>NC_140535.1:1326395-1423895 GCF_057382185.1 Mchenga conophoros | reverse complement strand
GCTTACTCCCCTGGTGCCAGCGTTCTAAGAAATGACTTCCTTCCTGCTGAAGATGACGGGTGTTTTTAGACAGGATGGCAGTCTGAAGTCTGAAGTCTGTCTTCGCCCGATCGACTTAGTCACGCGTTGTTTCCCAGTGTTTTCCAAACCCCGTTCGAGCTTTTTTTGTCCAGCTTGGTCAAAATAATCACCAGAGGAGCGTTTTAGTGTCGTTGCCATATTTGTAGTCCAAGCTGCCGTTCACGCTGTCGATGTTTCCTCTGTGAAATGTTAATATACGGTTTTAAAGAGCTCTTTTTAAAGACATACATCACTGCTGTGGCTACGAAGCCACGCTGTGCTTCTGGTGGGTTTACTCGAAGAAGAAAAAGAGTCACACTCTTGCCATTGTGCCAGTAATAGATACGAGGCTGTGGCCAAACATGCAACCACATTATTGCAGATTGCAAATGTTCACTCAAACTATGTCCAACCACAAGCCCTTAACTTTCACGTGACACTGTTTAGGTCTAATGCTGCAGCATGCGCAGAGCTACACACTACACAGACTGGAGGCGTGTCCTCATACAAATACTTCACATGGTGTATGGAAGTTAGCATTAAGGTCACTTGGACTCAACGCCAGTACAGCTTTAAGTCTCCCTGCATAAAAGACTAAAAGAAAAAATGTTTAATCAGTATGTAATAAATCCTTATGCTGCAGTAATACGTGTGAGTATACAGACGTTACACAGACACTGTGGTAGGAAGAACACCATCCACACCCACAGCGTGCTCCTGTGGAAAGCTGAAGCATAAATAAATGACTGTGAATCCACTCGATACAACAGCAAACGCAGCGTTCATACCTGCGCGCTACACAGCAGATTTGTGCGAAATATCCCATCAGACTGAAACAGCAGCTCTTATGTAACAAACAGCAAACGGCACCTCGGGGACCGAGAAAGCTCACAACACGCACAACTTTGTCGAACGAGGGTTGTTCCACGACTCGGCTATTTATAGATCCCATTCACACTATAAAGCCCCAATTTATACACAGCGCTCTGCACCCCCGTCCTCCTCCTCTGAGTGTGTCCTCAGACACTCTGAGCTATTTATAAAAAGCTGAACAAGTAACTCGGGAGAGTGCGGCTGTCTAATTTCTGCCTTAAACATTGCTTCATTATTTCTAGGTTGGTAGCTTTTGGCTGCAGGGTTGCCATTAATAGCTCCAGTTCATTGCACACACACACCCTTCTCGCACACATTTATCCAGTCCACATCTACACTCGCTGATGTGTGACAGCAGATCTGTCTCAGCCGCCATGACTGTGAGCTTTGATCGAGCGTGGGTTCAAGCAGGCAGGCGGTACGCTGCAGCTCGGTGAGAACAGGATGTGGACATGATGGAAGTTAGGATGAAAACGTGAAGAAAAACTGAGGATTCATAAACATACAGTGAATTGTGTGTGTTTTTAGCGAGATGCTAAAATGATTCTTCTTTCTTCAGGTGTAACCAGGCAACACAGCCCCCGTCTTCAGTCAAGGTATGACCAGGTAAATTGCCTTTTATCCTAAAGACACTTTCAGCAGTAGTAGTAGTGACAGTCTCAGCTCACTGACGTTTACAGAGCTCCCGTCTCAGTACCTGGCAGCGCTTTTCATTGGGAGACACCTAAAAACAAGGATGAATGACACGTTAACCTGAGGCCACGCAGAGCTTTACAGCAGTGCAGGTGATAAACACGAATCCATTCGGCGTCTACTCGGGCGTTCAGGCGTTCTTTGAATTGTGGTTATTTGACCAACTACTTGGCATCTTATCAGGACCTGAGGTGCCTTTCCTATTTCCTGCCTTTATCACTCGCTCACACATGGTGCAAACCTCCCTAATTATTAACTCAGCAGAAAAGCACACAATAACTGGCAGCAAACCAGCAGACTCTGCACAATGGGGGGGGCACAAGAATAAACTTTGACTCCCTGATTAGGAAGACAAGAAAATCTGCCGCGACTTATTTGTAAAGGTTATCATGTACAGCTGAAAGGCCGGGCTTTTACTCTGTTCTTTGGAGCCCTGGCTGGGTTTAATTGACCTCTAAATATTTATCAAACTGGTTTATGTACACGAAACGGAAAAAACTGCCAATTGATGCTTGTAATTTTGGCTTTTTTTCACTACCCGCCATTAATAATCTGTCTGTGTGAGCCAAGGTCCCGTCTGCTGGAGTAACCAGGATAGACAAACGAGAAAACAAAGGGGCGTTGGAGTTTTGACCGGATGGACAGAGTTCAGGTCAGGAAACAGTGTGATCATGGGCCAAAGTTGCAGCTGCCTGTAGTATTTGAGAGCAACGGTCGATTAGATGGAAAATTTGTCTGAGAGTGCGACTTCACACAGACGGTAGAAAGAATGATCTACCTGAGAAAACCTGATTATCTGTATGTAGGAAAAGTTGTCCTCTGCTCATCCTGCACATTTTCCGAAATAAACATAGAAATTAAAATTCAAAGATTACAACCGACGAGACGCTACGCTGGTGGCACCGCTCAGTTCAGGTTTGCTCGTATAACACCAAGTCAGAAAAGTGTAAAAGCCTCCTTTGACGACAACAGAAACTGTGCAAACAACAGTGTAAATATTCGCCTTGAGAATAAGAATGTTTTCAACAGTTAACACTGAAAGCTGCACCACCGTACGGCATAGCATCACTCACAGCAACCAAATGTTTACTGTGATGGATTACCTATTACAGGTGAGAGCTTGGGAAGCAGATTTGCATGGAGCACTGATGGATGGGAGCCTTGAAGGCAGAAAATCAATCTCAAAATTTGCAGAATGCTTCAGAATATATTCTGCAGAAACATAGGGGCATACAATTTGTATTTAATGGGCTGCAAAATATCGAAACACCAGTGCTGTCCTGTAGGTCCTGCAGCGTCATTCCCATTGGCAGGGTGAGATTAGCGTGCATAGCTAATGACAGGTGACACGAAAGGCTCCGCCGCCGTGCATATTGTGTTTCGGTGCTCTCGGCCTGAGGGCCTCATCACTTCTCTGTCACACGCAGCAACCAAAGCATTTCGTTCCTGCTGTCAAACGGTGCTAATTATAGAGAACAGTGATTACAGCTGCATGAGGTCAGAGTTGAGTCTGCCTGTGACATTTCTGCAGTACAACCACATCGTTCCAGGTAATTGATTCTCAACAGATTTGATGTGCAGGGTAATCCAGTCAATGGCAGGTAGCATTTCCTCCCTTGGGTCTGATTCAAGATCAATACAGAAAACAGATTACCTGCTCAGCGATGACACGTGTTCACGCTCACTTTGACCGCTGTGTACAGCCGTCAAATAGAAACAGGGCAACAAATAGAAACAGGGCGACAAATAGAAACAGGGCAACAAATAGAAACAGGCCGACAAATAGAAACAGGCCGTCAAATAGAAACAGGGCAACAAATAGAAACAGGCCGACAAATAGAAACAGGCCGACAAATAGAAACAGGCCGTCAAATAGAAACAGGGCAACAAATAGAAACAGGCCGACAAATAGAAACAGGCTGACAAATAGAAACAGGCCGTCAAATAGAAACAGGGCAATAAATAGAAACAGGCCGACAAATAGAAACAGGCCGTCAAATAGAAACAGGGCAAGAAATAGAAACAGGCCGTCAAATAGAAACAGGGCAACAAATAGAAACAGGCCGACAAATAGAAACAGGCGTTCAAATAGAAACAGGGCGACAAATAGAAACAGGGCGACAAATAGAAACAGGGCGACAAATAGAAACAGGCGTTCAAATAGAAACAGGGCGACAAATAGAAACAGGCCAACAAATAGAAACAGGGCAACAAATAGAAACAGGCGTTCAAATAGAAACAGGGCAACAAATAGAAACAGGCCGACAAATAGGAACAGGCCGTCAAATAGAAACAGGGCAACAAATAGAAACAGGGCTTAAAATAGAAACAGGCCGACAAATAGAAACAGGCCGACAAATAGAAACAGGCGTTCAAATAGAAACAGGGCGACAAATAGAAACAGGGCAACAAATAGAAACAGGCGTTCAAATAGAAACAGGCCGTCAAATAGAAACAGGGCAACAAATAGAAACAGGGCGACAAATAGAAACAGGGCAACAAACAGAAACACGGCAACAAACAGAAACAGGGCGACAAATAGAAACAGGCCGTCAAATAGAAACAGGGCAACAAACAGAAACACGGCAACAAACAGAAACAGGGCGACAAATAGAAACAGGCCGTCAAATAGAAACAGGCCGTCAAATAGAAACAGGCCAACAAATAGAAACAGGGCGACAAATAGAAACAGGCCGACAAATAGAAACAGGGCGACAAATAGAAACAGGCCGACAAATAGAAACAGGGCAACAAACAGACACAGGGCAACAAACAGAAACAGGCCGACAAACAGAAACAGGCCGACAAATAGAAACAGGCCGACAAATAGAAACAGGCCGACAAATAGAAACAGGCCGACAAATAGGAAATTATAAAGCGCTGGAAAAGTTTAGGGAGAATATTTTAATTTGAAAAGTGTCTGAATCCATCAAGAAGTGGAAGCTGGTGTGAGGAGAGAAAAGACACTTCTGCTGAATAAATGAGGATGAAGGGAGGCAGTAATCGCTTAAGCTGTTATACATCGCGAGCTATTAATCTCCGGCGAAGCAATCCCAGACGGAGATGAGATACACCAAGATCCAATTAACTTCATGTGCAAGAGGAACTGGCCTCTGCTGACCAGGTTTCCTCCACCCCGCCGCACAATACCTCGAGGACGTCCCCGAGCCGGGGGCCGTCAAAAGATCGCCGTGTGATCTGACAGCGGACCTTCACGCTCATTTATTCAGTAACTGCAACTCTCCTGAAATTTAAATCATGAGGCAAAACTCTGACTTAATCACTGCTGTCCAAACTTTAACTGTTACAACTGTTTATACAGCTGCAGGCACAAACTTTCCTTCTTCCTCCTCTTATCATTCAACAAAGGCTCAGAGTCCTCAGTCAGCAGAGCTCGCTGGGGTCACCGTGCCGCAACCGCAGACCGCACACACACATGCATATACACACACACACACACACATGCATATGAACACACACACATGCATATGCACACACACACACATGCATATGAACACACACACATGCATATGCACACACGGGAAGTATAGAGGCAGGCTGTGGTGGGACTCGTATAGCTTTTATTGCATTGCTCCTGTTTCATGACATTGTGAATGCCGTGTCTTCTTTATTGTCTTTGGCCTTCAGTCTGGTTTCGTCGCTCCTCCATCACATCTGCAGCCGTGTCAGCCGACATGTTTTTGCTTCCAAAAACTGCTGCATGTTGGTTTGATTAGTCTTTGTTTGCTTGCCAAATCACTCAGTCCTCCACTTTGCTGCAGAAGCCAGCACAGTAATTGTTTAGCTGCGAGGAGGCAGGCCAGTCCCACAATATCAAAGCATTCACAACTCTAATTATCTCTCCATCACACTAGCGTTTGGGTATTTTAATTTCAAGTCTGTCTCATAAACAATTCAGAGTTTACAGCAACAACTGGAACTAACAGTTGAAAAATGCTTCATCCCAGAGAGGACTGGATCTGCATATGCAAAACAAAAATCCCTTAATCCTTTTGTTTATGCTAATTACCCCGGCTGCTCTCAGTGTGTGTGTCTACATGTGCACTATATACACCTGTGTGTGTTTCACTGAGAGACGCTCAGAAACTCACTCTGCTGAGCTCTCTCACAATAATCCCATTGTAGCAGCAGCATTAGCACGTGCACTGGAGCGACCAGGGCAACGTAAATGACCACAACAAGCAGCGGGACACTCTGCCATCCCTCACTCATCCAATCTGAAGGGATCACAAGTGTGGCACCGTGAAAGCTTAAAGGTCTAATCTCCAGCTGGTGTGAAGTCCCCCCTCTGGTGCCACGCCTTCTCCATTCGCTTTGTTTGTGGTTGTATCAGCAGCTAGAAGTTAGATTGGCTTGTCACACCGGCCTCTTCGTTCAATCACTTCCTCATTTAATCGCCTCGTGTTATGACCGTGTTTTACCCTCAACAAA
Organism: Mchenga conophoros; assembly: GCF_057382185.1. Lineage (NCBI taxonomy): Eukaryota > Metazoa > Chordata > Actinopteri > Cichliformes > Cichlidae > Mchenga > Mchenga conophoros. The sequence goes on along the minus strand of NC_140535.1, from coordinate 1,417,817 downwards.
CCCCTCCCTCATTAGTCTTTGCGTATGCCGATGGCATGTTTGCCATAGAAACCGAGGCACCATCAACATCGAATATACGGCTGCATCTGGAGAAGCAGCGGCCGCGTGTTGCTGTGGCTTATAGCTTGCAGACTGGGGAGGATCTGCGTTAGACAAAGCGTAAAGCGCTGGCATATTTAGGTCATAGGCTGGTCCTGGTGTGAAGGGTCGCACCAGATGGCCCGGGAGCTTTCGACCTCAGCGTTAATTACAGGAGAATTCCCCGTGGTGCGGCCAGGCTCTAACTGCAGCTTTTTCTCTCTTCCTCTCAGGTGACGAGCAAATGAGGAGCTACCTGAATGCACAACCAAACCTGACAAAGGATGACTAGACGGCGATAAAAGAAAGGCTTCTTTATGCTCCCAGTCATCCTCCCCAAGATCATCATCATCCTCCTCCTCTTGGCTCCTGCTGCTCTCTGTTTTTTTACAGCCTCGCTGAGGTGACTGGAAAGAGGGAGCGTCTTGCCCCTCCTTCTAAACCACAGCCCGGTGAGAAGGTGCTCAACCCACCCTCCACTTGGATCGTGTCCTCCTCGCCTCTGTGAGGATCCTCTGAACTTTTGCAGGCCAAGACCGCCGTAAGCCCTCCTGATGCTAAACTACTGAATGCTGACCACGAACCTGCCCTGTCTGTCTGCCTGTCTGTCTCTTATCGGCTGTCGATCTGCAACAAGTGCCATCGCATCATTACATTCCTTCGGATTTGCACTGACCGCCAACAGCCCTCATCACTAGCTATGTTTACATGCATTCGACTAAGCCACGCATGCTCTGCTGAAGCTAAAGCAGCTGCAGGAAAACGCAGCAGCGGTGCAGGCGTTGTTTATCTCTTTAAACAAGTGACTGATGTCGCATTACTCATCACAGTCTCGCCGCAGTAACAGCAGAAACAGCAAATTCAGTGTTTACACCATAAATCCAGTATTTTCACAGTGAAAGTTTTGCCGTGCATGTAAACAAGCTAGAGCCAAAAATGTGTTGCTTTGGGAAAGGTCAGTGAACGAGCCTTAAAGTCGGAGCTTTCACGCCTGCAGATGTTTCTTTGAGCCCCGCGTGCGTTTCCACTTGGATGAGAACTCGTTATGTTCGGATTGTTTGTGTCGTTTTCTGTTTATGTCGGATTTGAAGCTGGAGGTTACTGCCTATGATTGTTTCCTAACCGTGATGATGCAGTCTGGGCAATTTAAAGTGGACACTGGATATGTATAGTTTATATAATTTATATTTATAATTTATTCTATTCATGCTTTTTCCAAAAGTCAATGTCATGCTAGTCTTTTGACTGTTTATGTACACGAGAAGCAATACTAAGAACATTTAGAAGAAACCAACCTTTTTGTTCCACACTGCCTTATCAGTGAGCTCGGCTTCCCTTTAAAGAGGTCGCTCTCTGATGGTTGGTTTTGAATTTCTGGACACACCACCCACCCACACAGGGACCGAGTCGCTCTTAATGGTGGATCGCAGTCCAATCATCAGCGGTTACAATAGCAGGCATTGTGAAAAGAGGCCCTTCCTCTCCAACTGCAGATATCCCATTGCATCAGTTTATTAGCGAGGGGAATCAAAATCCCAGACAGGAACAGGAAACGCGAGCTCGTATCGTTGCAAACTGATGAATGAGGAATCCCCCTAAAGAGCTGAAAGAGCTTCATTTCTGCCTGCCGTTTCCATGGGTACACATCTCTCGCGAAGAAAACAAAACAACAATTGTCAGTGAGGGAAGCTATAGCATGTAGCTTGCACATAACACAAGCGATGGTGAAGGGTGAAAATGATTATTGTGAAACCTCAGAGCCACTAATGCGATCCCAGGTTTTAAGGGGGAAAGATGCACTTTGCAGACCTGGAAGGAACCACAGAAGGCAGAGGATGCACTGACCGTAGCTGAGGAACAAAAGGAGACTCCGAGGCTGTTCTTGTAGCATTGATGTGTGAGCATGACTCACTGGCTGTGTGGGGGTGCTGTGTGGGCTGTGTCCTTGCTGCCAGATCATTAGCTTTAGCTTCTTCCTCCAACTGCGTGGAGCTCTCTGAATGTGATTCTGTCCCACCCGATGTGTTTACACCACCTCCATCTTCTTAACGAACTAAGCTTCTTACCTTCCATTTATTGATCTTTTCCTTTGTAATGTTATCAGAGGACTTTTTGAATACCTACAGTAGAGATATATATATATAAAGCTATACCATGCAGCGATTTTAATATATTGTAAATGATGGCTTGGATGCAATGTATTTATTTGTTTGTTACATATTGAAGAATATTCTATAAAGGGAAATTTAAGGCTGCAGTATAATAGACTGAGCCATGTGTCACTGGGTTGGAAACCTTTTCCTGTCATACTGAAACAACACACGCCCCTTTTGCATTAGCTGGATTACGATTGGACGTGTCCCACGTGTAGACACAGAAATAAATGCAACGGGTTGTTTTTAAGACACATTAGTCTCATTGTAAGGATGCAATTTATATTAAGCTCATTTATGTGTTTTTATTTGTAGATTCAAAACCATTTTTGCACATTTAATGATCAGGGATTTCTTTGAGCCACCGCCTCGCACCATCGACGGCCCGGCCTCTCGGCGCTGGCGTGTCGTCGTCTGTCATCCGTAGGAACTTCCGCTCTGATCAGACGAGCCACGGATCGAGTTTCACGTTGCCAAAATTCAGTTGATTTAGCACCAGTCCGTCCTTTTATCTGTCGTAAATGTATGTTAACAATCACTGAAGTGATGTCTCGAGGAAATGCTTCTTGTCATACAAGAGTCTGTACAAATAAACTCACGTTGAGCAGAAGAGAAAAAAACAAAAAACAGAAGTTATTTTTATTTTTAGAGGACGTCAGTACACGTGTCCGAGAAGTCAAAGGGTATTCTTTTAGAGCTGGAATGTGATGCTCCCGTGGGTGGATGATGGAAAAATGTACAGGTCTGTAAATCAAATAAACCTATTCACACACACGTCTGTGCGTCTCTGTGTGTCTGTAACGCCACGGCCATGTGTGTTCACGGCGTTTGCTTCGTCTCGCTGTGTGAATCTGAGGACAGCTCGCACTGCGGCAGCGCCTCGACTGATATTTAGAGGCTGCGCGTAAACTAGAGCAAGAATCTGTGTGTGTTTAAATAGTGCTTTAATGTTCGGTGCAAGGATCGGTTCTGGCTGGAGTTGCAGATATTAATCTGTAACGTAGTTTGTTTGTAACTTTAATACAAGGATTCAAATATTTTAGGAGGAAAAATCTTTATTAAAAAGACAAGTGAGTGTTTAGTTATTAAGGCTTCAGTTTTGTGCTGCTTGGCAAAATGTTAATAGTGTTGGTGTCACAGAAATGGAGGAAACCCTGTGAGACTCGCTGTCAATCTGTTTAACCTGCAGAACGCGCGCCGACGTGTCTGTTTGCTCATCACTTGCTCATTTCCATGTGTGTCGTATTTGTGGGGAGAGGCTGCTGGAGCGCAGACACCAGACTTTAACTGCATTCTGCTGCAACAAATCAACCTGACAGACGGACCCGGGGCTTACAGTAGTACACAAACTCAATGCCAAAGAAATTGTGAGGAATGTAAATTTAAAGAAAAGTGTGGATTGATTTGAAAATCTCTCAAACCCGGATTTTATCCCCAGTAGATCCCACAAACCACGTCAAAGGTTTGAATGGAGAAAATCAACATTTTAAGAAAGAAGATCATTTTGAATTTGAAAGTTGGTCCGGGGAGATGTTTACTGCTGCGTAGCGTCCCCTCTTCTTTTAACCACAGCCTGCAAACATCTGGGAGCTGAGGAGACCAGCTGCTGGGCTTCAAGGACAGTAATGCTGATTCCTCCACGGTGATGTGGGATTAAAGCTGCTCAACCAGGTCTCCTCTCTGGGTTAGCAGGCAGGTCAGCACCACGCTGTTGTGTAGATGGGAGCACATGTTGCTCTAAAACCTGCCTGTACCTTTGAACTGTGTTTGCAGACTTCCAGAAGTGCTTCTGAGCCCATGCAGCGATTTGCAGGACCGAATCATGACTGTTTTACAGAATCATGCAGTTCAGCCAGTATTGACTTTCAGCCTTGTCCCTCACACACCGATATTTCTCCAGGTGTGCTGAATCATCGTGCACTGTAGATGATGAGATAGTTACAGGATTCATAATTGTTCCAGAAACAGAAAACAGTTTGTACAGACTGATGAACCTCTGCCCATCGTCACGTCTGAGAAACTCCTTTCAGTTTCCTGCTTTTGTTCCTCCTTCCCACGTTGCTAACATCAAAATCAGCTGTTACGTTACAGAAAAGGGTTCATTCTCTCAGATCAGACGTTTGACACGTTTGTTATTCTCATTAAAGTCTGAAAGTCATCACATTCTGTTTTTATTCACATTTCGCTTCTGCAATCGAAACTATTGTATGAGCATAGTCCTTTGATTCTTGTTGCTGCTTTCTGTGAACCATCTCTGCTTGTAAATGAATCCACTTACTGTGCTATAGACCCATCATTAGCCCGCCTGCTACATCATTCAGCAGCAGCGTATTTTGTAAACCTTATAATAAAATGTCACCTGGCTTTGTTCACCAAAGGATGAGTCAGATCGAAGGCATTTAAACGATTTTATTTTGAAATAAACCTACATCCTATCTAGTTCCACACGCCTCATCTTTGCTTACAAAGACTTGATTTTCATCACAGCGAGAGAAGGCAGGAGCTGATCCGTGAATGAACCACTGTATTGTTCAGGTGCAGTGATGCAGGGCCCTGTAAGACTGTTCCCAAAGTAATTTTGCAGCCCCGAGATTGGTTTACAGACACGCTGACACATCACAGGTCTCCATCCGTGCTGTGCATTCTGTAGAAAAGATATATATATATATATATTTAACTTCCCGGGAAGTGAGGACACCTTCACCAAAAGGTCATCTCTGCACAGATGCTTATTAGAAAGGGCAGCTCCCTCACATGACTGCTAATGGCGCCAGTGGACGGGTGTATGACAAGGCTGTACAAGCACAAGGAGTAAGTACACGCTGCTTTTGTGACAAAAGAAGACTTGAGACGTTGTCTGGGAGGCCTTTAATTAGGCTAAACCACAGTTAGACCTCACTATCTGATTCGACGTCAGGAGTCCGAGCGAGCTCCAAGTGGAGATTTAGTGTTTAGTTGGCGAACGACCCAAAGAAACCAACACCCTTTCCCACAGTCAGACAAATATGTACCCCAAAGTCTGATGTTCTGGTCTCAAAGTCAACACACCTAGTCATATACAGCAGGCAGGAAACACAGGGGCGTAGACAGGAAAAGGGAACCATTCTAGCAGCGCTGGAATTTCCATCTGCACTTTGCCCACTTACACTCACAGAGGACGACACACGGGGCAAGTTCAGGTTCACAGCCTCCAAACTGTCGGCACATCCATTTCATACAAATACAGAAAGATCATCAGAATAAGTTCACTGCTGTAGAAATACATAAAAATCCTGTTTGTCATTCTGTTTGTTTCTTTGCTGGTTTTCTGTGAACCTCACAGAGCTTTGATCTCCAAACTTTAAATTAGTCTTTGCAGTCGCACGCTGTAAGAAGCATCATATTCTTTTAGAGCATTGATGAATGCCAACAAGTTGAAAACACAAAGAGCTTTCAATAAAGACCTGAAATAGTTTCTGTGAATGAAATCTAAGACACGGCAGCACGGCGGCACGGCAGCACGGCGGCGTGGGTTCTCCCCGGGTCCTCCGCCTTCCTCCCACAAAGACACCAGTTAGTGGCCTTAGGTTCATTGGAAACTCTAAATTGCCCACAGGTTTGAATGTGAGCGTGAATGGTTGTCTGTGTGACACCCCTGTGACAGACTGGCGCCCTGTCCAGGCTGGACCCCGCCTCTCGCCCTCAGACAGCTGCGATAGGCTCCGGCCCCCGCGACCCTGACCAGGATAAGCGGAAGAGAACGGATGGATGGAAAAAGTGGAATCTTGGCAGTCACTCGAATCAGGACACGACAGGTTTGCTGTGGGGACGATCACTATCATATTTGATTCCTCTTAGACTCTGTTGAATATGACGACTCGTTCTGCAAGACACGTGGCCTTTCTGACATCGGATGCCACAAATGTCCCTGCTTAACTGGAATAAGGAACAGCCGACAAAAATAACAGATGTTACTATATGTGAAGCAAAGTGTGTGTTTTCCACAAAACGGTCGACTGCATAGAGCAGTCAGGTCTGATGATTAAGACTAAAATAAAGCTTAGAATAAAAAAAGGAAAGAAAGCAGATCTTTCATCTCAAATGGAGCCGAGAGTTTTTATCAGAATACGTAAACCACAGCTGTTTACAGTCTGTCGCCTCTGTGAGTCTCTCACTTCCCTCTGCCGACCACCCGCCGTCCTGACCCGGCTCACGCTGCCGAGGCACGGTCACCTTCATCCAAACACGATGACATCGTCATTTTTAAGGTCATCCTGGATGTATCTGCGAGGCTGTCAAAGACAATATGTTTGCTTTTGAGCACTGAATTCGACTCTGCTCATCAGTTCACATGTTACATGTTCCTCACTTTACCATTTCTGTGTGTCGCAGATGCTTCTTCTAACATTACAGGACAGGAGGAGCTGCGAGTACAAAAGGATTAAAAACTACAAATAACTCTGTGATGTTTGAGCAACTGAGGCAAAAACAGCTGACTGCTCCATCACAAGTTCACTTAAGGCAGAGAGCTGTTCAGTTTTCATCCGCTGTCATTGTAAAGGCTCCGTGACTAACAGAAGAAGAAGTAAATGCAGTGTATTTATATGACAGTCATATCCAACATCATCATGCTTTTCTTCTGCTATGACACAGGAAACAGAGATGGAGGGTTTTAAACTCTTTGTGCCAGAAATACACCGACTGCTCTGTAAGTGACACGTCAGTGTTGTCATTTTGAAACCCTAAACTTTATTTGTTTTAGTTTCTGACACTTTGATCCAGTTTGCTGAACAAAGGCAGTGATGAGCCTAATATTCCCTCCACAACTTTAAAAGGAGTAAATGAGCGTTTTACAGCAGCATAGTCACAGCCCTGTTTAAATGAGATAACACACAACCAGGTTTGTTCATCTATTAACAAATATGTGTTTGTTTAATAATCATGTGAGGATTTCCATCCTGCACTGTGCTTGCAGTGGGAAGCTGTTACTGTGCGGTGTGATGAATGATTCGTTTGGTGTTTGGTGGACTTTGTTTCCTTTCAGACTGAGAACATTTCTGATCACGTTAAAGGAGCAGATAAGTCTTCCTATGCTTTCAGATTATGACTCTCAGATACTGTTTATCTGCAGAAGACGAGCCCTCCATTTCTTCTGTGTCCTCTCTGTAGTTTCCTACATTTTTATGAATACACTGCACACGATGTTGAAATGCCCGACTCTCAGCTTGCACCAACAAGAATCACATCGTTGGTGCAAAAACACTGTTGTCATTCCACAGAAAGAAACAGGAGCAAATGATGTGTTTGTGCAACAGGCTGCCCAAAGCCCCATTTTTAAATCGGCTAAAATAAGCTGTATGAACATGTTATTAGTTCAATTCAATTTTATTTATATAGACAAAAGTCGCAATAAGACGCTTTATTATTAGAATTCATCCCGTCTCCAACAAATCCCATAAAAGTCCAGCCAACAGCCTGGAGTTCATCCTGGCTCTGTGTCTGAGGTTGTGTTCAAGGATGTTTTGACCTGACCTGCAGAACTATCACCTACTGGCTGACGTGTAGCTGCTTCCTACAGACCCACACAGTCACATTTTATAAGATATTTTTGAACAGATGTGCAAGAATCGATCTTTGAGGTACAGCATACAGCAAAATTAAATGATCGAAGTTAAACATGGAAGTGTGGTTTATTGTTTAACACGCAACACGTGTGAAATGATTATTTGCTAACTTTTAAGACCTGCACTTTGGTTGGCTGGCTTGAGCGATGCTCTTCCTCTCCTCTACTTTGGACTTCATGGATGTTTTTAGCCCTGTGGAGCCGGCTGACCTTCAGCTGTCAGAGTCTGCATTAATGCATATCTCTGCATGTGTTATTATGCGATTAAAGAAGCTGACACATGTTCGAGGGAAAACACGAGGTGCCCTCCTGCCCTCATGGAATGAATAAGAGATGTCGGTGGGCTCAGCAACGTCAGTGAAGGAGTAAATGATTCAGGAACACGTGTCAAGAACATGGCAGGAAGTGGCCATGCTTGCTGTCTTTGGAGCAGACGTCATTACCCCACAGCCAGCTATGATGATCACTCCTCGCTTCCCACCGGGCCTTGAGACTGTAACTTCATCTCAAACTGTGTCAGTGACGTCCCCGCTGGGATGAGGGATTAATTTGATTTGCATGCTTACTAACAAGGATGAAATGCAAATTGACAATGAAACAGTGTTACTGCAGTGTGCTTGTTAAGCACCACAGTGGGTTCAGTGTCACGGGTGAAGCAAGTGTGAGTTATGAATACCAGAGTTTTCTGAATTAAACATGAGCTTATGCTTGGCCTGCAAAGACTGGATGATGGTGCTATTTTTAATCCCACGATTCCATATTTAGAGCTGATGTTTCCACTGCAGCGTGAACTGAGGCTATTTATGCACACGCCCATGTGTGTGGGTAGCATCTGCATTCATCGCTCCCACACAAGAAGCAGAGGTGTGGAAGCAGCTTTGTGAATGATTTGTGTGTGGAGAAGTGAGAAAGTGCCGACCACAGTGTGGAGGAAGGCAAATTACACGGAGTAGCTACACACACACAAACAGGTGCATGCAAACGAGATGACAGAGTAAATCGCTCACACCTGCAGTACCACACCTCTTCTACTTTAAACGGGGTCAGACACCAAATGAGAGGATATCTGCTGCTTTGTGTAGTCAAATGAAACATGTTTGATGTAAGGAACATATTACACACATAGCTGATGTGCACATCCCTGGGTGCTCCAACTGGGCTGGATCAGCCATGCTGCAGTATACCTACAATACCCACAGTCCCATTTGTCAAGCTGGTCGACCCTTTAGGAACAGCAGCCGCTGGTCTGGCTCTTGACTGAATGGCTGCTCTGAATGTTTGTACAGATATCAGATGAAAATAAACGAATCCTGATGACGACCTTCTGACTTTCCCTTTAACCCTCTCAGGCTCAAATTAGACTTTTTGTTGCTAATGCACAACCAAGTCCTGCAGTGGTACTTCTGAGTAAACAAAACTCATAAAATATGTATGTGGGGTAATCAGGTTGTTAGTTATAAACTGTTGTAAATCTGCAACGCCTGCCTGGAGAGGGTTAACACTGACAGTGGCACTAAATCACTAAACCACTGGAAAATATAGAAATTCAGTTTTCCTAACGTTTTCTCTATGATCACATTTCTGCAAAGCAAATGATTTCCATCAGACTCAGTGTTCCCAGATGCTAACAGCTAATCCATATATGTCAGAATACAAACAGGTTACACTTTTCCAGTTGTTTCAGCACGATGTCATTACAGTTACAGTGGCTTTTGTAGTGTTACCGATGGCTGAATTTCCACCCATCAGGTTGGTTTTTCATATTTTGCATGAAATTTGTGAATGTCTAAAAATCAAAGTCCATATTTGAATAAAAAATAATCCTTCATTTTTACCTGTATGCTACCAAACTGACATAAGTCATTCTTATAGCCCAACATTAGTCCTGCCCAGCATTTAGCTGCATTATAGATGCACAGCTGAGCCCAGCTTCCTGTCTTTGCTGTGGGCTCACACTTTCCTCGGCTCTTACTCAGCCAGAGAATAAAGAGCTGAGACATGTTAACCACAAAGAAACGGATGTCACTGAGCAAAGACTCAAATGGAGCCAGTACATAATTCAGAGTGGTTAGTGACCGACCAGGCGTTGCACGCAGGCCGACAGCGATGGGAAGCTGACTGCACATCGCCACACAAGCTCTGTGGATTTGAAACTGCTTTATGACGTGAATTCAGAAGTTAATGTGGATGTACAAATGTGGTGCCCACTGTTCAGCAGCTGTTTCAGTGGGACAGTTGTTTAGAAGATAATTATTCACATGAAATAATCCCTTGGTTGACTTGGACACAAATTTGAGGAGCATCAGTTGCTTCACTTAACCCTGTTTTTATGGCATCACCACATCCAGCGTGCTGCACGTCCACTGACCTCCCTCTTTGATTTTACCGCAGGAACAGCTTCTCTGCCTGTTCACATATGGCGCTAAGAGATTTCGTTTTTTCTCGGAGACTTCAGGAAATAGACGTGAATGCTATGCCTACACAGACGCCACATTCCAAATTCCTCAAATGCTATTCAAAGGACATGAATGACATCACACGAGGAAATGTGGCAGGACAGAAAAATAAGGAGGACAGGAAATATTGCTTCGTGCTAAACTTGCTGAACTTTACCTCAGTGAGATCTCGCTGCTTATGTCGACATAAACACGCGTCTGAGAGGTGCTTAATTAAGTGAAGCATATTAGATAGCAGTAAGTGCAACTGATAAAGAAAAGGGGACATGACGAGTGTGACGTACTGATAAGAAGAGGACGCCATCACCCATGCTGTCAGTCAGTGTTGCAGTAAAACACCTGAGTGAGCCTCATTTGTAGCTGTAAGCAATCAGAGCAAACCACACAGTCCAAAAGCACAAAATCCTCCATTTCTTTGTGTTGTTGCCTCTACAATTTGTCACCATGAACTGGTGACAAAAATCATTCACTACTTTAGAGCAAAACCCTTTCCTGACAATATCACTGATCAATACGTCCGTTCTGGTTTTGATATGGATACATTCACCTAATGAGATTCATGTGGAGAGGCTTGTTAGGCTATGAGAATGGCAAATGACCTTTGACACAGTCAATAGTGTAGGAGAGTGCTTGCCTGGCTGTCACTTTGACCCAGCTCGTTGAAGCACTTTGGCCGTGTTTTCAAAGCGCTTCAATGATTACAGAACAGCACTGAGTGCTGATTACAAATAAAGAGGAGATAAAGTCAGTGGATCTGTGGAGAGGACATTTGCAGAATACTAGGAGGGGAAAAAGGGCATCTAAATCTGTGAAACAGGCAAAATGCCACATGTTAGCATGCTGTGCAGCCTCGTAGCCTGTGGACAGCGGTGTGGAGACAAAGAGTGGGAGCCAAAACCTGCTCCCACCCAGAGGGGCCGAGCCGAGTGCGATCTGTAAACAGTGATCTGCATTCGCACTGACGCTGAAGACAAATGTCCTGAGGTCAAGTGTATTCAAATCCATATTAAATGAGACGGTTCTTAATTCTGCTGAGGAAGAGGATTCAGTTTACGTGGCTCCTGATAACGACGGACACGATAAAGGCGTCACCAGATCGCTTCTGTAAATGCTAACAGTGAGGCTGGCTCCTTGGGAAGTTTGTCTCGGCCCAAATCCAGTGGGAGAATCATCGGATGTGGTGGTAGGCAGCACAACAGAAGCCTCGTGGGACTGAGGGATTTATGGGATGTAGGCAGCAGGGTAAGAACTCTCTGCCAGACACCAACTAAACATTAAATATGCATGAGAGCAGGCAGTCTGCACTGCTCTCTGACCATATGTAGGTAAAATTGATTAACATGCTCTGATTGGTTTGAAACAGTCAGGTGATATTCCCATTTCAGCTGAAGGTTGCTGGTGATGCTATTGGTAGATACTGGCCTATCGCAGACATTTGAATGTGGCTGTCCAACATATGTTAACACTGAATTTAGAAGATTCACTGGTTTCAATGAATCCATGTAGAAATGGAGTGATTCGATTCACTGTCATTTATACAGCGCCAAGTCACAACAGTCGCCTCAAGGTGCTGTGTATTGTGCAGTAGATCCTACAATTATACATACAGAGAAAACCCAACAATCACATGACCCCCTATGAGCAGCACTTTGGCGACAGTGGGAAGGAAAAACTCCCTTTTAACAGGAAGAAACCTGTTAAAAAATACATATTAAATGTGACATATATGACTATGGGACCAAAAATCCAGTGTGATCTATTCAATGTAACAGTTTTTATAATACGTTTGATATGCCCACATACCAAACAGCACTTATTTATTGTCACACTGTCAACAATTTATGACTTAGATAAAATACACTCACTTTAAAAACATGATTTGATTGAACCCTGTGTCAGATTTCTGGTTAAATACTCAGGCTAAACCCAAACATGACATGACAAGGATGACGAGACTCGCAGGGTCTAAACATTTGAATACAGGAAAATCTAGAGTGAGTGTCAAAGCCTGCTATACACCTACAGACTCAAGCAGGACATTTACAGGACGACACGCATCAAACATGCTGAAGTGATTCAACAGGAAGATATTTTTAGGCTGTATGCAGTGCTGTTCAATTTGCTCATTAAAATGCACACTAAGGGCTCGCAGGCATCCCAGCGGTTTGCACAGTGCATGGTTTCTCAGGACCAGGCTTACAGTAAAGATCTTTGAGCTCCCCCTTGTGGTAGCAACTGTAACTATTTTATTAGTGATAAACGTTATGAGTGATTTTGTTTTAAATTTTACATCCAAACGTTTTTTTCTTCAGCCGGGGTAATAAACTGATCACTGATCAATCCTGAGCAGACTCTGCACCACCGCCTGGTCAGGCAGACACATCATTCTCATGTTTATGTGAGCCTGCACCTCCAAAAGCTAACTTTAAACGTGAAAAACAGTTTCGTAGCTTTCAAGTTTAAAGGACAAGAAAGAAAGAATCTCAATATGCTTAGAAAAGCTTGTTTACTTATTTTCATAAAATTAAACCATGTAAAAGGTCAACAACATAAAACAAACACTTAAGGAATGGGTATTCACGCCACAAGGCCTCAGAGATGAAGGACTGGGGTCATTTCAAAATGTGATTGAATTTCAGTCCAAAAGATTTGAATTTAAACAGTGTGGAGATCAAGGACAATTCTGTGTCCACCTCCAGTCTAATTCAGTTAATTCAAGAGGCTAAACTCAAATTTGGGAAGAAGTCCGGTTGTGAATCGACACCAACACTAGATGACGGCGAACAGCATAAAAAAACTTCACAGAGGAGGAAGAGAAAGCATCGTCTTCATTACGAGGTGTCCATAGCAGCTGTTTCTGAAACATAAGAACATCTGTTCATCATGTCATGTCAAACCTGCATATTTACACAGAAAGAAAACCGAGCGCCTTCTTTTCCAGCACGACTGCAGCACTGAGTTGGGAAAAACGCCGTTTCACAGCGTTTTTCTCCTCAGATCACTTTTAGTATTCTAAACCTAAAATCTACACTAGTTACTCCCACGAGGGGTGAAAACCAGCGTTTAACTTGTGTGAACGCACGAGCTGCTGATACAGAGAACGAACAGCAAACTCACGTGTTTCATTAAAGAGGAAGGAATCCTGATACTCCTTCATGTACTGAGAGGATCTGGCCTCATCCAGGAACAGAGAGTAAACTCTTTTAATGTCTTCTACCTGAACCTCTGTGCCCTGCAAAAAACAAACGGCACCAACAGAGTCAACGTGACAAAACGAAAGAAGCAATGGATGTGATACACGTGCAGCTGCTGAAGTCGTTCACATCGAGCTTACCTTGCGTTTACGACACACCAGCCCTGCGGTGCTGATCAGCTGGATCGCGTAGCGCAGTGACGTTTCCATGCCGATACGAGTGAGGACCGTGTGAGCCTCCTCGCTCAGCTCCACATCCTCCTCCTCACACCTGAAACGGAAACCTCAGCTTTACATTTCATCTGCGGCAGAAGATGGAAGCGTCTGCTGATTATGAACACGCGTTTTTACCGGATCTTCAGGATCTGCTTCGTCTCTTTTTCGGTGTAAGGGGAGGTGGCGATGATGAGCAGCCGATCGAGGAGATCGATGGGGATGCCGTGAGGGCTCTGATAGTTTGTTCCACGGATTCTGCAGGGAGACGAGTGAGTAGCACGTTACTAATGAAACACCCAAATTATTCAGTATTACCTTTACTGAAGCGGAAGGCTGACTGAAAGCAGTACGGTTTGGGAAAACAGTACCGAGTGATGCCTCTGTTGGTGGCCATAATGAGAACTGGGGAGAGGTCACTCTCCAGGGCACGGTTCAAGAAGGAAAAGCACTCCATGTCCAGCATATGCACCTCATCAATAAATAACACCTACAACAAGAGAGAAACGTTTAACAGAAACTCATGAAAAGCAAATAGAAGCATATAAAAACACTCACCCCTGGAATGATCTCAGCCTTTCCTTCTTCCCTCCACTCACACACTTTGGCATTAATCTGCTCGCGGACTTCAGACTTGATCTCTCCGGTGTCTCCAGAGAAAAGAGCCAGGAAGCCTTGTGTGCGACTGTTAATGACATCGATCTCGTGGAGCGACACTGTGTGGACCACCTCTTTTCTCTTCTGCAGCTCTCCCTCAGGACACTGTACAAACTGTGTCTAAAAAGATGGTAAAGAAATTGATTTTAAAATACTGCATCATCCAACAGCACGATCTGAGCGCTGTGACAACAGACCTGAGCTCCCATGGCATCGTAGTCTCTGGCTCTGGTGAAAGAGCGCCCCAACTTGGTGATCTTTCCAGTGGCTTTATCGATGGTGATAACATCTCTGAGAGAAAAGCAACAGAAACGCTCAGAAGACACGAGTCCTGTGCAAGTCTGAGTGATGCTGTAAAACTTCATATAACATTCATATCACATAACAGGTCCTGTAACAAGATCACCAACTGAACTTACCCCGCTTGCACCTTCTCTTTACTCAAACTGTCAATCATCTTGTTGCCCAAGTCGTAGATCGTCTCCATCTCCGTAGTCTTTAGCGTCAACTTGCCCACCTTTGCACCCTGATCCAAGGCACAAACTTCTCAGTAAGTTATATGAAGTATCATAATAATAATAATAATAATAATGGATTGCATTAATATAGCGCTTTTCAAGACCCTCAAAGCACTGTACACTTCCACTATTCATTCACTCTCACATTCACACACTGGTGGAGGCAGCTGCAGTTGTAGCCACAGCTGCCCTGGGGCAGACTGACAGAAGCGATTACCACTGGTGTGACCTGGGGTTGTGCGATTGGACGAACATGTCGACGACAGGCTCAGCCCATCAGCGATCGTTTTCACAAGGACGATTTATTTATTTGCCCATGAGTAAATTTGCTAATAATGATGTAGCTGCAGAAGTTGGTGATAGCCTAGCATACTCAGCTGCATGGTGGACACGTACGTGCTCATGCAAGTTAGCCGTGTTTGAGTGCTTTGCTCGCACTATACGTCTGCACAAGCCGCACACCGCTTTGGTTACATCCTCAGGTTTACCTCTTTCACGTGGTTTAAAAATCCCAAATTGGCGACTTCATATTTTTTCAGTGCTGTCAGCGTTAACGTGCCGTCATCACGACTAACGCGATTAACAAGTAACCCATCGGGAGCGCAGACTGAGTCGAAATCCCTAAAATGTCTCTGTCAACGCATTGTCGTGTCGTGATGATTGACACGTTAACGCCACAGCCCTAATTTTGGGGGGAAATTAGTTCATCCCTGTTTGGACTTCCTCTGTGTTGTAAACGTGCAAATCAGTCTGTGCATGACTACATTGCTCCGCCCATCAAAAAGTCTGCGCAGATGCAAATATATCGCCCATTGTCGATTACTGGACGGACGACTGTAGGCTGGAAAATGTTTACATATCGCCCAACCCTGGTGTGACCAATAAAATACTTCCCAAAGAACCACATAAAAAGACTGGGTTCACTATATTACGAGTGGAAGCTGCTTACCGTTCCTGTGGCTGGTCTGTCAATCTGGATCTCGACCACCTCTCCTTCAATGATCTCCGTCTCCTCTCTGTTAAAAAACAAAAACAGTTAATAGCAGTTCTTTTCGTATAAGAAGATTTACCAAACTCTATTACAGCATTTGCTCACTCACTTGATCCTTACTCCGATGGCTTTTCTAAAAGCTTGGCTAAGTGCCTCAGTCTTGCTCATCTCCAGGGAGAAGATCTCACTACCAGCCAGTGCTGTAAAGGGTGTATCAGGGCCAAGAGACTGGGCGATGCCTGCATTGGAAAACCCCCCAAAATCAAAAACAAAGTCTCAGCTGAACCCACACTCTGCCAATCAAGCTGGGAGCAACAAAAATGTACCCTAAGCCAATCCCATCAATCCAAGAAACCAATATCTCTTCTAGCTGCGGCTAATATTATGTTCTGGAGGCTTCCAGTGGAGATCTTACCCATAGCAATTGCAGTTTTTCCTGTGCCAGGCTGGCCAGCAATCAGTATTGCCCTGCCAGCAATGTGGCCATCTTTGATCATCTCCAAGATGACTCCTGCGGCTCGACGGGAGGCCAGCTGGCCAACCATCCCCTGAGACACCTGGAATTGAACATAGACATGTAAAAGGCACATCTCCTCGACACAGACACAGAATATTTAAGTCACAAATCCATTACATGCCCCTTAAGAAAGAGAGAAAAAAGGCATTTAAAGACTTAACGCTACCTGTCTTGGTTCTAAAGCATCATCCAAACCAAGGCCACGAATGTGAGAATGTGCACCTAAACAACAAGGTGAAAACAGATAAAATAATGTGAGTCACAGGAAGTAAAAAAACTCAAAAATCAGGTACCATGTGCACCTATCACAGCACTATCACACAGTAACCAATCATCATGTGTTTCCGGGTCTCAGTCATACCAATTCTCTCGATTCGTGTGATGTCACGAACCTCTGGAACCTTTGTAGTTGCCATCTGTATTAAAAGCAGAAAGATCATTCATTAATCACTATAGAGTGATCCTGCCCGGTTTCCTACCACTACTTTTACATTTAAAAACAGGCATTTCGCAGTATTAGACCTTCAGACTATCCCACTCCATGTCAGAATGTCAAACAACAGATAAAAAAAAAAATTAGCTCCAGCAAGAGATTCAAATATTTCTACTGACGTTTTAACGACATACAACCCAGTCACTATTAAATAAATGTTAAAAACCAAAACACTTTGGTGATAAGACTACCACAACATTAAGTAGTTAGATTGTCAAACAATTAACACTTTAAAGAGCCCGTCCTGGTCAGTTGGTTGTCATAGTGACAGAGTTGAGCGCATGCCACAACAGAGTAAGAACAGTGTTAGCGTTACGTTAGCCTGGTTTCTAAGGCTTTTTATTCTTCATATTTTTACTTTTTCATATAAGCAACGGGAAGCTCGGGTATCGCCATAACACAGATTTAATAATGTGGTACACGAAATCCACAAATCTCGTTTGGCGCCAAGTAAACAGAGCAAGGATAGTGCCAAGTAATGCTAACGCCAGCTAATGTTATGTTAGCAAATTAGCTAGCTCCATTCAAAGCTTTCTTCTTTGAGTAACTCCTGCTTAGCAAGACGAAGACGTGATGTTCGACAGAACATGGAAGGATGATCCTACAGGACACATCGTGTAACACCACGGTGCGAAAGCCTGGAGTTAACACTGTTTATATTGATCGCATGAACACTCACCTGTGCAGCCACACTTGCGAAAATGTGAGAATGCGGCGCTTCTTTCTAATGGTGCGCAGATTAAAAGCGTCCGTACAGAAACAGCTTCTTTTCTTTTTTTCCCCCCCTGCTAGGGGATGTTTGGGTTGACTGCCCTCTATGGACTCGATGGTAAAAGGACAGCACGAGCTTGTGATTTACAGGGAGTGGCAGGAAACCTTACCGGTGTCCTGGATTATATTATGGACATTTGAATCCGTGTAGCCGTTTCAGTCCAGAGTGGTTAAACTGTGTGCTAGGCTCCCTTTAACTCCCTTTTCCACGGACGGGCTATTTTGTTGCAAGAAGAAAACGTAAAACCTTTAATATTTACTGGTGTAATGTGCTGGGTTACGGAACTGAGATGTTGTAGAGATGTCAATGTCATACTGTACGTAAGCTGGACCAGCCAAGGAAGCACTTTGCTCTGTTTTAGTTACTGTTTGTACACGCTAACAGCGGAAGCTTTCACTTCAGCCACGATAAAAAACCTGCTCAAACTTAGTACTGCAGACGTTTGTCCACCAGAGGCTGCAAGAGCCCCGAGTTATATTAAAGGTTGAAGAATTTCGAAGTTGAAGCCAAAGTTTTTGCAGAGTGGTGTTGATGATGCAGTAGGCCGGATAAACAGGCTCCGCTTCATTCATCTTAGTGTAAAAGCCTCTTTCATTTTTTAAACTGAGAAATATTATAATCCAAATTATGGAGATGAGTTTGAGATTTTTATTGTCGTCTTTGTCTCAAGCTCAGCTTCATATTTGCAAAAAGTAATTTTAAAAGCTTACAAATCAAGACTGCAGTATTATTGAACAATGGGAAAGCCTGCCTGCTGATTATAATCTCAAGGTTTCTGGAGGGGTTTTCATATCCTCTCCACTAGACCTTTCAAGCTCCACCTCAAGGCCCAGGCCACAAACTGAAGTCGCTTTATTTAAACATCACAGCAGAGCGACTGCTGCACGGTGAAAGGTAAATTTCGGTGCTCCTGAGTTGCTACACTAACTCAGAACAATTTTTATTTCATTTTAAACTTCGATAACAAAACCAAAATAAATAAATAAAAGAATAAATAAATAAATGAATAATAAATGTAAAAAAACTAAACTAACTCAGAACTTTTTACTGAAGAACTTGACGATACATTAGGACTCAGTCATACTTCCACTCAGCTGAACGAGTCTTAAGCGTCACAGAAACCTCTCAGGTACACCTCGCCTGTTCCTGTAGAGTTCCTTAATGACCTCTCAGCTGCTTTTCAAAACACTGTGCTTTAAGCACACACAAACACACCATCTCCTCCCAGTCCACACTCAAAGCTGGGTCTATTTTACATTTGCTTATTAAATAATTGCACTGTGAGTGACGTTGCTAATGGCAGGAAATGTCTGCCTTTTAAAGATCTTACAGATCTGGCTCAGAGCTGATTAGCTTGAAGAGTGAGTTAGGAAGCTCGTCATCGTAGAAGAAATGAGAGGAAAAAATCCGCATCACAGCTCATGCTTGTTACCAAAAGTTTATTTGATAAAAAAAGCAAAATATCACAAATGGTCATCACATTGTACAAGGTTCATTATTTTGAATTATAGTGTAAATATGCATATACTATATTATTTCTGAATTAGTAAATGCTCATTGACTTTCTGCAACTGATTTTACACTGAACACATGTTGATTTGCTGAATATTTGCTCTTCGAGCATCGTTTCCCCCATCAGCACATATCGGATACCAAACAAAACAACGATCTAATATCAGAAAAAAAGGGGGAAACAAAAGCATATTTTCTCACAACAGCAGTACTTTGCATCATTCCACACCCACTGATCTTTGGATGTGTTACTTAATCACAGCTGGATAATGGTAATGGCTGACTCATACCAAACCCAGAAGCCTGGATAGACAGGTTCACTAAAGGAGGCATTAAAGCGGTGGATTAGAGACATGGTTTCCCCAACAGCGTAGAATGAGAGAGTACCCCCGGCGTGATCCAGGAAAACGCCGATGCGGGAGGAGTAGGGCGCGCTGACCTCTTGCTGGTCCTTGTTGTGGCGGGCTGAGTAACTGGAATCAGAGCAGAAAAGGCTCCATGACTTGCGGTTGTAGCCGATGCGGCAGCTGTCACTGTAGCCCGATCTCTTGATGCCTTTGTAGGCGATGCCGATGGAAGCCCCCTCCCCACTCCAGTCTACCTCCCAGTAGTAGGTGCCTCCAGAGAGGGGCTCCTTACACAAGACCTGTGGCAGGGAGTCGAACCTGGCAGGGCTGTCAGGGTAGGACTGGGGGTCTCTCTTGAGGGCAGCTTTTCTGTTCCCTCGTGACAAGTAAAGCTGTCTGTAGGCTGTGTTTTGGTCCAGAGTGAGCTGGCAAGCATCTAAAGATGGGTGGAAGACAAGTTCATTGTTTACTCGACAATGCTTAACTTAAATCAGTCTGGGATAAACGTAAATGAGGAAAGCAAATAGCCAAAGCATCTGTCCTACAGCAGCTGAAGCACCCCACTCCAAAGCAGCAGCAGAACGTCATCGACATCTCAGTTAAACTTCTACTCACTGCGGTAGAAGTTTAAATGACTTCTGCAAAACACACTTTGAAGGAAAAGCAAGAGACCCTCTGGCTGGACACGGAAATCAGAATAGTCACCTGACTGCTGTGTACCTCCACCTCTGCAGGTCACAGCTGGTGGGACACCCGACGCCCTCGGCTAGATCTGCCCGGCCTATGATCTGGAACGCCAAAGGTATCAAACACTGTTTGTGAGTTTGACCACAAACAGAATTCCAGCAAAGACCTTTTTCAGCTGTGACGTGAGTCAATGACTATGCAGTTTCTCCCAGCGCTAAAGTTGAGAGGCCCCAAAGATTTCTGTTGAAAGCTGGATTAACCTCCTGAGACCGTGTCCTCATATGGGAACATTACATTTAGACTTACACTCCATCTTACAAAATCAATATTTTACACTCTGTTAATAATGACCATAAAACTATATTGTGTTATGCTGCCA
Organism: Mchenga conophoros; assembly: GCF_057382185.1. Classification (NCBI taxonomy): domain Eukaryota; kingdom Metazoa; phylum Chordata; class Actinopteri; order Cichliformes; family Cichlidae; genus Mchenga; species Mchenga conophoros. The sequence goes on along the minus strand of NC_140535.1, from coordinate 1,397,249 downwards.
AACAAACCCACTGTCTCTATATCGAGGACATACTTTTTAATATATTTATGTATTTAAAAACCTTTCTGTTCAAAGGCGATGCTTCTTTTTTTACTTATTGGCTTCGAGAAAATTTGGAGAAATGAAAAATGCATCCCAAACAAGAGCTCGTGTTGCAGGAGGTTAAAATGCAGCTTAAGTAAAGATGACATAGCTGTGCAATATTTGCAGTGAATCAGTCCCAACCTCTGTCAACACTGTAGGACTAACAGTAGCTTCTAAGAGCAGATTTTGTGGTCAGCCACAGGGTCCGACAGAGAACCTCGTCAGCATCTAATATGCGTCATGCAGTGAACTGAGCAGAGAGAATGGTGAACAGTGTGGGTCAGAGCAGAGACTCACATCTCAGGAAGTCCTCCCTGTACTGAGGCTCCTTGACTGGCACAGACTTGTACACGGGAGCTTCGTCACCTGTGAGAGGAAACACAGAAAATGAGACAGAGTTGTGTGTCAGCAGTTTTTAATGTGCTGCACCTGAACAGCTAATACGTGTGCAGGAGGTCACGTTCTCGTCACACTATCAGTGATCAGGCAAACACCTCGTAAAGCAATCTAACAGGAGAATGGAAAGAACTGAGGAAACAGGGCCAGATGATGAAACGCCTGAGCGTTACGACTCAACACCACATCTCCTGGCTTTAGCCTGACTCTGTGCTAAAGTTGTTCCGCCCTCATTCATTGTTGTGTGTATGAGCAAGTTGTGAAATGATGCTCTTGAAAGACTGACTCACTTTTTATTGATTGATATTGTTTCTTCTTGGAATCCTCCAGCTCACAGAAGGTCATTTTGTTAACTGCAAATACAGAAAAACCGCTCAGTCATCGTGCTTTCTTCATATGTTTGAAATAACACAGTGAGATTACAGCTGGGGTGGCCAACTCCGGGCCTCGAGAGCCGGTGTCCTGCAGGTTTTAGATGTGTCCTTGATCCATCACAGCTGATATAATGGCTAAATTACCTCCTCAACATGTCTTGAAGTTCTCCAGAGGCCTGGTAATGAACTAATCATTTGATTCAGGTGTGTTCACCCAGGGTGATATCTGAAACCTGCAGGACAGTGGCTCTCAAGGCCTGGAGTTGGCCACCCCTGGATTACAGCAACATCACACTGCAGTAGTCAGATTCCCTGCTGCATCTGTTCTGTGAACATCGAGACGTCAGTCTTCACGCTCACCTGTCTTGGCTACCTTAACCAGTTCGTCATTGCTGGATTCATTCAGTTGCTGTTTCAGCTCAGAGACGGCTTTGGTCACCGGGCCGAAGGAGAAGTACGGGTTGACGCTCACCGACGGCAGCTCCTCGGCCTCTGTTTGTGCTATCAGCATGTGGTAACTCTAACAACAATATAAAAGTAAGATAACACTGATTCTGTCAGATTATATTTTTATCTTTATGAACATGCCTTCCTGAGCCGCTGGCGGCTGCCAGTTACCTGGATGAAGTGGATGTGGTCCTCGGTGCGAGACAGCTGGGTGATCTCGTTGTCTCTCGCCTTCAGGTCAGCGATCTCATGACTCAGACGCTCCAGATGGCTCTCTGCGTTGTTGAGTGCCGCCCGCTTGTTGGAGGATATCAGCTTTGCCATCTCTTGCTGCATCCTCTCAATGGAGCGCATCATGTCGCCAAACATCTTCTCACATTCCTGAAGCGCCCTCTGGGCTGAGTTCTGCACAGGAGACATTGGAGTGTGTCGTAAGGTGAACTGGTGTCGCACTGGTTTTTACGATGACACACTTAGAAGAAGGAATGCTGTCAGTGCTGTTAGCTTCCGCTCAGCCTGTAGCGGTCAGAGTGCTCGTATCTGTCTGATGGATGATAATGACGGTGATTGCGGCACAAACCTTGAGAGAGTCCACCGCGTGTTTTAGTTCCTCCATCTGTTTCAGGCGATCGTGAATCCTCTCCTGGATCTCAGCCTGGGTGGCACCCAGCCGTTGCTATAAGACAGTTGAAACATTGATGATTATTATGACAAGAGCTTTACGCAGAAGTAACTCAAATATATGAAATCGTCTAAAAAAATTAGCTTAAATGTTTGGCTTTTAAGTTCAGGGGTCCAGGTTCACTGGACGCCAACACCTTTATCTTTGTTTGCATGAATGGGCGTCTATTGTTGCTGCTCTTTCATGCTTTGCTCCCCACCCTTTAACTGCTGTAGTGCACCGTGTTACAGCTTTAATACGGAATATTTGACCCTTATTTCTCACACGTTTTAGCGTTATTGTTGAACCAAAGGAGGACCGGTACGAGGGTGTTGCCTACCTGTTCCTCAGATCTCTCCTGCTCAGCTGACACCATGTCGTGGCCCTTGTGTTCTTTCACTGTGCACAGCACGCAGATACACATCTGGTCGGTGCGACAGAACAGCTCCAGACCCTTCTGATGCTGCGGGCAGATCTGCCTGTCCAGGTGGCCGATTTCATCCACCAGCTTGTGCCTCTTAAAGGTGGCCGACTCGTAGTGGGGCTTCAGGTGCTTCTCGCAGTAGTGCGCCAGACACATCAGGCAGGACTTGATGGCTTTGTGCTTCTTCCCAACGCAGATGTCACAACCTACATCCTGGGGTCCAGCGACGTTGTAGTCGGGGGACGGAGGTGGAGGCGGAAAGGACTCCGAGTTGCGTTGGAGCGTGGAGTTCCTTGAGCCTCCGACGCGCCTCGGAGTTGGCCTCTTGCTGTAGGAAACCCTGCACTCCGGGCAGTTGAACGAGCCGGTGTGTTCAGCATGATCCCAGTATGTCTTCAGGCAGATGGAGCAGAATACGTGGCCACATGGGATGGACACAGGGTCCCTGAGATATTCCTTACAAAGGTAGCAGGTGTCTTGGTCAAAAGACATGGAGGCAGTTTGCTTCTTTTCCCTCTAACGCCGAGAAGATGATGTGAAGTCAGAGCCTCACTTGTGTCAGCACTGTGGCAAAGTGACTGCACAGGTAGTGCGGGTGCAACTTATATAGAGTAAACAGAGAGGGAGGATAAACAGGTTAAGCCGAAACCAGTAAAACAAGGGCGGAGAAAGAAAAGGACACAATGAGTAGATCCACGTGTTACAGAATGCTGAGAAAATGAATGATATGTGCGATCTGAAAATATTTGATCCAAAGAGTTGTAGTTTCCATTTATTACATTTTGACACTGTAAAAAAACAAAAGGTCCAAACTAAGATAGGAAATTTTGAGCAGCAACGATGTGTAATCAAAGGATACCACGTAATATTCACAGGAACTGAAGCATTATTTGTTTTTTAACAGAAGTGAAAGAAAAGCCATAAAACAGGTGTTACACATTTCAGGGAATAAGATGTGTAATAATAAAATAAATAAAATGGCATCAAATGTAAACGAGTAAAACCTTCTGCGAGCTCCGGTCAGATTCAGTCTGTTGGATTTGCTAAAGTTGACTTCACCCGTGACCAGTTAATTATTAACTGCGTTTACTTTGCTTTGCCACTGATTTCCTCTGACAGGATGCCACAGTTCTCATATACACGAACTCAACTGTAACGTTTCCACCAGTAAGAAGCTAAAGTATTTAATAATGTATCATCTTCTGCACACACACAAAATCCTTCCCTCTGTATATTTTACTTTACGGCGAACACGCCTCCCGGCCGGAGTTTCAGTGTCGGATAGGAATGCAACTACACTTGATAACCGAGATAACAGAAGGGCCAAGAAAGCCTGCTTAAAAGATTCCTTTGTGTGAGAGCCAGCAGGGTCTAAACAGCATTACAGGGTCGGCTGTGAACAACAGTAACTGCAGCTGACATGTATGACCACACGTAGCATTTAACCAAAGCTGCTCTGGCTGTGGTTACGCTCCTCACTGGAGGTGATTCAAAACTTTGTGAACTGATATTGGAAAAAGCATCACAAATATCTTTATGTAATCTCTGGTTTGTAAAAGTTACTTATTTTATTTCAAGTTCATTGGCATTCAAAGGATTTCCATCACTCTTCTCTGCAGTTAACTTATTTAAAGTCAGTGTTAGTTTAGGGTAAAGTTACATAGATACTTTTCACAGGATTTCTTTAATTTCATTTCTTATTTTATGCTGAATCATTTTAGGACAGTCTGTAACTTGTGCTCTGTAACACTGCTCATCCGTTTGTAATCTGATTACATGCCAGTGACATGCAACACACCCTTTTAAACTGACGACAGAACTGCTAGTGATGCAATAGAAAGCATGTCTGTCCTGATGGCAGATTTTCTGTTTTCTGATTTCGTTTCCATAAAACAAAAAAATTTCTTTGTTTGATTCTTTGGAGGAGAAAAACTGTCTGGAGCTACGAGACGATATTTCACTTTGTCATCTGTGCATAGTTTTGTTTTTTCATGCGCCCGTTATCCAGTTCCAGCAAACACAGTGATCGGAGCAAAAAGGTCAAATAAGCATCTGTCAGAGTTTATTCCTTCCATGTGACTCGACCTCTCCCTACAGGGGTGTAGAAACAGAGAGCGCTGAGATCTTAGCTTCTTTTAAAGTTCTCTGACTTTGTGATTCAGTTTTTTCCGCGTTGCTCAAAAAGAGGGCCCTCGAGCATCGTGACACAAAGTTCAGCTGTGAGGATGTCAGCATGGGAGCATAAACCATTGTGAATCTTTGGCAGGTTCACTGAAGAGGCGACAACAAGACACCACCGAGGCTTTGCTGCTGGCCACAGACCGTCGCTCTCTCCTTATCCCCCGACTCCAGCCTTACGTTCTGCTGATGTTCTTGTCATGGCTCGCTGCTGGCTGCAGGTTTCCTTATAAGCAGTTCAGCTGCATCACGACCTAAAATAGCGCCTAACAATGATCGTGTAAGGATTTGATACCGTTCCCTTCTTTTTTTCAGGACTCACTTTCGAGCAAACCAAAACTTTATATCATAACAATAACAAAGGATGTGCACATCTCTACATCCTTATCATTACCACAACAAATGAAAAAACACGGGAATGCAGTTCTGAGCTGCAGAACGAGCTGTTAGACACTTTGAACGCTGTTCTACGTTTTGGATCATCCCTATCTGAGTTATGCATCCTGTCAAGCAACATTTCTTCTGAATCTTGCAACAGTCTTTTTCACTGAAATCTTGTGTATGCACTGATGACCGATGCCTGCATTTTCACTTTTTAAGCTCTCATTTCACTCGTTTCCTTTGATCAAACAGCGAGCGCTCTCCTGCGCTCACCTTGAAGAAACCATGCTCGCTGCACTTTTATAAAGGGTGACCTTTCCCCTTGAACTTGGACTATATATGACTGTGGATGACTGCGGAGTTTCGGTCTGCTTTGTTGGAGAAAACAGCCTGATAACAAGCCTGCCACTCTTTAAAGTGGGCGTCTGCTCAAACCTTAATAAAACTGACTGTAAACACTGTTATGCTTCAGATTGGCTTCCTCGGAGCACGGGATACATTTGACCAAACTTGTGCTGTTAAGTTTTCACTCTTCTAGCAAGCACGCTCATTTAAAACTTTGATTCAAAGATTTTTCCCCTTTGGCAGTCGTGCTGTCCAAAAACAGGTGGTTAATCTGTAAGCACAATGCTCCCTTTACTCTGGAGGAAGGAAGGAAAACTGGCTTATCAGAAACCTGACCAAATACGGAGAGGTGAAACTACCTCGTGTATGAAGTAATGCAAGCTATGAATTGAAGGTGGAGCAAATGTAGCTTTTAGAAGCTTAAGATTACTTTGCCATGTGATTGCAGATCAGGCAAACATACATTGCACAATTTTATTTGAAGCTAATTTCAAACAGTGTTCAAAGAGTGTTTGTATTTCTTTTTTTAACAATGTGTACTTTCAATGTAATTTCAAGCAGGAAACATGCCTGTGAGTTGGACACTGGTGTAAGTAGGAGCAGATTGGGCCTAATTGAAATGCTAATGAGAGGCCGGTGATGTCAGCAGACACTTCAGGCTGTGGAGAGAGTCGGGTCACCTCAGGAGTTCTTCCCCTGCTTTGTTCTAACCAGTAATACGTGCAGGAATTATGAGGGGGACATTTTGCATTGCCACGTAACTCGAGTGAAATATGTACACAACTATGCGAGACATCTACCGCAACAACACCTGGACGCGACAGGAATGCGTCTGTTTGAGTATTTGCACCCATGCGTTTATGTTTGACACGTGAATGTTTTCTTACCACTGAAAACAGAAACCAGCCGCATATCTGCAGATACAAACGGCCACGTACGAGTGAACGGACGAGTCGGGCCAGTTACAGAACAAATATTACAACTTTTAAATGAGTGTTTCTCTGACGACAGATGTGAGCAGAGACGTTTGAGGTCATTCTCAAACCGTGTGCGTGTTTGTTTACTGGGTGGTCCCTGAAATTCCTTCAGTACCTTAGGCTGCATGTATGTTTGTCGGACTATAACCGGTTTAAGACAATGGCGATTCTGTGGGACAACAATAGGTGGAAATGCAGCTGCCAAGAAGTGTGTGCGCAGCTCACCCGCAGATGAGCCACATGAGAAATGCGAGTGAAAGAAGAGGAAGCTGCAGGGAAATGGAAACATTTTCTTGCACATTTATTGTCACGACTTTGGTGTTTTACTTTTCATTCATTCTCTCTTTATTTCTGCTCTCTCTCTGCTCTCCTGTCTGCTCTCTGCTTTGCTCTTTTTTCCTCTCCCTCCTTGTTCAACCTGCTTATCTGAACTGGGCAGGGCCCGATGTACTCACAGGACGGGGGAGGGGCCTTGCCTGCTTTCAATCAATAACCTTTTGGAATTTAGAAATACAAGTAGGTCCTGTCTCTGGCAGGCTGTACCACACTCTCGAGGGCGGGCTTTCAGGCACACTCGACGAAATCCCTATCTCCTCCTGGCATTCTCCCTGACTGTTTCTCCAGGGCTGACTGTTTGGAGTCCACCACAATGGCTGATCACACCTCTCCAGACTACTTCAGCTGCTCTCTGTGTCAGAACCTACTGAGGGACCCTGTGGCTATCCCCTGCGGCCACAGCTTCTGTATGGACTGCATCAGCGGCTACTGGAATGAAGCCGACTACACAGGGATTTACATTTGTCCCCAGTGTAAGATCACATTCACCCAGAGGCCTGTACTGAGGCCCAACGCCACTCTGAGCATGGTGGCAGAGAAGATCAAGAAGAGCGGTCTGAACCTCAACCTCAGCACGTCCCAGGGGAGCGTCTTTGCCGGATCAAACGACGTGCCCTGTGACTTCTGCATCGGGAAGAAATTAAAGGCTGTCAAGTCCTGCCTCAACTGCCTGGCATCCTACTGCGAAAAGCACTTGAAGCCACACTATGAATCAACCACGTTCAAGAGGCACAAGCTTGTGGACGAGTTAGGGAACTTGGACAGGAAGATCTGCCCACAGCACCAGAAGTCCCTGGAGCTCTTCTGTCGCACAGATCAAATGTGTATCTGTGCCATCTGCACAGTCAGCGAGCACAGGGGCCATGACATCGTGTCTGCTGAGGCAGAGAGGGGCGAGAAGCAGGTAAGAATAACTCTCAGTGTCTGTTGATGCCTCCTTTTAACAGACAGAGACCAAGTGAGAGAGAGACTGCAAGCTGAATGTTTTCTTTGATAGGTTAGGAGCACATCCTCTCTGGAATAACTTGAGCTAAAGCAAACAGGCTGTTTTTCTCAATTCCTTCCCATGAACTGCGACTGGTGATTGTACTTTGACCCATTTCACCAAGGCTATCAGCAACCCTGGCGAGCGTTCACAGCCGCCAAAACAAATCCAGCCCTGTGATTAGCTGGACACTGGCCGGAGGCGTGTCTTACAGGCGCCGTGAAAGCGGCTTTCCAGAAAATGCGGTGATCCAGCTGTGGGATAAACACACAGAAAGTGCAGCCTTCTTTCTGCTGCGCTGGTTCCCACCTGTGGGAGTGAGTGTGCAGCGGTGCAGGAATGTCAGGGAGTGCAGGCACTCTACACCTACATTCAATCTCTGTGAGCAATGTGCATTCAAATGACTCACTTTGCCTGTAACACACTGTGGGATAGACATGAATGTCAATAGATACTGTAATGTAGCAGCTGTGTGAGTAATCAGGGAGTGTTTTTACAGCTAATGCAGGCTAAAGGAGTCCTGTGCCGCCATGAACGCATATTTTATCCCACTGTTGGCTTTACATGGCGGGGAGTCTGGTTTCTCTCATCTAAAGATTTACAACCTGAGTCCAACACATCTCACTCCATCTCCCGCTCCGTCTCCCCTCCCCCTCTCCTGTTGATTCCCCCTCCCTGGATTCCCCACATTCCTCAAGCTTATCTTGAAGAATGGGTTGGTGGGCTCGAGTAAAAGCTGAATTAGAAGCCTTCTATTCTGCATGTCAGCGCTGCGTGCACCTTGAAACGTCTCTTTAAAAGTCAGACGCTGGTAGATTCACATTCCTGACATGGCCAGAATTCCTCCAAAGATTTTTCCCCTCTCCCTCTGAGATAAAAGCGGGATGTATTAAGAAGATCTTTGAGAGGGGCTTATTAAGGACGCCACAGGGCCACACCGATACTCCGTGATGAGAAAGAATGTTTGCAGGCTTTACATTTGGCATAACCTTTTTAAAAACAACATTCAGCTGCATTTTACGTGATAGTAATCTTAAAGCCAGTTTAGCTCCCAGCATGAGCACAAATGGTTGGGAAATTATTAAAACGCATATCTCTGTAATACTCCTTAATTCTGCAGAAACTTTTGGGAGTCTCCCAAGCTGAGATTAAACAAAAATGCCAGGAGAGGGTGAAGGAGCTGGAGGAGCTCAAGACTGCGGTGGATTCCCTCAAGGTAAGGCCTGAACAACCGGATCAGTTTCTACACAAAGCAAGATCAGTCTCCCAAGATTGTTTAGATCAGGCTGATGAAGATCAGGCTGTAGAGCGATGACATCCTGCTTGCTTTGCCCAGAACTCCGCCCACAGAGCCATGGTGGAGAGCCAGAAGATGTTTGAGGATATGATACGCTCCATTGAGAGGATGAGGTCAGAGGTGAGCAAGCTGATTGGAATCAATGAGAAGGCTGCTTTCAGCCAATCCGAGGCTTTGATCGAGCGTCTGGAACAAGAGATTGATGAGCTGAAGAAAAAAGAGTCTGGCCTCAAGCAGCTGTACAGCACTGAGGACCACATCCACTTCCTGCAGGTACCACGCAGCCTTAAAGAAACTGTGTCGACAGCTGTCATATCAGGCTAACAGGATACTTATTAATAAGTGATTAACGATGACACTGTGATGAAATATTGAGCCCTTTTTAAAAAATTGGGCAGATCAATACATTTCCATAATATAACACTTACAGTACTGAGAACCCAGGCACCCACGTGTCACCGTCCACATGACACTACCTCAAATTTCTCATTGGCTCTCATGTTTGCACCAGAACTTCAACTACCTCTGCACCCCCACTGATGACGGCTTCATACCCAGAGTGACCGTGAACCCCGACTTCTCCTTCGCGGCTGTCAGGAAAGCTGTGGCTGAGATTAAGGAGCGCCTCGAGGAGTTTGGCAGAGAGGAGTTGCTCAGGATTTCCAAGTCAGGTGTGAGCAGCACAAACGTAATGTTGAACACAAAGAGTAAAACTTCCAGGTTTCTAATCATGTATATCTTCTACTTTACAGTGAATGAGGTCCCGGTTTACACTACAGAGAGTCGAACGTTGGACAGAAGGAGCAGAGGTGAGGCTCCTATAGCAGTTTATAACCGCAAGAGGTTAATTATTATCCAAAACCACACCAGCCAAAGAATTACAGGCATTTGTGTGGGCGCATGGAGTTCACCTTGACCTAACAAAGAGATATTTCACGTGCAGGCAAAGAAATGACAGTGGACAACACTCCCCCAGAGCCAAAGACCAGAGCTGATTTTCTGAAATGTGAGTTGTTCTGGAACATAACTTGTACTCAAGTATTCATTTTTTTTACTTTTGTCAGTTTGGCAGTTTGTATTTTACTGCAGCGTGCTGCTTTACTTGTGCTCATGACATCTCAGGAAAATGCGTTTCACTCATTGATTTTTTTATGGCACAGAAGTCTCTTGCTGGAGGTTAATATCCTCAATCATTTCTCTCGTATCAGTTATGGTATAAGGCAGCACTTCAAAGCAACAAAGAACATTTGACTTCTATGAAAAGGTCAAATGCAGCAGTGCAGCGCTGTGTATCAGCGTGCAGGTTATGAAACAATAAATCTGTAACTGACAAACACTTTGTAAAAACGGCATTTTTACTGGATTTAAGTCTGTTTCAGGAACTCTATGACTGGTATTTTTTAAATTCATGTACAGCATAGATATTTCAGAGGTGCACCTCACATCCATTTGAGGATCACTGCTCTGTTCTGCAGTAAAACAGCTACATTAGGCTCAACTTTTAAAAACTCGACATTGTTCACACGGTTTTGAATTGGATTCAATGTCGTCTTTCCTTCTTCAGACTTCTGCCAACTGAAATTAGATCATAACACGGCCTACAAGGAGCTTTGCATCTCTGAGAACAGCAGGAAAGTTATCCGCACCAGGGAGCCGCAGTCCTACGGAGACAATTCAGAGAGGTTTGATAGCTTTGCCCAGGTGCTGTGCCGAGAAGCTCTATCTGGAGGCCGCTACTACTGGGAGATCGAGTGGAGCGGGGAGTTCTCCATCGGAGTGGCTTATAAGAGCATCAGTCGAAAGGGCAAAGGTTCGCTCTGTCTGCTGGGCTATAACGACAAATCCTGGAGTCTGCTTTGTTCTGACTCCGGTTACTCAGCGTGGCACAACCGCGTGGACAAGCCTGCCAATGGTCCTCACTCCCCACGGATAGGCGTGTACCTGGATCACACTGCAGGGGTGTTGGCATTTTACAGCATAGGCAACACCATGACCCGCCTGCACAGGTTTGAGACTAAATTTGTCGAGCCCCTCTATCCGGGCTTTGGAGTCGGAACGTCAGTCAGGATCTGCAACGTCAAGTGAACGCTGGCATTTGAGCTGTTTTAAAAAGATTTCTGCGAATATACACCAGCGCTTTTGGAATATCTATTTTTGCACCCATTATAAAATGTCTCAGCTTATTTTTAAGGTTTATGATGCTTCTTCCAAATGTCTATACACTTTTTTTGAACACCACATGTATTAAGCTTTGAATGTAGCTGTCAAATCATATTCTCATGGCAGTTTAACAAATATATATATATGTATTATTGAAATACACAATTCCTGCATAGTCACACAAGAAAAGTGTTATCCTGTTTGGCGTCTGATGATATCTGCTGGATAATATGATAACATACTTTTAAACATTTTAGCTGATAATTTGCATCTATAGATTTACACAAAGTTAACAATGTCAGTTTTGTGATGTCATTAGGTTGTTCACTATTGTTATTGAATAATTCTTTTAAAATTGCACTCCTACGACAGGTATGAGTACTATGAAGGTGCATTGTTATAATTTCACTACTGTTCCAAGAATGCTGTCATTTCATTTGGTCGTGTTGTGATATTATCTAAAGGTTGTCACATGAGTTTTTCCACTTGAACTAACCCTTATTTAATTTTGTGTATGTTTACTTACATAATGGACAGCAGAGTATAATTGCTATCAAAGAGAATTGTTTTGTAACAACATTGATGCATTTAAATAAAGAACTCAAATGAACAGAGCTTTGTCTTGTGAGCCGTGTGCAGAACTGGGCCAAAGAAGACAGGATCACCAAATGTAAACACATTACTGGATTAGAAATGGTGTGTGTGTCTCATGTTGAATACTAGCAGTGTGTTCCACATCATCCTTTGAAATCTCAAACTACACAGAGGGAGCAGTGCAGTATTGACACGCAGCTCCCCCTGCTGGTTGAATGTAAGAACTAAACCGTAAGAGAAAAAAAGGCCTCAGCCTATCAGTGACACTATTCTGCTCAGAGTTGATGTTAAAAATCCACCATATCATCAGAAAATACAATAAAGCCCAGTTTAAACGCAGTCCTTTAAAGTGCAGCAGCACAGCTCGTCTCCCATTTGGAACATGATCCAGTCCACTTGGATACTGAACCGTGAGCTGCCCTTGATGCATCCATCAGAGCGAGTGTCTGCATCAATGTTTGGCAGTGGAAAGCTCATCTACTGTTCACATTTAGCAGATAAGTACTTTAATTTTGCAGCACTTAACTACAGCAGGATAGTTATAGTACAACACATGATTTCATGTTGGTAGTTTTTGCACAATCCTGACAGCAACAGTAACGATGATTACACACGTTCAACTCAGCTTTGAGCAGAGGAATAACATTTTGTAGTAAACCTGCAGATTAATTCAATAATAAGGTTAAATTAATGAGTCAAAAACAGATTTTTTAACACAACAGCTTTACTGGTTCCCATATTTCATGGAGTAGGTTGAGCACACAATGCTCAAAAGAAAAAAAATGCTTTAAAGTCCAAAATTTAGACATTGTAGCCCACGATGCCTCCTTTGCCAATGCACTCTCCAATGTAGAACCACATCAGCACCTCGGTGGCCACCAGCCCGTTCCTTAAAGCATCCTGCGAGGAAGCAAGGACACAGGTTTGATTTGCATTAGAAGTAACATCAAAAGTACAGGATTAGGATTCACACACACAACCTGAAATTCAAAAACATTTTATTTGCTGCTCTGGATAATTACAGGTTTAAGATGTACTTCACAGATTCATTCATCATTTGATCCATTTCTGTCAGTAATTACTAATATGATGAAGGACCTCACTAATGAAATACTGAATTAACATTTCCTGTACGACACACAGTGATCAATAATACAGCATCACATCCCAGGTGCTTTTTCTTATCATTTTAAATACAGATGAAGGCGTTTCTAATCACACCGCTTCTCTATAGAAAACATTAATTATTACTATTTGCACACAATAGCAGACTTATTACCATCCTCCTCCTGAAAAAGGGAACTTTTCATTTAGCCATAGCACAAACTACTGCTGTGCAATGAATGAACTCTGTAACGCTCAGCTTTAAAATCAACACATGCCAAGTTCTCACAGCATTACAGAGCAACTGAGAAGTATTATCAACAAGTTCAAAAGCCTGTCACAGGTAGGAAGCAAAAGATTTCCAGGACTCTGAAAGGAAAATTAGTAAGAAGAGTCTCAAGACCACAGAACGACTGCCAGGACATACAGTGGGGCAAAAAAGTATTTAGTCAGCCACCGATTGTGCAAGTTCCCCCACCTAAAATGATGACAGAGGTCAGTAATTTGCACCAGAGGTACACTTCAACTGTGAGAGACAGAATGTGAAAAAAAAAAATCCATGAATTCACATGGTAGGATTTGTAAAGAATTTATTGGTAAATCAGGGTGGAAAATAAGTATTTGGTCAATAACAAAAATACAACTCAATACTTTGTAACATAACCTTTGTTGGCAATAACAGAGGTCAAACGTTTACTATAGGTCTTTACCAGGTTTGCACACACAGTAGCTGGTATTTTGGCCCATTCCTCCATGCAGATCTTCTCGAGAGCAGTGATGTTTTGGGGCTGTCGCCGAGCAACACGGACTTTCAACTCCCGCCACAGATTTTCTATGGGGTTGAGGTCTGGAGACTGGCTAGGCCACTCCAGGACTTTCAAATGCTTCTTACGGAGCCACTCCTTTGTTGCCCGGGCGGTGTGTTTTGGATCATTGTCATGTTGGAAGACCCAGCCTCGTTTCATCTTCAAAGTTCTCACTGATGGAAGGAGGTTTTGGCTCAAAATCTCACGATACATGGCCCCATTCATTCTGTCCTTAACACGGATCAGTCGTCCTGTCCCCTTGGCAGAAAAACAGCCCCATAGCATGATGTTTCCACCCCCATGCTTCACAGTAGGTATGGTGTTCTTGGGATGCAACTCAGTATTCTTCTTCCTCCAAACACGACGAGTTGAGTTTATACCAAAAAGTTCTACTTTGGTTTCATCTGACCACATGACATTCTCCCAATCCTCTGCTGTATCATCCATGTGCTCTCTGGCAAACTTCAGACGGGCCTGGACATGCACTGGCTTCAGCAGCGGAACACGTCTGGCACTGCGGGATTTGATTCCCTGCCGTTGTAGTGTGTTACTGATGGTGACCTTTGTTACTTTGGTCCCAGCTCTCTGCAGGTCATTCACCAGGTCCCCCCGTGTGGTTCTGGGATCTTTGCTCACCGTTCTCATGATCATTTTGACCCCACGGGATGAGATCTTGCGTGGAGCCCCAGATCGAGGGAGATTATCAGTGGTCTTGTATGTCTTCCATTTTCTGATGATTGCTCCCACAGTTGATTTTTTCACACCAAGCTGCTTGCCTATTGTAGATTCACTCTTCCCAGTCTGGTGCAGGTCTACAATACTTTTCCTGGTGTCCTTCGAAAGCTCTTTGGTCTTGGCCATGGCGGAGTTTGGAGTCTGACTGTTTGAGGCTGTGGACAGGTGTCTTTTATACAGATGATGAGTTCAAACAGGTGCCATTCATACAGGTAACGAGTGGGGGACAGAAAAGCTTCTTACAGAAGACGTTACAGGTCTGTGAGAGCCAGAGATTTTCCTTGTTTGAGGTGACCAAATACTTATTTTCCACCCTGATTTACGAATAAATTCTTTACAAATCCTACCATGTGGATTCATGGATTTTTTTTTCACATTCTGTCTCTCACAGTTGAAGTGTACCTCTGGTGCAAATTACTGACCTCTGTCATCATTTTAAGTGGGGGAACTTGCACAATCGGTGGCTGACTAAATACTTTTTTGCCCCACTGTAAGTTAATGATGTAGCCAAGTCTGGAATTGTAGTGCAATCACTGAAAGCCTGCACGGGAGCGCACTTTGAGGCTGCACACCAAAACGCCACTTCTGCAGAAGAGACACTTCAAGCCAGACTGAAGAATACTAAAGACAACCTGGAGAAGATGATGCATACTGTACCATGTCTTTTGGTCAGATGAGACGATACTATGGTTACTGACAAGCTGCTGATGTTTGGGGAAAGACAGCAGAGGTGTACAACCTAAGAACACCGTCCCCACAGTGAAGCATGTTGGTGGGAGTATTATGCTGTGGGGATGGAAATCTTATCATTGTGGAGGGAATCATGAAGAAAGACGGATATGTTAAGATTTTGAAAGAAAAGTAGTCAGCACCAAAACTTTACGTCTCTGCTGCTGCTTCCAACAGGACTACGACCCAAAACACACGTTGCTCCTGGTGAAGGATTTTCCCCTGAAGACCAAAGTGAACATTACTGACTGGCCTAACGTGAATGCTACTGAAAATCTGGGGGCTGAACTGAAATCCATTACATCTGGAGAAGCTTGAGAGATTTGCCAAAGAAGAATTGGCTGGATTTGCTCAGGAGACGTGTGAGAGATAAAACACAACAACAAACCACTAAAGGCTGTGTTAAAAACTTTCAAGTTTGTCCTCATCCATGTACACACGCACACTAAATTCAGTGCATTACTGTGTGTACAACCACAGCTTTTATAATAATCCTGAATATTTTCTTAAGACAACAACAATTTGCCCACAGTCTGAAAGAGGTTTTCTTTACTATCAGAAGCTAGAAATGTGTCCTTATTTCATGATGTCCTACAGCTACTGCTTTGTTAATGAATCCAGGAGATGACAGACGATGTAAAGTCAGCACAAGAGGCTTTGGTTGGAATTAATAATGTGACATCTGCTGTGGTTAAGATGCACGACCACGGCCGCAGGTTTAATTTAAAAAAGACGTGGACGTGTTTTTTGTTGTTGTTTTTACATAAACAACAATGACCTGTGTCTTAGATTAATACGAGCACCTTCACTGTGGTTTGACCGAGACGTCCCGTCTGGAACCCCTTGATGATGTTTGTGGCCCCCTCGATGGCTTTAGGGATTTCAGCGGGGGCAGGTGGGACAAGCTCTACACGCGCATAGTACCAAAAGTTTGCCAGGCGAGGTTTGGAGTAGGTGACAGCGGCTGAAAGAGAGAGAGAGAGAACATTAAATGCTGCTATCGATTCGCCATCCTAGCTGCAGAGCTTCTGAGATGTTAGCAGGTAGCGTTAGCCATCAGCTACGCGGATTGTGTTTGCTGAGAGCAAACCAAATAAACCGATGTACCTGCTTATCCACAACACATGTCAAAACAACAAAAACACAGCATATCAACGTCAAAGGCCTTCTACGTCTGAAAGCGTCAATTAACGTTACACCTGCTTCATTCAACTGACGCCCGGGTCACAGTGCCGCTGACAGCGTCGGCCTACTGAAGTCTTCTCACCGAGGAGAAAACTGCCTACCCCAGCCTCCACTAATGGACCCGTCCAAATAACAGGCTAGCTTACCGTTAACCAGGGTGGGTACTTTAGCAACCAACTTCTGCACTGCCTGTGCCATTTTGAGGCGTTTGTGATGTTAACTATTCCCCGTCTCTGCTAAATGTCACCTCCAATAGAAGGACCCTCGACTGCAGTTGACCACACAACTGCCTGAAGAGAAACCGCAGGAGTCTTCTTCTTTATATTGTTTATTGGCGGTTGGCAAACAGCAAAATGGTGCATTACCGCCACCAACTGGTGAGGAGTGTGGACTGAAATAAATAAAAAAATCAAATCCTCCCGAACAAATGAGTCTGACTTAAAAACCAAAATATCACCTTATAACTTTCACTACTCGAATTCTTACGAAATAAATCAACCAGTTTGACTTTCAAGCTTTTTGATCAGCTGTCTTCTTTCAGCATCATATTTCTGACAATGCATTAAAACATGTTCTATTGTTTCCTGTTCTCTACTGCAGTCACACTCCCTGTACGGAATTTCTCTATTAAAAGCAACATGTTATTCAGACCAATGTGTCCAAATCTAAGTTGAGATATAACCTTCGCCTCTCTCCTGTTCCTTCCTGTGCTTCTCATTTCTCCTGTTTTCCTTTGGATTTTGTAAAACCTTCGCCAGTATACACTGATAAACCAGTGTATACTGGTTTATCAGTGTATACTGATAAACCATCACTGGTCCTTTTCCTTACTTTGATATTAAATTCAGGAACAGTAAATGCTATCCCGCTTTGGTTGGCTGTATTCTTTGATGCATCTGTGTAGATTTTGACATAACTGTAATACTGATTAATATATGTCTGGCTACGGGCTTCCTTCTTCTTGCCAGCTTTTATTCGCGGTTGGCAAATAATGAAATGTTGCATTACCTCCACCAGCTGGCATGGAGTGTTGCATGCCCCGGTCCAGGTCTGCCAGGAGATCCTCCAGGACATCCAACCATCGTCTTTTTAGGAGCCCTGGCACTGTCAGCCATGCATACAAACAGGTGGGGCCATATAAAGTACTGAGTAGGCCTACTGCTGACAATGTACATCTCACAACCATGAACTGCTGCAGCACTGCAGGAGAGGCAGACAGCAGACAGACAGAGAATGCATTAACCCACCTAGTAACACACACACATGCAATGAAAGCAGCTAACACTCATAAACATGGCCATACCGCTCATCACTGTTAAAAATGAAACAAAAACTTTACAAAAACACTTGCTACCAAATGCTGAGTTCATCCACTGCTGACATAGACCTGCCACATTAGGACAACAGGTTGACTTTTTAGTAGAGTCTGTGTAGACTGTGTTAAACCCACAGCAGCAGATGGTTAACCACATGATTTTATAGCAGCCTGTTCACCCAGACCTGACCTACAGGACGCACCGCTCGCCAACTCTAACCTGAAGGTCTTTGTGGACAATTCGACATCACGCAACCTGGACACCAGTTAAAATGAAGTAGGCCATGTAGCGATCACAGAACACAGGCAAACACATGGGGTGATACATGATTTTAGACACATTATGGAAACAACAGTTTAGGATGTTTTCTACAGAATATCTTTTAATTTTTCTTTTGGGAATGAACTAAAACCCAACACCACCTTGGTCACACACTGGCTGAGTCGCAGTACGTGACCAGGAGTTGCCAGGCTGTTGTGGCTGTGTATGGTCCTTCCACGTGTTACTGAGGCCCCTATTTGTTAAAAGAATAAACCGTTTAATTGCAGATATTCTTCAGAATTCAGTAAATGACACCCAACAAGTGTCAGTAGCAGAATAAGCTGTCCGGCATTGGCAGAGAACATTCGACGAGTTTTTCATGGCCACAGCCCACATACTCAACTCTGCTGCTCAACCCACATTTTCCTTACAAACGTGACACCATTGAAGGGGAAATAAACGGGCTTTCCAGCAGTAAGACCTTTATAGCCAAGAAGCATAGTTACAACAAAGAAAAGACTGAACAAACACAAATTGCCTCAATTTTTGTTCTCACTGGGACCAGTGAAACATTCATTTTTGTCTGAAGCAGACGTGGACAAGTTTCCCCTCAGGGAAACTACGACTCCAGCAGCACAACACCAGGTCACACTAAATGCAAATAAGAAAAAATACCAAGCAGGTAAAATAGTTCAGATCCAAATATCAGCAGCTCACCAGCTTAATCTGTCAGGCTGCACCGTGTGTTTATGGCTGTGGTGACAGAGGTATTTTTAACCTTATGTTGAGGCCACGGCTCCGATTCTCATGATGAGCGACGGTGTCCCTGTGTTGGTGATGTTCCTGCATCAGCATAATAGTAAGAATAATAATAATAATGATGATAGCAGGGCAATTACTTTTGTCCCCACAGGTAAGTTTGGATAGGTTCTTTCCATTCTCACAGATACTTTCACAGCACTGCAGCTGGAGTGAAATTGGAGTCAGTAACGGGAAATTCCTCAAAAAATATTATTTATATTTAATTATTTTTATTCTTTTATTTGCTAACTCTACTGCTGTTAACGCACATTTATTACCATTTCCGATTTTAGGGATGCTTAGCTGCCTGAATCTCAACCTTATCCTTCCATCCTCTATCCGAACGATCCTGAGGAAGTATAGCTGTAAAAAAGAAAAACCCCAAAACAAACTTGATAGATCCTGAGGAAGTCAGTATTGCAAAAGGTGGAAAACGGTCCGTGTCTGGACTCTGCTGATTTTACAAACTGCAACAATGGTTTTGTGTTCTCAGATGCATGTCTCCTGTTTTGTAGACGTTCTGTGATTACATGATGGGCACAGACGTCAGCATCAGATAAATTATTGGGAAGCAGCGGTCATGTGCTCCTTATTCTGTTTGTTTCCCGGCAACATGAAACCGATGAGCTGAAAACCTGTTATATCACCTGCAGCTTCTCTTACAAATGTAACTGGACTGCCAGTGCTGCGAACATGTCAGCGGCCAGGGCAGAGAGCCATGCCCACTCCCTTGTCCGGTGCATTCTGGGAGTTGTAGTCATACTCACCTAGCCAAAACCCCAACAATGCTAAGAAGCTTTTATGTGGTTGAATTTGTCCATTTCATAAGTCTGGTGGTGCAAACACACAACACCAATTCTTTTTTTCCTTTTTTTTTTTTTTTTTTAAACAGACCCTAATCAACAGCTTTTCAATGGACACAGTTGTACAGATTTCTTAGCTTAAGCCTTAAACCCTACAGCAAGCTATCGATATTAGGTACTTATACTTAGCATAGAAAAAAGTCTGTTTTAACCAACGTGTGCGGACCAAGATTGGTCCACGTTATGCTCAACGTGTGTGTTGCCTTCTGACGAGCTCTGGGGGACAGATACATAATATCGGATCAGCCCATCTCTAGCACAGTTTGAAAAAATGCAAATAAAGTTGAAATATTTACAACGATTTTTATTTACAGAACTTTAACAAAAAAAAATTAGGCAAGTTTTTCAAGTAAACCAAACAGCCTTCTCTGCTCTTTCCTCCATTTCCCTTCACATTCTCATATCCAATCTTTCTTTTCTTTCTTGGTTGCAGCTGGTCCTCATCCTCCTGGACGAGTGGTAGAAGACCTCCGTCCTAACACCTCATCCATGAGGGAAACCAGGGCCATGTAGCAGCAGTGGGCTTCCCACTCACTCCCACGCCTGACGCTGGATACTAGCAATCGTAAAGGCAGAGGAAAGGTGGCAGCTGACAAACGCAGCAACAGTGCAGGTTTATATGAATACGTTCAATAACGTCTGGTTAAAAATTCAGATTTGAATACTGCTGTACATACTTTGTTTTTCTTTTTTTTTGACACTTTTTATTTGTTTAGGAACATTTTTATGCAACAAGATAAAATAAAAAAATAAAAAACAAACAGTATGAGGTCATGAGACACAACAGGCAGCTTAGAATACAGTTGAATAAACATTAAAAACAACAGATGATGAAATCATTTCTGATAGTATGATGTCATATTTTGACCAACACAGTGCATCTGTTTACATTTCAAAACCCATCATTCTAAATATTTTGTTAATGTGACATTGCTGTTACATGTTGGTACGAACATATGGCTTCTTCATACCGCAGTCTTCGTGAATGATGCGGTGTGCAGCGGTGTGCAGCTGTGGGCCATAAGCACACTGGTTCAGCTTCACATGGGAGACCTTTATGTGGTCACAAAGTGGTGAATGGCTGCCTCCCTCCACAGGGAGACTGTCATGGTTCAACCATCCTGGAATCACAAACATGACAGAATGAAAGATTTATTCATTAACTAACACACAAAGCCCACAGGCACACAAAGCCCACAGGCACACAAAGCCCACAGGCACACAAAGCCCACAGGCACACAAAGCCCACAGGCACACAAAGCCCACAGGCTGATACAATCTGCTCACCTACCGCCAAATGTACCAGATGACTTCCAGCTGTCAGTATCACACTTCAGGTGCAGCATTACCTGCTTCAGCTGGAGAGTTTTTATAGGAACGTGTTGTTTCCCTGACAACCTTCCTCACTGCCAAACACAGAAAAGTCCATTAAAATTAACGTCAGTTATAGTGAGTGTATAGATCCGTGACAGGCGTTTGTTTCTTGACGAGTCTACAAACACCTTGGACACACAACACGTTTGAGTATTTTCCTTTAAACCCATGCTTCAGCGACAGCTTTCACTACATTATATGTCGACTACTTCCATTGTTCCTCCTTTTGTTTTCATTGTATACATCACACTCACTAAAGCCGTTTGTCTGTGCATTTAAAACGATATAATCTAATCCTTCCATCATTGTTAGCGAGCACATAAAGACTGTTGAGTGTAATCTAGTCCATACAATACAAATGTATGTAGGCATGATGGAAATGGACTGTATGAATACCAGAAACACAAATGATAAAATAATAGTGGTTGTTCATGTTCCCACAATTTAGTGTTTGACTGACAACAATTTTGACTGGTAAATGCATAAAAACAATAACGGTTTCTTTGAAAAGCTAAATATCAGTTCTGATGGGACCACAGATACTGACCTCCACGACCCCCCCTTGGTTGAGCTCATCTTTGGCGTCGTTACAGGCCAGGAGGATGCAGAACATCCTCCGCTTTCGCAGTAAGACCTTCTGCCAGTGGAAGGGCAGGTGCCCTGAAAAACTGAGTCCATGCAGTGATGTTTATGACCTAAGGGGGAGCTGTGCCTCTCAGTTCATGCCCCCTTATTATATATATGAGGCCCCCCCTCGTGGACTTTGGAGAACTCCTCAAACACGCTTCACTACAATCTCCCCATCGGTGATGGCTGCCACCTTATTACACTTTGTAATGTGTGGTTTAGCCACTCCCTCTTTCAAGTCCCAGGTGATCACCCCGACCTGGTCGCATCGTTTTAAAACCCGGATATGCAACGGTGGTGGAAATAAGGCATCTCTTCATCAAACACATTAACAGGTTAATACATTTCTGCTGGATCCAGTTCTGATATAATACAGTAACACCTGCTGCTGTCATGGAGTCTCTTTGCATTTTGAGATGGCACAAACATCGTTAATCTCTTAAACACCAAGTGTGTTTCTGAGGTTCCTGCTTGAAATTTACACGCCCGAAATCATTACAATATTTCTCTGAAAGTACAAACTCTGTCTACAAAATTAACTTGACACTTATGAGCCTTCATCAAATACATACAAATATTACAGCTCATGCACGTCTGTCCAACTCACTCTGATAGAACCCAGTCACTGTTTTTGTAGCAAATAATCCCTTTTGAAAATAAGTTACAGTACACAATACACTAGAAAACAGGGAAGATGTTCATAGGAAGATTATGTGAGACACGATTCATGCGGCTGAAGTGAAACAGCAACGTTACAGATATTTTCCTGAGGAGCAGCCGAGGATTGTGCAGCCTGTGAGTCCTTATTTGTGAACAGCAGAAATAGAAGAAGAAGAAATGAAGTTATTCAGAAAATGGTTTCTATCAGTTTTTGGCAGATCTTGTTTATGGCCCTATATTGTCCATAACATTAACAAAGAGCAGTAAGAACTCAAAGTTCAATACTTACTGTAGTTGTGTCGTGAGGTGGCATGAGTCGATGACAACTCCGGATATTATTCCGGGATCACCAGGACATATGGTACGACTCTTCCTTGACGGCATTGAGAGAGAGAAAAGGGATCAGGCTTTTCCAAACCATCCCACCCCAGCCGAACCACCGGAGCGGTGCATCCAGACCGAGGTTGGTCCCAATGGTGTCCTTCGCTCGTGCTTCCCCACGGCGGATGTAGCCGTCCCCAGTGATGTAGATCTTGGGTCCTGTTGATTATGAAATTTAGTATAAAATGGGGTGATGATTTTTTGAAATGTGTTTTTGGTAATGTAATATTCACTATTTTTGTAATGAACAAAGATGGAGTGTCACTTTATTATAGATTAAGTTTTAAGGTAAACATTTAAACACACTCAGGTCTCTAAGAAGTTGAAATAAGTTTCCACATCACTTCCTCCTTGCTGTCGTTTTGCTCACCCACTGCTGTGCTTGGCCCTGGAGTGTCCTCAGGGAGAGAGGACACTAGGACAGGAGGCCTAATGGAAGGCATCTGTCCTCTCACCTCATCCGTGAGGGCAAACCAGGGCCAAGCACAGCAGTGGGCTTCCCACTGACCCCCTCTCCTGAGCCTGGATACTTCCTAAAGGCAGAGGAAATCAAAAATGACAGTAGACAAATAAAAACACCACAACAGCTCTTAGTATTTGTACATTTCTTAACTTGTGTTCTTAATAATTGTCTTCTTGATAACACACATACGTACTTTGTATTTTTTTTTTTAAGTTGTCCCATTTCTTTCTGGCCTGCGAGGTGGGTGACTTTCCCCAGCAGGCCCAACTTCCCCAGAATTGTCCTGATCACACACAACACATAAGAGAAGAGAGGAAACCATGGCAACTATATTAATCTCTAAATCCAAAAGTTTTCACAGGAGAACATCAGAGGAACATCAGAGGTTCTGTACAGCATGAGGGTTAATAAAACCGGCCTCGTGTGATGTGTAAACTGATTTATTCCTGCACCCCAGTGAAGAGGGGATCGTTTTCTCCTCTTATTTTTATCAATTCAGCCGTTTGATCTTTGGTCCCTAAAACATATCACAAAAATCGAAATTAGCCGTATGTAAAAACCGCGGGACCCACCGTACAAGCTAGTTTACGATTATTTTAATTTAAAAAACAAAAACATGTCTATGCAGATGCCAAAGTCTAACAACACAACCGCTATAAAAATGTAACTTTTGTACCAGCAGATTTTCATACACTTACATTTGAAAGCGTTTCCTCTCCCGCATTAACTCCCGTTCTGACCGCCATCGTTATCAGAAAAACTCCTGTATGGCCCGCAATGAATCCTGGGATATGGTAGGACCCGAAGGATACCCGAGCCATCCTTCGAATTCAAGGAAAACAAGAAGGCATTTGTCGCCACATTTGGAGGACTCTTTGAATTTGCACAGCCTTCGTCAGTGTGCCTAGTTTGGCTTCCCCTGCTCTTGTTGTGTTTGATTACTCCCAGCTGTGCTCTCCTCCTGTGTGTCCCATTCCCTCGTTATCCCTCCGCGTATTTTATAGTGATGGGTCGTTCGCGAACGAAATGGCTCTTAGAGCCGACTCTTTGACGTGAACGACGCGAGCCGGCTCCTTATCGCGAGCCGTCACGTGGGTTTTTTTTTTCTTTCTCTCAGCCTCTCTCTCGCACTTTTTTTCCGTTTCACTCTGCACGCGAGCCTTGTGCTTTACGCTGGGCAGAGGGGGGAGGGGCGGTAGTTACACTCAGTAGCACAGGAACAGAGCCAGAGAGAGAGAAAGAGAGGCAGGGACAACAACATTAGAAAGGTATAGTAATCATCCACAACTATTTTCGGTTGCAGATGATAAAGGATTGAGAAAGTTTATTCATGCAGGTCCATATGACAGAGAATATGCATGTTCTTTTAGTTTTCATATTATAATTTATATTTAATTGTGTTGTGGTTTGCAGTGTTTTGTGTTCTTTTCACTTTAAATTTGTGAAAGGAAAAAGCTGAAAATTTAAATAGTTAAAACTTGAAATGTGAATAGTTGATTTTTGTATTATATGATTTATTTATTACATTTTATGTGGAGTGAATAAATAAAAGTATATTTACGGTGGCCCCTAGAGACAAAGCACATACAAACTTCAAATCACGTACGAACTCTGAAGCATGTACAAACTCCAAAACACGTAAAAACACGTACAAACTCCAAAACACGTAAAAACTCCAAAACACGTAAAAACACGTACAAACTCCGAAGCACGTAAAAACTCAGAAGCACATAAAAACTCAAAACACGTACAAAAGACAACAGAAGTGCTCCAGGATGCTGGGCGCAGTGTTGAGCCTTTGTTATCTTGTGGCTACACAAGCCAGCAAGTACCAACGACCGGATTTGGTGTGTGGTAATAACAGGTAAATGAACTTTTTTAAAAATTATTTGAATATATATATATATGAGTGCCTGTGTATAAATACACAAACAATACACACATGCTTTCAATTGTGTAATTTAAGTGATCTAGTAGCTCTGCTTTGGAAGTTCAGTTAATGCTAGAAATGTGTTTTGGAGTTTGTACGTGTTTTGTCTCTAGGGGCCACCGCATATATTTATATATAAACATATATAAATAAAACCACTTGTTTTTACGTTAGTAATTCCTTTTGTGCATAATTTTATATTATTGTTAATAATAAATTAATTAAAGCAACAAAACAACCTGAAGAGCCCGTTGGGAGCCGAAAGAGCCGGCTCTTTTTAGTGAGCCGAGCCGGCTCTTTTTAGTGAGCCGAACCGAAAGAGCCGGAAATCCCATCACTAGTATTTTAGCCCCGTGTTTCTCTCAGTCATGCTGTGTGGTAGTGATGGGAATTCCGGGTCTTTTTTAGAGAACCGGCTCTTTCGGCTCGACTCACTAAAAAGAGTCGGCTCTTTCGGCTCCCAATCGACTCTTCAGGTTGTTTTGTTGCTTTAATTAATTTATTATTAACAACAATATAAAATTATGCACAAAAGGAATTACTAATGTAAAAAAAACGTGGTTTTATTTATTATATATATTAGGGGTGCAACGATACACAAAATCCACGGTTCGGTTCGATACTTTGGTGTCACGGTTCGATATTTTTTTCGATACAAAAAAAAATGTTCATGCCTTTTTAATTTGTCATTTATTAAATTTTCACGGCACATTCCGCACCACATCTCTGTGCATTCATCATTTGTTTGAAGCCAGCTCACCTCCTGCAACTACTTTTCCGAGAATACATGCTTCTTTTGTGGTTCGGACTCCTTCTGACATTTGTTTGGAGGTGGAGGAACACCAAAGTAATTGCTTAAAGGAGCTTCTTCGACATCTTTAAGAGTTCTAAACAAATGTCTGTCCTCCTCCTGAAAATCTTATGTACGCAAACACGCGTTGCAACTTCTTATCTTGTGTGCGTTTTTTATTTTGACAGCGAATGCGCACCTGCGGACCACTTATGTGCAGCCCTGGTTATTTAGCTCGTCATATTGCAGCCACAGAAATTATTTTGTCCATGAAACCATAAAGCTGCACTTTCTTTTTGCCTTATAGTCTGATTTGTCATAACTTCTCCGTTTTGTGGTAAGCTTTTCTTTGGCTGTCACTTCTTCACCCTGACCTGTCTTATTTGGCTCAGCAGAACTAAAATATATATCCTGCTGCTTTTACACACGGACTCACATAAGCTCAGCGATTCTCTGCGCGATCAACCTCTCACATGTTTAAGCTGCGGGAGATTTCACTTGTCATGTTTGCATAGTAAGCTAACAATTAATAAGACGATGTCAGAGGAATTGGTGCGCAAATTATCATCACTCACAGATCAGTGCTGTCGCTCTCTATACACAGTTCGCACGATTGCAAAGTGAAAGCAAAAAAACAAGCGCAAATTCAAACGCGATTTCAATATGTCACATATTGACAGTGGCTCACCGATGCCAATGACATAATTACCCGGCTACATTTCTGAAAGAATGCAAAAGCATTGACATATATTTTTCCTTCCTACAATAGCCCGACGGGCAGGGCAGAGATAGATTTTGGTAGCCCGACTGGAAAAATCGCTAGCCCCAGGACGTCGGGCTAGCGATATTGCAAGCCCTGTATCTGATTGAGGAATCACTCATCTTTGGAAAAGAGAGTTTATTACAGAGAAATGGCTCTTTCCAAAATAAAAGCTATACTATACGCTTCTTCTGGGCTATATTCTCAGCAGCATATTAAACATATCAGGTCCCCATAAGGAGAATCCTGTGCTAACGGCTGTCTAAATGACTCGGGTAAAGTTTGTAGCATGGTGCTGGTTGTTTTTGTCTGCTTCCACTTGTCTTTGCACTACGATGATGTCGGAGTAAATGTGCAGTCATATTCATTTTGTTCCCACTAGTGCTGTCAGCGTTAATCTGAAATGACATTAACGCCACAACACGGCAAATCTCCGTTAACGAGCTACCGCGGATCGCCCCGTGCGTGGGGCTGGACGACCAACACGTTAACGAGCTAACTGCACTAACACACTAGCTCCCACCAATGTAATTGAGCATTGCGTGGCACATCCAACATACTGTTTTACTTTAGTCCATGACTCGCTTACCTTCAGGGTCATACGTCACATGAAAACCAAAATAGTTCCAAAGGCCAGATCTGAATGAGGGTGGGGGAGGTTCAGTTTGCCATGTTGCAACGAGCTTAGCTTCTGTCTCGCTAGCTTGCGCTGCACTCAGTGGATCTAGGCTGCACTGTCGAGCGCAGATCCACTGAGCTCTCAACACAGACAGCATCGTCAGAAGGAAAGTTGATAAAATAAATTAATTTTTGTATTGTTCATACATATGCGTACCGAACCGAAAGCACTGTATCGAACGGTTCAATATCGATACGAGTATCGTTGCACCCCTAATAAATATATGTTTATATATAAATATATGCGGTGGCCCCTAGAGACAAAGCACTTACAAACTCCAAAACCCATGTCTAGCGTTAACTGAACTTCCAAAACAGTGCTACCTAGATCACTTAAATTACACAATTGAAAGCATATGTGTATTGTTTGTGTATTTATACACAAGCACTCATATAGGGCTGTGCGATATGACCAAAATCTCATATCCCGATCTATCGTTCCGATAACGATATAAATCACAAAAATTTAACATTTTCTGAAAATTCTATGAATCTGGTGCAGCTCGACTTGCGTGAAGTGTTTCCAGCTGAGCGTCGTGTACCGGGAGTTGAATGTTTTAACCGATGCATGAAACTATACATTTTTAGACATGAGTTGTAACGGCCGCCATTTTCTTTGTATTTATTATACAGCGTGCTGTTCTAACGTTTGAGTCTAAGGTTTATTTTTTAGCACCTGACGGCTCTTTTTTACTTCTCATCCGCAAGCACTCTGCATACTCTTTCACATGATTCAGTTTATTTTGAACAGGATCTTGAGCTTTATTGTGAAAGGTCTATGTGGAAAATAAACAAGCAAACAGGCGACGGTGTTACCGTCGTCGTTGCTAACGACAACACATAAAAACAGGCGCTTGTCTGTCTGTAGTGTGGTTATATTAAATATAAGACAAAGAGAGAACTTTAAGAATTTAGAAAAAGCCACTACAGTGACCATCAAAACCATGAAAAAATATTGCCATAAACAGTTTATTTTGTGACACCACGAAACAAACGACAGACATTTTTATATTGTCATCTGATATATATCGTTATATCGAACAGCCCTATATATATATGTCAATATAAATAATTAAAAAAAATGTTCATTTACCTGTTACTACCACAAACCAAATCTGGTCGTTGGTACTTCCTGGATTGTGTAGCCACTAGGTAACAAAAGCTCAACACTGCCCCCTAGCATCCTGGAGCACTTCCATTGTGTTTTGTACGTGCTTTGTCTGTAGGGGCCACTGTAAATATACTTTTATTTATTCACTCCACATAAAATGTAATAAATAAATTATATAATACAAAAACCAACTATTTACATTTCAACTTTTAACTATTTAAATTTTCAGCTTTTTCCTTTTAAACAAATTCAAAGTGAAACAACACAAAACGGCAGAAAGAAAAAGGAAAATAGTGAAGTATTTAAAAAAAGAAGGGCAAAAATGGATTTGTGTGTAACTTTTGAGGACTCACGAGCTTCAATCCACACACAAATACGAAGCACAAGTATTTTACAAATGTAAATGATCTGATTCTTATATAGCGCTTTTCTGCTCTCCCGGAGTACTCAAAGCACTGTATACAACATGCCTCATTCACCCACATACAAGCACTTCTAAACACAAGTGTAAACGAATCTACATTCATACTCATGGGGTTAATATCTTGCCCAAGGACATTTGGCATGCAGACTGGGGAAGCCAAGGATCGAACCACCAACCAGCAGCTGACCTGCTCTACCACCTGAGCTACAGCCACCCCGAAAGTGTACAAGCCTGAATAAATGCTGATAATTTATGCACGATTTATAAGTTCAGCTTCACGAGTCTGTTCATTTTCTCTTTCAAAAAACTTCCTGTGCACACAAATACCTGAAACTACACGTAACATCTCTCGCTTGCTCACAAAACCTTAAATGCATGTGCACCTGATACGTACCAATCACATCCCATGCCCACCTGGGGTTTTAAGGCTTTAATGCTGCCCGCTTCACACAGATCACAAATATAAGCTATGTTCAAGTCCCCGTGTAAAAGTGGGACATCTGGCCGTCCACTGTATACCGGCATCTAAAAAAAGTCGTTTGTTTATTTCAAATAAAATGGATCCGTATATGCACAGAAATGTTTTTTTTTAAAAGAAAATGATTCATGAAGCTGAACTTTATAAATGTAGTATTTATTCATTTTACAAATAATGTGCTCAATGCTTCTTATTCATGTGTGGATTGAAGAAAGCACCTGTGAGTCTAAAGTTACACAATGATTGTGCACTTTTGTAAATCTTAGTTCACGCCTGTCAAACATATCATAAATATGCATTTGCAACACTTTTGCTGCAAATTTCACTCCATAATTAAAGAGGGGAAGAAAGGGAGCCTCTGAAACTGTTCACAGCTATGAAGCCGTGTAGAGATTTAGTATCTGTAAAATTGACTGGGACTGTCCAGCGAGGATGTGAAACAGAAAAGAGGAAATGCAGGATTTTCTTTATTTCATTTTTCTGAAGTCAAGTGTGTGTGTCTATTTATATCATAGATAAATAACACTAAATAATTAGATATTATGATCATCCAGACCTTTGCTTCAATAATTGTTTTCTGACTCACCACTTTAAATTTGAGTTGATTTGCCCTGTTGTAGGCCTGTTGGAGAAGAGCAGAGCAGGCCACTGGTTTATTTTAGTAGTGTGTGACTACTACTACTGAGATATCCTGATGCTTTCTCCTCAAAAAAGGTTAAGGCCCATTCTCCATTCCAGGTTTTTTTTTTTTGACACAATTGGCCGGAAGAGTTTGACATGTTCACGGGGCTTCAGAAACAGCTTGGTTCGTCTGAACAGAGTCACGTGATCAGTGACGTACTGTTCTCTCTATGTGTTGAACTCCCTGAGTGCGAACATAGATAAACAGCCAAATTTGGCCCGCAGACTAATTACATTTGGCCCGCGAAGCCATACAAAATTAACAATAGAGCTGGCCTGCCAGTATTATACAGTGCATGTACTGCCAATACTACAATTCCCAGAATGCTCTGTTGGTGTTTTGGCACGTCAGTCATGACAGGACTTATTAGCACCCTCTCCTCTGTTGACCATAGTCATAGCAACCATGCAAATACTGCCATGCCACCGATCCCAAAATGTCAAAAAGAAAGGCAGAAAACAGGAGCTTTCTGGACAGGTGGGAGAATATGATGAAAATCTGATAAATGATAAAATGATCAAATTTAACTCAGAAGGCTGCAAATACAATTTTTATTTAAGAAATGAATTCCACTGATGTGTTATTTAATTGGAAGTTTGATTTTGTATGTGTGCAATATTAAGTTATATATACGTTTATATAAGTTATATATATTGTTTAGTATTAAGCTTTGATTGTTCCATACTTAGTTTTTCAGCAAAACTTGTTTGAGTCCATAAGAAAAGATTCCTTATTATATTTGGAGGAAGATTTTTTTTCAATAAATATTAATGTTAGCCCGCCACTTTGATCCAGTTTTGAATTTTGGCCCACTGTGTATTTGAGTTTGACAGCCCTGCTTTAAAGGATAAATTGATCCAGTTTAAAGTTGTAGACTCCAAAGTGCAGCAGTCACTTTAGAAATAAACACAGAAAGCGCACTCAGTGATAAAAGAGATCACTGGAATTAAAGTGTTTACCACTCACTAAGTTAACAGGTTAACAGATTTCTGCAGCAATTCAGTTCAGTTCAGTTCAGTTTTATTTATACAGCGCCAAATCACAACAGCAGTCACCTCAAGGAGCTTTATATTGTACAGTAGATCGTACAATAATGCAGCATTCACATCGTGTCCTTTTTATAACAGTGCTGCATTTGCTTGTACATTTTTTGTTCTTTAAAGATTTTTAATCACCAATTAAACATTTCTGGAAGGGTTGGTGCTGGTAGGGATCATTTCCTGTGGAAGAAAAGTCATATGACCAGTGAAATGTTCTTTGTAGGTTAGTTTGATGGTACTAACCCCACCCCTTTCATGTGAACATGAAAGGGGTGGGGTTAACATATTAACTAACACAGTGAGTTAATAACCACTTTAATTGCCAGTGTTGTGTAAGTGTATCCAGGTCGTGGAAAGATACGTGTGCTCCACTCACACCGTGTATAGCAGAGGTGCGGTGCTGCTGACTTCAGTTGAGGATATAATCAGGCACTGACTGACACGCCTTCTATAGATGAAATAGAGTCTAGGGATGAAGGGGACGGCTTGCCCGTCACTGGGGGCGAGGTCACTGAGGTAGTTAAACAATTCTTTGGTGGCCGACCCCGGTACTGACGAGGTTCGCCCTCAGTTCCTAAAAACTCTGGATATTGAAGGACTGTCTTGTTTGACATGCCTCTGCAACATTGCATGGAGATCTGGGACGGTGGCTCTGGACTGGCAGACTGGGGTGGTGGTTCCTGTTTTTAAGAAGGGGGACCGGAGGGTGTGCTCCAACTACAGGGGAAATCACACTCCTCTGCCTCCCTGGAAAAAGGGAACACGGAAAGGAGCATTCGCATAGTAGTCCAACCACGGATACAGGAGAAACAATGTGATCAAGTGTATATATTTGTTTGGTTATTTCCTATTTTCATTCATTATTGACACATTTAATAAATTATTTAAAATTATTTATGACATATGACGTATTTAGTTGATTAATTTTGGCACAGTTGGCACTCCACATTTTTACGCTAAAATAAAAGTTTGAACTGAATCTTTATTTATGGTTTAAAAGGGCACTGTGTATCAATGTAGAAAAAAATATCCTATAGTTTGATATTTAGTGGTATTGCTCATTGTTGAGTATATTGTTCTGTTTGTTTTCTTGTTATGTGCAAACTATTGTCAGAGTGTAATTTTGGTTGCCTACTTGTCTTATCACAGATAGGGGGCAGGTGTCAATAAGAATTTATTCTTCTGGCTCCTTTTCATGCATGGAACCAGTGCTACTTTAATTGAAAGGAAGGTTGTGAATAGGAAATGAATTACTAGTGTACCATGTGTGAAACTAAATAAATAAATAATAAATAAATGATGCACATTTTATTTCAATGGCAACTGAAGTGTTGGATTTCATATAATAGCTTCACTTGAATGGAAAAATTACTGGAGACCGAATCTGTGAAAGCCCGATGGTGGCGGTCCATTTGCACTACTTTATTTCTTTTAGAGCTGTTCTGTTGATCGCTTTGTAAAGACTAAATTCAAAAAACACTGAACACATAAAATGTTAGTGGTATTTCATCGTTGTGCTTTTATTTTTCCCCCCTGAAAATCAGGCTACACTTATTGTGGAAAATGTAACCGGAAGTAACTTCTACTTTCATTTAGTCCATCTGGCGACGACATGTGAGTTGACTTGAACAGGAAGAGGAAAAAACGGCTACAGACCTACCGCATCGAGTAAAAGGCAGGGTGCGTATCACACCGTTAGTAAGTGCCAGGCTTTTATTTGTCGCTGCACATTCAGTTCGTGTTTTTAAGCTGTGTGAATAATTTATCTGTAGTCGGTTGGATAGCTAGCTAGCTTATGAGATCAATTTAACGGCTGCCGTCTTCTCATCACTTCTTCTCTGTCTGGTTGTTTCCTGTGTTGTCAGGTGGAACAGAACCTTTGAAGAATCTAAGCCAGTCTGCTGAGACGTTTTTAACAGCAAGAAGAGTTTGTTGGAGCCGATACAGAATGTCCGGACAGAGCATTACTGACAGGATCACGGCCGCTCAGCACAGCGTCACCGGCTCGGCGATTTCGAAAACTGTCTGCAAGGCAACCACTCATGAAATAATGGGGCCAAAGAAGAAGCACTTGAACTGTAAGTTTCGTTTCCCTGTTTAGAAAAGTTGCACATTTCCTTCCCATTTTTTCGGTTAATACTGGATTTGAGCGCTGTGTCTGTGGGGCCTGCACATACTGTAACGCTATAATCACAGGGCCAGACGGTGCTTTTACGAGTTTCAGGAAACTTTCGAGAAAAGTAAACCCACCGTGTTTGATGTAAGCAGGGATCTGTACTGTACGCTTCATACAACTGTATTTACCAGCAGGATGTTATTGCCCACACTTTAACTCCACCTGCAAAGAACTCGCCGAGTAGCTTTAGAAAGTTTAACCCGCCTGTTCCACGTGAGGCTAAAAGGCTCAAATCTGTGTTATTCTTTTGAAATACATGATGGGACTTTGGGTCAACAACCAACATCCAGAAAGGCTCTAAAGTCACAGAGCTCGTTCTGTTATACAGAACACACACAGGCTGGACTTTGATAACCACAGTCATAATCATTTACAGCTCTGTACAACATGCTGTGTAGCTGACTCTGCTCTTATTCCTGGAAGCAGCTTCGTAGTTACCGACTTTACAACTTTACCAAGAGTTGGTAAATGCAGATTACTTTCAGCACAGCTTACCTTGTGCATTGTATTCCTCCACAATAAGCCTACTGAAAGCTGCTTTCTGGGTTCTGTTGGTGGTGTTTGATGTTTTAAGTTACTGAAAGGAACTTTTTTATTTTTTAAACAATTATCTTTACTATATATCATGGCAGAATGATCTGCATCAAAAAGTACATTTTAAACTAGGGCTGCCACAAACGATTATTTTGATAGTCAACTAGTCACCGATGATTTTTGCGATTAGTCTGCAAGGCTACATGTATGTTTCCCGTCCAATGGACCATGCATCCATTGGATGGGAAACGTACAGCTTCTTGCACCAGCATGTGTCTGCTCTCATATAACTATCATTAGCTTACAGCTTTAAGTGTTTAAGGTATGTGCTAACTAAAATTAAGACAAGATGATTGTTTATTACACTTAATAAAATTAGCAGATTGTCTCGGTGGAGTTTAATAAACTCAGCCGGCTGCTCCTTGCTGTCTAAAATGTAACAGGACCAATGTTCCCTCTAAGCTGCGCACTGCTGGCTTGGTCTCTGCGCACAGGAAATCTGCGTTGCGCACAAAAAAAAAAAATCTAACCTGAATTGAAATGAAAACAAAAACTTTAACAATTCTGTTCTGCATGTTAGTCAGTGACTGGCTGCTCCCGTATGGGATCAGAACGATGCCGCCTTATCCCAAAGTCCAGCCAATGATGCGATTCACATTCGTATATACGCAGCTAATCAACGTGGCTGACAGGCTATGACAGCGTCCTCATGTGCGACACTGGTGTTTTAGCAAAGCGGCTGATGTGGAGTGAAGCCACGTTAATGACAACGTGTCCAACCATTGGAGATGTGAGCAGGACAGACGGAACAACTGACGGACAAAGTGTGGACTTTATACCAGTTTTTAAATTGTGTTGATCGGCCACGTAAAACCAGAGTTATGATAAAATATCTGCAATGTTTGTTTTTCTTCCTGAATACTGTCGTTGTTTCTATTTACTGCAGGAAGAAACGGTGAAAACAGCGTTTTATAAGGAAAACGCTGGAAAGCCTGTGAGCAAAACAGCCCCCCTCCCCCAGCCTTTCCTATTGGTGGAAAAATGACATGGCAACATGGCATTTAGTTGTTTAGGGAGGGGGAAGTTTTAGGAGTGACGGCGTGTTTTGAGAGATTTGAGACGTTTAGCACAAATCTTGTGTAGTTAGTGTGTAGTTAGTGTGTAGTTAGTGTGTAGTGTAGTCAATAGTTGTGTTGTGTGTGTCAGAACAATGGTTTACAGGTGTTACAGCAGTGACACATCTGCTGCTGTCAGGCCTGCAGGTATCAGGCTGTTGTTCTCCTTCATCTCATAGTGGACAGAAATTATTTTTTGGAGCGACACAAATAATTTGTGTGGCATCAGATTTGATGCAGAACAGCTGATTGTTCTGTAAATAGTTTGAAATGTTTGTTTAAAAAACGCCTTGGCTGCATTTTTAGGTACCGTATTTCCCGGACTACAAAGCGCACCTGAATATTAGCCGCACAAGCTAAAATCAGGGGAAAATCCTGTTTTGTACATACATTAGCCGCACCTGACTAAAAGCCGCAGGGTTCAAAGCTTGTGCAAAAAGTAGCGGCTTATAGCCCAACAATTACGGTAAACAGCTGCAAAAAACTTTGTTTGCAAAACTCAGTTACTTTTTTGAAGAAGTAACTATATAATTAATTGCCCAACATTGGTCATTATTTACTGTATTTTGCAGACAGAGTTACAGACTCTCTCCCACAGACTCATAATACAGTCAGAGCTTTATAAAAAAATAAAAAAGAAGAAGTTTTTTTTTCAAAATTGGAGTTCAGGTTACTTTTCCTTCCAATAGTGTTAACATGCTGCACAGGTCATGAACAAGATTTATTTAAATTTTCATTGTAAGTGGGCTAAAGCAGTCAATTAAAAGTAGTCTAACATAAATGCTGTAATTTGATTACTTTAATAAACATGTAACTTGCATGGATTGGATGCTGGCGTGACCACAGTGCACACGTCTGTTGTTGCTCACAGTGGTCCAAGTGTTCGCTCAGGGAGTTTGTGTGTTCGCTCAGACACGTGAAACATTAGAGGGGACGTTGAACTGGACACTGGAGTAAACTCTCGACCGTCTCACACTTCTGTTTAATCAGTTTTCTGTTTGACGTTTATTCAGCTGTGTGAAAACCAAGGAGGAACCCACCCGATGGATTAATAGTTTTATTTTATCTAATCTAATAATTTTAATCTCAGCCAAACTGATTCACTCAGGCACAAATAAAACACTGAAAAAGACAAACAATAACATTTTTAAGTTATCTAAGTGACTTATATATCATGTTTAGCCCGAGTAGCCAAAGATCGCGGGGGTTTAAAACGATGTGCCGAGAGTTTGCTGTTCTCACCCTTGAACCCCCGGCTAGCTGTCGAGCAGCACTTTTGCAAATATGTGGTGTCTTGATAAACTGAGCAGATATTCGAAGTTTACACAGCCACATTCTCGCCTGAAAATATCTTAAAAGTTTATTTTGTGACTCAGAAAGATTAATAAGAGTAACATTAAAACTTAGTAGCGCCGCCATTGCTGGAAACTGGAATTTGCAGCGCCGCGCTATGAATTCTGGGATATGGTGGGCCATGAAGGACACACCCGACCCATCCTTCAAATCTGGGGAAATTAAGGATGCATTTGTCGGAGTCTTCGAATTTGGACAGGCTTCGTCGTGCCGCTGTGACGTAATCGGCCTACAAATGCGACCAAAAATATTTATCACGATATACATTTGAAAATTTGTGATAACGACATAACTGACGATATAATTGACACGAGACAAAATACTTTACAACTCCTCAACTTTATTAGTGCAAAAAACCCATCAATGTATTTTCACTTAAACAAGCAGCTGTTTTATATGTGCATTAAAGTTATATAAAAATGTAACAGTGCAAATGCAAATTCCTCGCTGACAGTTTAACCAAAAGGCATTTCCAGTGGAAACTGGCCGACGTATCCTGAGCACAACCATGTATAATATCCACAACACTTAAAAAGAGGTTATACACACACAATACGGAAACATTATGTTGAAGCACAGTGCGTATCACTCTGCGAGGCTCCGCCTACGATAGACGTAATGCTCCCACAATCCATCAAGCGGTGCGGCTTTGTAGCTCAGCAAAGTCGTAC
This sequence comes from Mchenga conophoros, assembly GCF_057382185.1. NCBI lineage: Eukaryota > Metazoa > Chordata > Actinopteri > Cichliformes > Cichlidae > Mchenga > Mchenga conophoros. The sequence continues at coordinate 1,360,563 of NC_140535.1, read as the reverse complement.
TGAAACATTTGACAGATTTTCGAGCGCCGTGCACATAAAATCGTTTCGAGGTCAGTAAACACGACCAGAGTTCATACATAAGGCACACGGGATTATAAGGGGCTCTGTCGACTTTCAGAAAAATCAAAGGATTGATTTTAAGTGCGCCGTATTTTCCAAACAACACGGTAATAACGACGGCCCGCTAGCATGCTCTACCAAAAATAGTGCTTTGTTGTGTATCTGACGGACCAAAGCTAAACCAGTTCCACACCAGTGAAGCTGCAGCATTTTTACAAACCAGTTCAGGTTCATCAGTTTCATTCAACGATCCACTTTCGCCCTTCTCATTCTCCGTCACCGCCATGCTTTTTCCTTCCATGTGCGTATGAAAACAAAGGCACTGCGCATGTGCGTTTTACCCATACTCTATCACCATATTTCTTTTTCCTATCGTTGCCCAACGTTACACCGGTATTACCGTGGACGGTATGATATGGCCCAGCCCTAAGATGTGGTTTAATTTAGTTAAATCTGCAAGCGTAGGAGAGATCTCGTCTGATCTCGGAAGCTAAGCAGGTACTGATCAGAAGGTTGGTGGTTCGATTCCCCCAGTCTGCATGCCATATATCCTTGGGCAAGATACTAACCCCAAGTTGCTTTCCGATGCATCCATCGGAGAGAAACTCCATCCTCATCGGAGTATCAAAATGTCATAAAAAGTCATCTTTCAGAAAAACTACTGCAACTTCCATTTAAGAGTCAGTGTGTGTGAATGTTAGGTAGAAAGCACCAAGGAAAATGTGGTTGTGCGAATGGGAGTGAGTGGGTGAAAGCACAAGTTGTGTAAAGCGCTTTAAGTGCTCAAGATTGAGTAGAAAAGCGCTATAAGAACCAGTCCATCTACCATGTGCCATACCTAAATATTTAATATTTCCAGATTGCAGTGGGGCAGAAGAAGGGTTATGGAAGGAGCAGTTAATCAGAAGAACTGCAGATTTTAACCAGTTTATTGAGTAATCTGAAACTCTTGCTAAAGAGTTTATTAGTGTGATTACCTCAGAGAGATTGGTTTGTGAGTGCTGGAGAAAAAGCAACACATCATCCGCATAAAGAGGGATGATCACTGCAGCCTGTCTAACTGCTGCTGCAGGTGGTTGGATAAAAACTGCAAACAGTGACGGGGAGAGTGGGCGTCCCTGCCTGCTGGGCGTCCCTGCCTGCTGGGCGTCCCTGCCTGCTGGGCGTCCCTGCCTGCTGGGCGTCCCTGCCTGCTGGGCGTCCCTGCCTGGTGCCCCTCAGGAGACAGAAGCTGGAGGATGTTTGGTCATTTGTTTTGACACAAGCTGTTGGGGAATTATATCATATTTTTAACCAGTTAATGAAAGAGGTTCGAAACCAAAGTTTCCAGTTAACTCTGTCAAACGCTTTTTCTGCATCTAGAAACAATACTGTGGTTTCAGTGTTTTTTCAGCAAGAACAGTCTATCAAATTAAGTCATCTACGTGTATTTGTTGATGAGTGCTGCCTTTAGTGAAGCCAGTTTGGTCAGGATGAGTTATGAGGGGGGTTCTCTTCTCTGATCTCAGAGCTTTGCAGATTATTTTAAGGTCTACATTAATGAGGGATATTGGACGATAGCTGGTAGTAAACACAGGGTCTCTGCCTGGTTTTAGCAGGAGATTCATGTTTGGTGGATGTCTGTCATTTTCCTTGATTTCTGCAGCACTCTGTGGAATAATGGTGCCAGAATTGTCCAGAATTCTGCTGGAAAGCCGTCTGGACCTGGAGCCTTACTGTTGGGCAAACTTATCAGGGCTTCCTGCAGCTCACCTGCTGTCAGCAGTGAGTCCAGTGCCATTGCCTGACTGTCTGGTAGTTTTGGAAAAGTTATGTTGTCAAGAAACTGATCAACTTTATTTTTTGATGAAGTTATCTGTTGTGAATATAAAGTTTTGTAAAAGTCCCTGAAAGTGATGTTTCTTCTTTCAGGATCTTAGATGGTGTTGCCTGATAAATCTTTAATCGCATCACAGTTGTTTCTTTATTCTTAACTGGTTTGCTAGAATCCGGATTTATTACCATGTTGAACATTTTGAAAGTGAAGTCTTTGTACTAGAAATTGTTTTTTTTTCTTTTTTAAATATAAACTTTTCTTTTAATTCAAGTTTTGCATTACAAACTTTTTCAGTATTTAGCAACTGCATTTCGTTGCCTTGTACTTGTAACATGTGCAATGACAATAAAGTTGAATTGTGTTCAGTATTTCCTGTTCCTGGTGGGACATGTCGGCTTCTCTAAAGATTTGATGATTTCTTCTAATTCCTCAATATGTTTGTTTTCTTTTTAACGTGATGAGAATGAAATGATTTTAGCTCTCATCACAGCTGTCCTGCTTCCCAGAGAACAGACTGATGTTTCAGGCAGGTCATTATTGCCTCAGTATGACTTCAGCTCATCTTTTCCCACTTTGCATTTTTCACTCCTGCAGACTTGATTCAGTGCACCAACGAGATGAATGTGAACATCCCTCAGCTGGCTGATACCCTGTTTGAGCGGACTGCCAGCACCAGCTGGGTGGTTGTCTTCAAGTCTCTCACCACTACACACCATCTGATGGTCTATGGCAATGAGGTCAGCAAGCGGACATGAAACACTACAAAGGCTCATTTACACCACGGAGCCCTGAACCGCCATAGCTTCAACACCGTCTGTGAACACTGGTTTAAGAAATGGGTGTTTAAAGTATTTACGACATGTTTAGCGCCATCTTGTGCCAAAACAGAATATGAGGTCAACAGGTTGGTTAGTGGCAGCTAATAGGCTAACATTAGGTATGTTAAATAATTAGTAAGGTAACCAGTAACTAAGTGGAAAACAAGGCTCCTCGCTGCAACAATGAGCTTTATGTGAAGAAACTGAGAACATACTGTCTGCTTCCACTGTCTTTAGCACTAACTGGTTCTGGTTGTTTGGCTAGCTGCACTGAAACAGGAAGTGTAATGTTTGTATTAATAAAGGAGGACCGCCAAGCTGCAGTGAGACACTCTGACCTTTCCTCTGAGTTGTGATGCACTGAGTGGCATAAACAGCTGATGTCCACAAGATGCGATCTATGCAATAAAAACGGGTTCCTACATGCGCATCACGCGCAAACATAAATATGTTTCTGGACGTTTCAGTGGGAGAAACGTTTCATCATCATCATCCAGGTGACTTCCTCAGTCTCAGCTGACTGCAGGTTTCAACCTTATAGCAGGACATTTGCACAATAACTGAAACCAGCACCAGTGCAGTCAGCTGAGACTGAAGAAGTCACCTGGATGATGATGAAACGTTTAAGTAAGTAAGTAAAATTTATTTATATAGCACATTTCACAGATAAAAATCACAAAGTGCTTTACAATAAGATCAGACACACAAGTTAAAACGTCCACGTGGACAGAATCGACCTTTGGGGATTTACTTACCTGGATGATCGAGCATCAAGACCTCTATTAGACCGCTTTTTAGTTTTAGTGTCCTTTTTTTGGTTCCGTTACTAGTTAGCTACCATAAACTAATCTAAGTATATGAGCCCCAACCAATCAGCCCAGTGCTGTTATGTTCTGTACTGGTACAAGATGGCGCTAAACATGTTCTTAAACACAGGTGTCCAACTGCAGGCCTCGAGGGCCGGTATCCTGCAGGTTTTAGATGTGTCCTTGGTCCAACACAGCTGACTCAAATGACCTCCTCAACATGTGCTGAAGTCCTCCAGAGGCCTGCTAACAAACTAATCGTGTGAGTCAGGCGTGTTGACCCACGGTTATATCTAAAACCTGCAGGACGCCGGCCCTCGAGGCCTGCAGTTGGACGCCCCTGGTATAAAAGCTTTAAACAGTTCATAGTTAATCCAGCTTCACAGACAGTTAAATCTGTGACAGGCTTTGAGCATCTGTGGGCGTGCAGCGCTGCTGCAGACATTCATGGTTCATTCATGTGGTGTTTTTTTGCAGAGATTTATACAATATCTGGCTTCAAGAAACACACTTTTTAACCTCAGCAACTTTTTGGACAGAAGTGGCCTACAAGGTATCTCACAAACATCCACGACAGCCACGTTTCCCTGCGATACGCCGTCTATACTCACTCGTCTCTTCTCTGGTTTCTAACGTAGGCTATGATATGTCAACGTTCATCAGGAGGTACAGCCGCTACCTGAATGAGAAGGCTGTCTCCTACAGACAAGTCGCATTTGACTTCACTAAAGTGAAAAGAGGGTAAGGTTCATGTTTCTCACTGACTCGTGTTCGTCCTTTCTTACACCTGAGCCCCAAAGCTTGAATTTCTCGTTCAGGTGATCGTGTGTGACACTCCGGGGTGATATTAAAAATATCGTTGCACTACTTTTGTTTCCTTGTGACAGTTTTGTTAAAGTTGCAGAAAGCAACATATAACTTCTGCAGCTCTGTTTGAGGAAAGCCGAGTTCCTGGTTTTGATTCACTTCACCATTTTAAAGGCAAGATATTTCCAAATAGCAGCGTTAGCATCTTTTTGTGAATTTGATTATCTTTCTTATTTTATTTCATAATTTGTCATATTGGGCCTAATTTTACTGGTTAGTTTTCATCAAATGCAGCTGTAGTCATAATTTTACTTCACTCCGTAGGACAGCTGCACGTCTCAGTGTCGGACTCTAAATTAAATTACATATAACTTCATTAATTCTTCATTAATATTTCTATTGTGACGTTTGCAGTCTTGACATCCTTTAGATAGTAGAGACGTATCTGCTGGCTAATGATGTTCATTTCAAAAGTGCCAACTTGGCAGACGAGCCACACAAAAAGACTTAAATGAACATTAATTATCCAGAGCTCTAAAGAAACGATTATTACCATGGGTGACAGTAAAATTAAAATACGTTAAAATAATGATGCTTTCTCTTTGCTTTCACAGGCCTGATGGAGTCATGAGGACCATGAACACAGAGAAACTCCTTAAAACCGTTTCTGTCATTCAGACTCAGATGGATGTGTTGCTTGATTTCAATGTGAGTGCTCGGCATCGTCAGACGTCTCAGCACAAGTAACTTACAGTGATGGGAATAACAGCGTAAACGTTTCAGTAACCAGTAATCGAACAACGCTGTTACTGTTACCGACACGAAAACGTGGTGCGGACATGTTACTGCGTTTCCACACACAGACGGTTGGCGCTGTCATCAGCTTATTGCGAAACAGTCGCACGAGTGCTGCTGATTGGCTGAGGAAGAACAAAACAGTCGTAGTAAATCAATCACATGACCAGTTTAAGATGACATAGCGACAAGATGCTGATGTCGACCCAAGACGACCCAGAGTATCGATTTCTGTGTTAAAAGTGTCGACTTTATACCAGTTTTTAAATTGTGTTGATCGGCCACGAAAAACCAGAGTTATAATAAAATAATATATACGCCATGTTTTCTCCTGAATAATCGAACACTGGAGTTTACTGTGGGACGCGCTCGAATGACCTCTCTGCTTGTGAGCAAAAACAAAACCCCCCTTTCCTGTTTGTGGAAAATATACCATGTCCACCAATCAAAAAATGGCATTTGGTTGTTTGGGAAGAGGGCGAAGTTTTAAGAGTGACGGCGGTGAGAGAGAGAGAGATTTGTGACATTTAGTGTGTAGTGTAGTGGATATTGTTGTTGTGTGTGTCAGAACAATGAGGCGACTGCTGAAGGTCACAGCTGCTGCCAAAAAGCCACCAAACAGTGTAAACGCTGTCTGCAGGTGGAAACAGGAGCAGCGACACACCTGCTGCTGTCAGGCCTGCAGGTATCAGCCTGTGATCTGCTTTTTTATCTTACAGTGGACAGAAATTATTTTTGGGAGGGGCACAAATAGATTGTGTGGCATCTTATTTGATGCAGAACAGCTGATTGTTCTGTAAATAGTTTCAGTGGTTATAAAATAACAGCTTGGCTGCATTTTAGGTAAATAGCTGCATATAACTTTGTTGTTTGTAAAACCTGTGCATAGGTTTATATTTGCATTTCAAGTTAAGAGAATGATTTTTAAACATGTTTGTGGTTGTTACAGTAAAAACATAACTTTTTCTACTCGGATTTTATATTTTGTGTCTGGTTTCAGATCAGCTGTGCTGATACAGTATGTCAAATGAAAAAATAACTGTAAATTCAGACGTGTGAGGTTGTGCTGAAAAGAACGGCACCAAACAAAACAAGGCAGGATAAATCGTTTTTAAAGGTGAAATGACAAGTAGTCAAAAACACCCTCGACCACAGAGGGTTGAACATGTTTTAAAGTAACGCAGTAGTTACTTTTTCTAGAATTTAGTTACTGTATAATATTGTAACTCAGTTACTAACATAGTTACTTAACACAGTAAAAGTAACTATAACTACTTACTTTTCTTGTTTGTTTGTTAGCCCGGCGTGTTTTATAAGCGCTCTTTACATGGCTTTAACTTTGTTACCGTTTTAGACCAAATTAAGGCAAAAAATGGTTTTGAAAGAAGAGAAGACGAACTTTACTGGGCAGCACAAAGTACTGCTGTCTGAAAAAGCAGCACTGCCTCGATCTTACCACGTGCGCCACACATTATCATTACTCCTCAACCATTTTTACAGAAAATTCAAATGGTTCATGAAAGATGAGAATCAGTTTGTTTTGCCACAATTATAAAATAAGTGCAGGTGAGGTTGATTCTGTTTACCTGGACGTTTCGTCACTCATCCAAGTGACTCCTTCGAGACTGAAGCAGTAAGGCTACGTTGAAATGAAGAGACTCACTCTTTGGGGATTTACTCACCTGGATGATTGAGCATGCATCGAGACGGTTAAACACGATGTTTTAACACCGGCACCTCCCTTTTAGGTCAACGCCAATGAGCTGACGAACGGTGTGATCAATGCAGCCTTCATGCTTCTGTTTAAAGATGCAATCCGGCTGTTTGCGGCCTACAACGAGAGCATAATCAACCTCCTGGGTAAGGACAGGTTGTTTTTTGTCAGCCATGTCATCCTTTTATTTTACCTTTACAGGACCTTTTACTAGATGAGGCTCTCCACCTGAGTTTAGACATTTATACACAGCTTTAATTAACAAAGTTTTATGATGAATGTTTAGGAATTACAGCCGTTTTTACATATAATACCTTATTTTAAGAGGCGCAAAAGTAATTGGGCAGTTGAAGGAGGTTTAATGGTATCCTTGTTATTGTATTGTATGACAGATTAGGGAGATAAAACATCTGGACGAGTTTCTAGTGTTGAATTCGTATTTGGTAGCTGTTGACTGGAAGTAATGGTTCCAGATACTCTACTGGTCAATAGATTAGAACAACCCAGTTTTTCCAGTTATTTATTTCTGTTCAAGTTGTTCAAATCCAATGAACAGCTCGAAATGGTAAAAAGGTAAGTGGGGACCTCCCAGAGGTTTAAAAAAAGGTAAGGTTACCCAAAACTGAAAAATAATGCACATTTCAGAAAATGGCCTTTTTCAGGGAACAAAAACAGGTTAACAATTTAAAGCTGCTCTGCAACAGTGGAGGTTGATCCAGCCGTGAAAGCTGGTGCTGCTAAGTCCTACAGCTGTTCCAAAAAGGCGATTAACAGTAGAAGACAGACCATCGTAACACTTATAAATGTAGGTCTGTCCTACAGAGAAACTGCAAAGAAAGTCAAGGCGTCAGTGAGTCCAGCTTCCTTCAAACTGTGACAGGAAGAGGTCTGCAGACCCAACGACACGACTGAATCGGACACACGTTCCTGGGAGTTAACAGCTGTGTGATGGCGGCTCACAGGACATCAGCTTCAAGCAGCTTCATAGTGGTCGTAGTGAGAAAGTCTCAGTTTCAGCTGTGAGGAGAAACTTCGAGCTGCAAGTTTAAGAGGACGAGCTGCAGCAAGAAAGCCAGACGTCAGAATAAGACAGAGGCCCGTCTGGGCCATGAAACATTGGACTGCTGAAGACTGGAAGATGGTTTCATGGACTGATGGATCAACATTTGAAATCTTCGGTTCATCATGCAGGATCTTTGCTGTGGAGTAGGTGAAAGGATGGATCCACAGTGTGTGGCATCGACTGTCAAACATGGAGGAGGAAGTGTGACGGTCTGGGGCTGTTTGCTGATCCAGGGTCTGTGACTCGTACAGAGTGAGAGGCTCCCTGAACCAGAACAGCTCCACAGCACTCTGCAGCTCCATGCAGGAGCCTCTGCAGCTCCATGCAGGAGCCTCTGCAGCTCCATGCAGGAGCCTCTGCAGCTCCATGCAGGAGCCTCTGCAGCTCCATGCAGGAGCCTCTGCAGCTCCATGCAGGAGCCTCTGCTCAGTCAGAGGTTCATCCTACAGCAGGATAATCACCCAAACAGTCCAACTGTGCCAAGCTTGGAAACACGGAGTGTCCAGCACAGTCTCCAGACTCAAACCCCATCGAGCTGGTTTGGGATGAACTGGACAGAAGAGTGAAAGCAAAGCAGCTACAAGGTCCACGTTTATGGAACGTCTGCAGCAGACATGGGAGAAGATTTGATTTCTGTTGCAGACAGAATGCAATAGAAATCATTCAGCATGTAGAAGAATGTAGAAAGTTATTACTGTTGTTGTTGCTATTATAAGACTTTGCAGGGACGGTTAATAGGGTGTGTTTTTTGATTTTTGTGGACCAAATCCTGATCCTCGACGATCACACCTCAGAAATATCCTGCAGAAAAACTTTACCTGAAAATAAAGTGAATTTCTTTTTTGTGTGTGATTAACAGAGAAATACTTTGACATGAAAAAAGTTCAATGCAAAGAAGGACTGGACCTCTACAAGAAGTTCCTTACACGAATGACAAGAATCTCCGAGTTCCTCAAAGTTGCAGAGGTAAGTCTTTAGCCTGTCAGGGACTGCAAAGGAGCGTGTGATCACTGAGATCAGCTGGCTCTTGTTTCTGTCTGATTTTCAATACGTTTCGGTTTGTTTGCCTTCAGCAAGTTGGAATTGATCGAGGAGACATCCCAGACCTGTCTCAGGTGAGCCTTCACACAAACACAGTCATTTAGTGCAGCAGATAACAGGACTCAGCGCTGCGCTTTTTATTACAGCTTTTTCCTGAGTAAAAGGTGGAGAAATTAATAAAGCACATGTAACTGTGGAGCCACCAAAATTGAAAGTAGTTGGAGCAATTCACTAAAACTTGCAAACATATGTGGAAATCCAGTATAATCTGTCACAGGTGTTTCATATATGAAGGTGAAATTTCACTCCAATGTTAAATGGTGATGTCACGAGATGACGCAGATAATGTTCTGAAGATTAATGAACAATCACATAAAATGATGAGAAAACTCTGAAAACCATCAGGTGCAAGAAGCAGCCAAAGCTACGCTGTGCTGCTGTTAGACAGAGTTACAGGCTAACATACATGAGCGGCACATTTTCAAGAAAACTCGCTGCATTATACGAGTGCAGTCACAGAAGTTTACAGTCGCAGCAGCATGATTGTGAATGATTGTACTTTCGTACAGTGATGCAGCAGTGGGCATGTTATTAAATGTGGCTGTTATTGTCCTTTCACAGCTGCTAACTCGCTGAAGCTTCAGTGCTAACAAGCTTTAACACCCACTGCTGTGCGCAGCTGTTGCATGTGTTGCATAGGGCTGGGCGATGTGGACCAAAAATCATATATCGAATGTCTATATGCAATATATATCTTTACATGTTTTCTACCCATAAAGGAAAAACAGAGTTCTTAGTCAAAGCTACGTGTGCGAGATGTCACATGCACACTCATGTACAGCTGCAGATGCACTTGAAAAATTACTCGGATACAAATTATTGGTCTTTATTAAATAATAATTCTTCTTGAATAAAATACAGTGATGGTGTTTTTCAGCCTTGTGAAAGGATTTTCAGTGTCGGTGGCCACGTTGTAACCTTGAAGCCTGATGCTGTTGACAGATTAGTCTGGCACAAAATCAGGAAGACGTACGGTCGTTGGCGTGTTCTCACTACAGTTTTATTGTCATTTGATATTTGATATCATATTTCTTTCTTATTTCAAATCAGCTGATTCAGTATTGCACTCAGCAGTGTCCAGTTGAAGCCTGTTGTTGAGCTGTACCGCCTCGACGACATTAGCCTCGTTTAAGCCAGGTTGTGAGAGCATCCTGCAGGGCTTCAGCTGTGTGCTGCCCGCTGTGGTCTGGAGACAGGCAGGTTTCAGTCCAGTCTTCCATGTATGGCTCACATGGACCACATGTCATCAGTGTGAAGTGAGACACTTTGTTGAGCCGGGCAGCGAGCTTCTCGGTAACTTGAGTAAACATTTTTGGCAGCAACTCTCAAAGTATCTCTGACTGGGTAACTGGTGTTTCAGCAGCTGTTCCACAGTTGAGATGGAGACCATGTCTTCAGCGATGGTCACTGCTTTAGTAATGTCACTCTCCCTCCCATAATCCACGAGTGTGTGAGTTTTATAACGCCGTTTGTTTCAGGTGCAGGAGGCTGGCAGGACTTTGCGCTCTGAGATACAGCACGCACTTTGTGGCGCTGGTGTAAATGGTGGAAAAGATGAGCAGTGCTCGAACCTTTTGTCAGGACACTTTATTCTGCTGCTGAAACTTTGAATCCAAACCATCTCCAAATATTCGACCAACCAGCTTCAATAGCTACCGTGTCCATCCTGTCGCCGCCTGCAGGTGAAGCGATGGGGGGGAGGCAAACGTGGATGAGAGAGCGGCTCCACAAGTATAATTACAACACAACATAAACGATGTGGATATAAATAATATTGTCATGTCTTATATCTCGTATAAAAGTATACCCCCTGTGGTTCAGGGGGGTGGGAAGCTCATCTTGTAACCGGAAGGTTGCCGGTTCGATCCCCAGCTCTCTCTGTCCGTTGTGTTCTTGGGCAAGACACTTCACCTACTGGTGCTGGCCAGAGGGGCCGATGGCGCGATATGTCAGTCTGCCCCAGGGCAGCTGTGGCTACAACCGTAGCTGCCTCCACCAGTGTGTGAATGTGAGAGTGAATGAATAGTGGCATTGTAAAGCTCTATATAAATGCAATCCATTATTATTATAATTATTATTATTATATTGATATTTTTTAGAAACTCAGTCTATCGCCCAGTCCTAGTGCTGCACTTACAGACAGGCTCACACCCACTCATGAATGCATGTCATGCAGAAACTAACGGTGTGAATCCAGGCTGTCTTATTGGATATCAGACCAGCGACTTATGTTTAAAAGTAGCTTTATTTGCAGGTTTCGTTTTCTTTCTGCACCTACATTAAATCCCAGTATGCTTTGCTCCACATGTGTTCCTAATATCTTGGCCACCTTTATTTTCTGTATTTCTCCTTTCTTCTGTTTCTCTTTCTTCAGTTTACAGTGTGTGTAAGTATCTGGCTTTTCTCTCTCCATCTCTGTATTCAAAGCTGTATTTTGACTCTTGGCAATTACTCGGCTTGTTTTCATGCTTTTTTTCCTCTACACAAGATCCAGATCAGGTTTTCTTCAGCATTTGAAATTGAATATGTGTCATGACATTCATGTTAGGCCCCAAGCAGTCTGCTGGATGCCCTGGAGCAGCACTTGGCGTCTTTAGAGGGAAAGAAAGTCAAAGATTCAACAGCAGCCAGCAGGTAGGTCTGTTTCCTGGTCCCTGCTAGCCCAGTGTTTGCTTCAGCGATTTGATGGCTCTGCACTGGCTGAGATCAAAAAGCATTATGCATGCTAGTCAGGTTGTAAGACACTTGTATCTTGAAATAATTCTTGATCTTCTTCTTCTGTTTGTCCCGTGATTAAGAGCTAGCACCCTCTCCAGTGCGGTCTCTTCCCTGGCCAACACCGGCATGTCTTTCTCCAAAGTGGACGAGAGAGAAAAGCAGGCTGCCCTGGAGGAAGAGCAGGCTCGCCTCAAAGCCCTGAAAGTACGTTTCAGCCTCACGTCTTAGATTCTCTTCTCCTTGATGCACGTGAGGCCAGAGAAGCAGCATCTGTAAGCATGTTGTGTAGAGCTGACATTCTGTGTTGTGTAGTTCAGACGTTGGGAGAAATTTGCTTTGGGTTCGTCTGTAGCAGCGACCCAGTTTGGTAGCTTTGCCTGTACTGGGAGTCTGGTAGTATACCAGTAGTAGTACCTCATTACCCGCTGAGGAAATTATGGAAATTATTGTCTTATTATTAGTCATTCAGTCCTGGTGGTGTTTGTGATGGGGCGTTTTTGCCGTTTGAAATGTTTGAATCTCTGTGACTGTATCACGACGCACCACAGCTGTAAAGGTTTACCTGCTGCGGCTGCTATAGTTAGGGTAACAGTAGGTAGATGTACAAAAACAATTAGCAAAGCAAATATTATGTGTGTGGCAAAAGAAATGATCTCAAATGAAACTGACAAATTAAATATTTGATTTTGTAATGTTAGGAAGTTCATTCTGCAGGCGCGATGGTTGCAGGTTTCCATTGGGGAGCGTTTCAACAAGTGCACAAAAAATGATATTTTGTTTGTTTTTGTTTTGTTCGTGTTTCTGGTTCCTTATGACTTAATTAAAAAATACTTTGGACTTACACACAACAAAGTCTTATTGGGTGTAACAAACACCAAATTTTACTTGTGCTGTTTTAAAAAAGAAAGATCATTATTGCTTCATCATCAAAAAAATGTTTAAATTGTTTTGTTCCCATTTCGTCATCGGATGTCGTTTATAGGGATGACATATATGCATATTTGCGAGGCCTATTATAGGTTATAAGTAGTTTGGCTCTCCTGGGCTGCTTCTCTCACATTCTTCAAAAGAAACCCTGCAAAGACAAATTGTGTTTGGATCCAGATTAGCTTACGTTGCTAACACTCACATAATTATTTCAGGAACAGCGTCTGAAAGAGCGCCAAAAGACCCCCACTACAGCGACCACAGACTCCTCCCCCATCTCTCTGGATGGGACCATAGACTCCGCCCCTGTTCTTGACCCCTTCTCAACCACCAACTCGACCAGCAGGTGAGGACATAACCTGTGTCTCCTACTTTTATAACCAGGAAAATAAAACAAACAGCACAAAATAACTTAATTTCATACAATCACACACCATGAGGGGGTGATCCCCTAAGGCCTTAATCCCAGGCAGGGGCTGGGCAGAGGGGGAAAGTTCATTACAAACAGGTACTGAAAGCCAACCGACCCCAAGAACCGCCCACCTCCTTTGGTTTTTTTGGACTTGGGAGGGTGGCAGAATTCGATGGATTCGAGTCACTTCTTTTTCAATCTGAGGGCACACCTGCCTCCCACGTAGGACCCCAGATATTGTAACTCTCCATCCAGCCCCACACTTGCTCAGGTTGGCCATGAAGCCCACCTGCCACAAGGACTCCAGGACTGCGGCTATTCATAGTCTTCATCCAAGTATCACTATGGATAATAGCTTCATCCAGATAGGTGGTGGTATATGCAGCTTTCGGATTGGTCCATGAGGCACTGGAAAGTGGCAAGGGCTCCAAATAAGCCAAACGAATGACGAATTGCTACAGTCCACACGGTGTGGAGAAGAATTTCTTTCCTTGGACTTGGAAGACAAGGGAATCTGCCGGTAGCCCTTGGTTTCTTCCAGCATCGTGAAAAAATCAAGCAGCACCTAACCCTCCAAGAGCTCTTCGACTGCCATACTGTGACACCTCCCTCACGTTGAGCTAGTCCACACTGTGAAGACACATCTTTCTTCACCACAGGAACTATGGGGCTACACCACGCACTGTGCGACTCTTCTGTTGTCCTCATCCCCAGCACAGCATCTGAACTGTTTGTCTCTTATGGTCAGTGTGGTGCAACCAGGCAGGGGAAAGAACAAATCTGCAAAATGCTTTTGCAGCAACATCCGCTCTTGGTCATCACAATGGAGACACAGAGTCAGTATCGGACAACCTGCCGTCACTGCTGAGCTCAGCACAGACGATGCACGTTCCTAATGGTCGTGAGCACAACCCTACACAAGGCCCCACTGACCAACTGAACCTTGCTCTAATCTGTTTCTGTCTCTAACTGCAGCCTTAAGTCTGTACTTTTAGCCCCATATTTAATTTCTACTGGTGGCGAGGGATCCATAACCCCATGGCTCCTTACTGGAAGACTGTGTATCTCTCCTGCACCATGGGAGGGTGATGAAGTGCTGGCGATGTGGATCACCTGCTCTACCTCTGTACGTGGGCATTCTCTGCAGTAGTGTCCGCCCACACTTCCACCACTCCTGCCTCAAAGCTCATGCAGCTCCCAGTGAGCGGGGTGCAATGTCCATGGCCTCTGGGACTTGCAGAGAGACTGGTTAGTTGGTTCTCTGCTGGAGCTGGTTGAGTCTGGGACACGTAACGGGGCCACCTCCTCAGGGCTTTGACCGGCTGACTGCCGCTCTAGCAGGACCCCTGGCTGCGCTGACAGGTGTCCCGTGGCCAGCCTGATGTTGATGTCAAGGTTCTTCAGCTGGCTGCAGCGGACCCACTCCGCCATTCCCGTTCCACGAATTGCTCCAGGAAGGCTAGGTTCAATTCCCTGGTTTCTCCATTCATGGGGCCGGGCTGCAGCCACTTGGCTGCTGCATCATGAAGCCCTGTGACACATGTGAAGGGCTGACCCTCCAACCCCATCCAACCTCCCTGGAACCAGTGGCGGTGTTCCTTCAGTAAAAGCCTCAGCTGATCTAGGATCAGGATGTTAAAAGTGAACGCTGCCACCTGGGCCTCCCCTGACAGGTCTGTCGTCATGTGCCGGGTAGTTGGGTGCGACTGTAATAATAAATCCACAGATGGGTTTGTGGCTGATTCTTAGTGCTTGACTGAATGTTTGATGCTTTCTGTGCCTCAGCTCGCTCAGCTTGTTTTCTCCTCTCTGCTCACCGGGTCCCAGCATGCTTTGGAAATAGGGAGACATGATTAGAACATGGGCGCCATCTGTGTTGGCCATCCTTCCCTGGCTTTGTTGTAGTTCGTCCAGGCGATGGACTCGTTGGTCAGTCTGGTCTTCTGTCTCTCAGAAGCTGATGTTTTGCTCCTCTGGGATTCCTGCCCATTCCTTTCAGTGCCTCACTCATGTATTGATCCATGTGCCTGTTTATCTTAACCAGCGTGATGCGTGACAGCAGCTTTGATGTGGTACTGAGGAGGATTATTGTCAGGTAGTTTGATGGGACCAGCCCCTTCTGGGGATCCTTAGGGACAGGACTGTCCGGCCTTCAGCTAGCCATCCTCGTCCCACAGCAGCTGCCAGACATTTGTAGCGTACCGTTAGCGTCTTTAGCCAATAGGTGTGAATCTTATCAGGGCTCGGTGTTCTCCAGCTCTTCCTACTGGAGACCGTTTGTTAGATGTCCGCTCTGTGATGGTTACTGGATCCTGTTCAGGAAGGTTGATGGAGGGCGGGCCCTAACCCGGGCAGAGACACTAACTCTTACAACTTCATACAATAGAAACAATTTTAATATTGCATATCCTGTATATATTACCCCGTGACAGGACTTGCACTTCAAATTCTGACTACACCCACACATCAGCTACATCAGCTACAAAGTGCTGTTTTACTTTATTATTTTCTTTGCTCAGAGTTCAGTTTATTCTTATTTTAGATGGTTGTTTATTTAGCTGTGTGAAGAGTTGCAAATAAGAATTTCATTGCCCTGCGTAACCACTTGTGCATATGGCAATAAACACACACACACACACACACAGTAAAACCCAGTTACTGTTAAGATGAAAAACAAAAACACCTCAGTTTTAACAGAAAATGTAACTTTTTCCTCAGGAAGTGGATGATTGTTTTTATTTATTTCATTGATTGGTTTTCCTGCTCGTTCTTTCCAGCACCTTCAGCGCAGCCAGTGACCTGCTGGACCTCCAGCCGACCTTCCAGCAGCCTCTCTCCACCGCCACCAACATATGGGGAGGTGAGGACACCTTTCTGCTTGGAAACACTTCAGCCTACACAGTTACCACATTAAGACACATGTCACACAGTTATAATTCAATTGGTAAATGGTAAACAGACTGGTTCTTATATAGCGCTTTTCTACTCTGTCCGGGCACTCAAAGCGCTTTATACAGCTAATTCATTCACCCAATCACACCCATTCACACAAGCACTTCTAAGCTTAAGTGCTGAGTATCTAACATTCATACACATTCACACTCCGATGGATGCATCGAGAGCAACATGGGGTTAGTATCTTGCCCAAGGATATTTGGCATGCAGACTGGAGCAGCCTGGGATCGAACCACCGACCTTCTGGTAAGTGGCTGATCCGCTCTGCCACCTGAGCTACAGCCCAATTCAGTTCAGTTCAATTCAATTTTATTTATATAGCGCCAAATCACAACAAAAGTCGCCTCAATGCGCTTTATATTGTACATTAGATCGCACAATAATAGATAATAAGCACACACTGTCCAACTATCCTGTACTGATATTCTAAACATCACCACTGGTGTGGCTCAGGACGTACAGTGGTGTACACATCTGTACGTGCCTGACGTATACATCAGAGTGATTGTTAGAAAAATACTTTCAAACATTGAATGAATGTTTGAGTTTCAGTGGTTTAAAAGGGCTCTGCAGTAAAATGTGCGTTGAGTGCTCAGTTTGAATACAAAAACTCTATAAGTACAGTTTTCATATTTACCTTGGACCATGAATTTAGACGAGAGGAACTGAGTACAAGCTGAGAGAGTTCGTCTGTGATTTATAGACGTTTGAGAAATGTCAGAATATTTTATTAATCCATAAGGTAATTATATGGGTCACATCGTCCTGATGCTCAATCATCCAGCTAAGTAAATCCCCAGAAGTTGATTCTGTTCATCCGGACATTTTCAGTGGGAGAAACGACTTCTTCAGTCTCAGCTGACTGCAGGTTTCCAACCTTATAAGCAGGACATTTACATACTGACTGAAACCAGCACCACCGAAGGAGCCATGGGCTGGGAGGTCACCTTCATCATAATTATAAAAATTCAACAACCACTGATCAATGGCCATGAGTACCATTCACACAGAGTTGGGGAATGGCTGCAATCACAGCATGTTTCCGTTTCTCCCGCTGAAAACGCTGCGTCCAGATGAACATGTCGACATTACCACCGCTGCTGAAGTGAAACGCAGCGAGGGGGATGTGGAGCACACTGTTGGTTTCCTGATGATTGTAAATGGAATAGATGGTAACATTAGTGGACACGTGCAAGATTATTACAACTCAGGACTAAGAAGAAACAATGTTTTAAAGTTGTATTTCTTTTCAGATGTTTTGAGATGCATTTGTCTGTCATAGCGAGTCGCACAGCTCACAAGAACATGACTGGAGTTCCCTAAACAGCAATAATTTATATAAAATTGCTTTTACTACCCTTGTGTTTGTAATTTGTTGTCCTGTGTGTCTGTGAGGTAACTGCCTGTTGCCTGTGCGAGAGACGGCTACAGTATATTTATCCAGCCATCCTCTTTGGCTTATCCTTATCAGGATTGCAGGGGAGCCTATCCCAGCTACCATAGGGAAGAGGCAGCGTTACGCCATGGACTAACAGGGCTACCCTACGTTACCAGAAGCACCCATCCAGATATATTCATTCATGTGTTCACTTCCATGGCCACAGGTTAATAAAGTGCGTAAGCATCCAGACTGTGAAAGAACAGGATCTCAGGATCTGAATGAAGTCCACTGTGGTACCGTGACAGGATACCACCTGTGAAACAAGTATTACAGAGTCAATTAGTGGTATTGGGAACTACATTATTACTAGAAAGCTGCTTGGGGCTTACTGTGATGCATATTCCTACTCCTTTTATAAGTTATTTATGATGATCTTATTTATTTTTAGAGGTCAAACTATAAACTAAAAACCATGAATTTCACACCCGAGCCTCAACTCGCACGGCCTGGTACCAAACGACTCATGGACCGGTACCGGCCCGGGGTTGTAGGAGATGCCTGGAGCGGCTTGTTCCACTCCTGCAGCTGCTTGGTGCTCTCACTGTTCTTTCATTGATGTATTTTTCCTGGTCTCATATCTTCATCATCTTCTCTTATTGCATGTGTGCTGTTGCTGCTGGGAGTCAGACTCTTTCTGTGGGCCGTGCCCTTCCAACACCACTGCTCTGTTCCACTCTGAGCCTGCTGTAGCTGGTCTATTCACAGGTAAGCTCAGCCTGTTCAAAGTGTTACAACTCATTCATTCATCCTGAGACATTTATCCAAGAAACTCATGTGTCAGCTGTTGTGGTAATTGCACAATATAAGAAAGTTAAAGAAATGTAAAGTTTGGGTGGGCAATGTGATTTTGGACTACTGGACAAAAACTCTACACTAACATTTCAGTGCGTTGTGATTAAAGTAATATGAGATGGAACTAGACTCCTCCTCCTGCCCTGGGCTCTGCTTTGGGGCTTTAATCTGGCCTGTGATGACAAGCAGATCCACTCCAGTGAAATACTATAAATAGCACAGTAACAGCAAGTATAATGAAGTGTGGAAAAACGGATTCAGAGCACATGTGACAGAGCAGGGTGAGAATCCGCTGTGAGCCCAAACGTGATATTAACATATGGTTCATGCACATGTACATTAATGTATTAGCACTTTTGAACTGTCAGTGTGAAATGCAGCAGACAGTTGTGCATGTATATGTTGATCGTCACCCGTTGGGACTCATCATTAATGTTTGAATTCTGATAGAATTTAGTGTTTTTCCTCAGCAGCGTTTACAGCCTCCCCAGCTCCGAACCTGCGAGGCATCAATGCAGAATTTGACTCAGTGTTTGGCAACAACACTAATGCCAACAACTTGGATTCCACAGGTAAGTTTTGTATTGATACAACTGCCATCTAAATTTAGTGGCAGACATTAGGAAGATAGATCGATGACGTAGTTGATGTACTAGTCAACCACAGCAATACTTAGATTTTCTTTGTCTTATACAGCGGATAAATAAGTATTCAATACCTCACCAGTTTTCTAAGATATGATATTTTTAAAGCTGCTAGTGACATGAAATTTTCACTAGATGTCACAACAACCCAACCAATCCACACATGCAAACAAATCAAACCATAGCTGTCCAAAAATGAGCTTATGGGTAATAACGAGAACTTACTAAGGAGCTTCGGAAAAATGCAACTGTGCTATTTTAGGATTCTTGAAAACGTTTCCCCTCTCATCCAAGAAGCTTCTTCAGTTTTTAAATCACGTGGTGCAGAGAGTGGGAATCGGGAAACGAGACAGTTATTGACCCACTGTTGATCATGTGCAACATCATATAGACACGTAGACCCAAGGTGTGAGTCATTATTAGCATCGGTTTCTGCTGAAACCATTGTGAGACCTTGCCTCACCCTAAGAGCATCGTATCGTAAAGATGGTGCAGATGTACCGCTGAGTCTTGTCATGGTGGCTCTTCTGTATTATACCATGACCTGACCGAGAACCTACACAGATCAAGAGAAATGATACAAAGAAATGGAGGAACTCCATCAGTAATTAGAAAACAATCCTGCCACTTAGTGCAAATTTACATCAGCTGCTCAGTCCCAACTGATGGTGTATAAAAAGGTCTCTTTGTACCATGGTGTCACACATGGAATACCCCTCGATGGGGAAACCAGGGAGCTCTCAAGATCTTTGCAACCTTATTGTTACAAAATACAGTCATAGCATTGGTTACAGAGGAACTACTGAAGGATCCAGTGTGGAAAGAACATAATTTCACCATAAACCGGCCACGACCAGGATTTCAGACAGAGAATTATCAGTTGTTCAAGAGCCAAGGCCCAGTTGTGAAGAGCTGCAGAACTACCTGGAATCAGCAGGTACAGTTGTTTCAACGACAACAATAAGTACGCAACCACCGTGGCCTAAATGCACATTTACCAAACAAGACTCCATCGCTGAAGAAAAAATATGTTGAAATGCGTTTAAATGTGAAAGCATTTAAAGTCTTCTGAACAACATTTAGACAAGTCTGTGAAATACTGGGAGAGTATCTTGTCAGATGAGACCAAAATTAAACTCTTTGGGAAATGATAAGAATTTAGCCATTCCAAGTCCATTATCGACTTGATTCCTTATTGATTTTCTTATCAGTTGTCAATGGTTTCTTTTTGGCTCCATTTTCAGAGTCATCATCATTGCTAAGCAGCAATAAAGAAATTACATTCATGCAAATTAAATTCATGCTGTGGGTCAAATGTTTGAGGCAATTCCCCCCATTAGACCAACCATTAGAGAAAAACTTACCAGTAATCATCCCACAGATGTAATATTATCTACAGCTACTCTTAGTACCATTGATGTTAAGCTAGACTCTTTTTCTCCAATTGATCTTTCTGAGTTAACTTCAATAATTACTTCCTCCAAACCATCAACGTGTCTTTTAGACCCCATTCCTACAAAACTGCTCAAAGAAGTCCTGCCATTAATTAATTCTTCGATCTTAAATATGATCAACCTATCTCTAATAATCAGCTATGTACCACAGGCCTTCAAGCTAGCTGTAGTTAAACCTTTACTCAAAAAGCATCTCTAGACCCAGCAGTCTTAGCTAATTATAGGCCAATCTCCAACCTTCCTTTATATCAAACATCCTTGAAAGAGTAGTTGTCAAACAGCTAACAGATCATCTGCAGAGGAATGGTTTATTTGAAGAGTTTCAGTCAGGTTTCAGAGCTCATCACAGCACAGAAACAGCTTTAGTGAAGGTTACAAATGATCTTCTTATGGCCTCTGACAGTGGACTCATCTCTGTGCTTGTCCTGCTAGACCTCAGTGCAGCATTCGATACTGTCGACCATAATATCCTATTAGAGCGATTAGAACATGCTGTAGGTATTACAGGTACTGCACTGCAGTGGTTTGTATCATATCTATCTAATAGACTCCAGTTTGTGCAAGTAAATGGAGAGTCCTCTTCACACACTGAGGTTAATTATGGAGTTCCACAGGGTTCAGTGCTAGGACCAATTCTGTTTACATTATACATGCTTCCCTTAGGCAGCATCATTAGAAGACATAGCATACATTTTCACTGCTATGCAGATGACACCCAGCTCTATCTGTCCATGAAGCCAGATAACACACACCAATGAGTTAAACTGCAGGAATGTCTTAAAGACATAAAGACCTGGATGGCCGCTAACTTTCTTTCTTTTTTTTTCTTTTCTTTTTTTAAAACGTATGTTTATTTGTTTTTTCAACAGTATCAACACCAACATAAAATGAACGTATGGCAGTCATTAAAATAATAATAATAATAATAATAATAATAATAATAATATTATTATTATTATTATTATTATTATTATTATTATTATTATTATTATTAATAGTAATAGTAATAACGATAATTGAAGTGTTAATCCTAAAAGATTCCAGATAAATGCATAGTTAAATAAATTAAGATAGCAAACCATACAAATAAATACAATTTTCAACTTTTTTACAACTTTCTTCCATTTGTGCAACATCTCTAAAGTTAGAAATATCCTGTCTCAGAGTGACGCTGAAAAACTAGTTCATGCATTTATTACTTCCAGGCTGGACGACTGTAATTCATTATTATCAGGAAGTCCTAAAAACTCCCTGAAAAGCCTTCAGCTGATCCAAAATGCTGCAGCAAGAGTCCTGACAGGGACTAGAAAGAGAGCAGATTTCTCCTGTTTTGGCTTCCTGTTAAATCCAGAATTCAAAATCCTGCTCGTCACATACAAGGTCTTAAATAATCAGGCCCCATCTTATCTTAATGACCTTGTAGTACCATATCACCCTATTAGAGCACTTCGCTACTAGAATGGCTTAGCCAATCACCTGATCTAAATCCAATTCAAATTCTATGGGAAGAACTAAAGTTCGGAGTTCATAGGAACGTCAGGATTTGAAGCCTGTTTTTGTGGAAAACCACACCTGAGCAATACTTTGACGAGCTTCTTTACAGGATGTGTCTTGAAGCTTTCGGGTTGTTACCAACATCTGGTGAGAATTTCATGTCAATAGTGCCTTTAGAAATATATTTATCTAGGTGATGTCTGCAGTACTTATCTTACCCGCTGGGTATTCTGTGGAAAATGAAACTGATCTTTGAAATTAAGATTGTCCTAAAATCTCAGTTGTGGGTAATGTTGTAGAATCAGTAAGTGATCAAGTTTTTGGTGGAAATATTTTTTTTAGATCAGTGTCAGTTTAAACACGACATCGGTTTCAGGTTTCTTTAATGGGCGAATCACATTTTTAACCATGAAATGAGCTCACTGTGCTCATTACAATAGAGTAAGACAACTTCACAGACAGGACTTGGTAAAAATATGACACATGACACAAATGTGTACTTTTGTGTCATGTGCTGCTGTCGTAAACATGTTTACCTTTAGCGTGTGTGCTGTCTGTTTTATATCAAAAATGAAAAGCAACATTTACGTTTTAACCAGTGGTGCAGTGTCATTATTGTAACTAATGAGAAGCACTGGTCCCAGTATTGAACACTGTGTGCCACTGCGACAGACATTTGATTGAGGTTAATAACTACTTTACACTAAGCCTCAGCTATACCAGTTTATCATCATTAACTTGTCAGAATAATGTTTGTACATGCATTGAATCATTTTCACCCTCGTTGTGCTCACAATCTCACAACCTCCACCATCACCCCCATCCTTCCTTTTCCCCCGTCCTGGGTCAAACACCCGTCCTGGGCTTTGCATGTCTGGGTGAGTTGGACCAACACACATTATTCTCACTGTCTTCATCATTTTTTTAAGGTCCCTGCTTCTTGCCTCATCCTGACTCAGCGCCCTCTCTCTTTCTGTTTGTGTGCGTATGTACACCTCGTGTCTTTACTATGTCCTCGTTACCTGTTCTTGGCCCCCCAACCTGTCACCCCTCCCTTACCTTCCTTTCCCTTTGTCCTGCCCCAATTTAATTAAGATGTTTTAGGTGGCATCCTAAAACCTACAGTGGCATCCTCACCACATCAGCGCATGACTTTAAACAGCCAGCAGCCCCACCCCAAGCTGGTATGTGATGATCTGGATTCGTCACTCGCTAATCTTGTTGGCAGTAAGTTTTTCTCCTTTTACGTCTGCTTGTTTTCCCCCAAGAATTCAGAATATAGTTAAATTACACACATTGCTGTACAAGATCAATGTATCCAACCCAGATAAAGAGTGAAAAATGTTTTTTCTAATATGAGTTGTCCTACCATTGTGACTCATGCTGGATGATGCTGGATGAATAAAAATGCCTCGTACATACATTGTAGATAGCTTTAGCTATGTTTCCTCTACTTGTTCTTCCGCACTGTTCCCAGCTCAAGCTCACATTTACAGTCTTAACTGATCTTAACTCAGCTCCTGAGACTTTTCCAGAAGTCTGAATTTTCATCGTTGGACACGTTTGTCTCTGGATGTTTTCTGAACTTGTCAAATTGTTAGTGAGGAAAAACAAATGCTTTTACTTTGACAGAGTTTTTGTGTCACTGTTGTTATTGGCAGCAGCCATAGTAGCAGCAGAAGTATACCTAAAAAGATGTCAGTTTAGACCACAGCTGTAAAAGTAGCACACCACAGATAACTTTAGCTCTGGGTCAAATCTGAGGCAGCCAGGTCTTTGCTACTTTCACTCCTTACATTTCCTTTTGGCTGTACTTTCCCCCTTTTTAAAGTTAAAGTATGTCATTGTAAAGGTTTGAAGACTATAACATCAGCTTTTTCCCCATAAAAACGATTTAAAAACCAAATAGATGAATAAAATGGTTTCATGCTATACATTCATTATTTGACTTCTGCTTTCTTCAGATCTAGGAATTGGGAACGGCAGAGCAAAGAAGTAAGTGCGCTTCAGTCGTGTTGAACTTAACTTCCCTGGTAATGCACTATAAACCTGACGAGCGTTTCCTTTATCTCTATAGTGATCTTCACTGGAATCAGTCGGATGAGAAGAAGCTGACTGGTGGAACCAACTGGCTGCCCAACACAGCTCCTTCCACCACCTGGAACCCTGCAACCATGGTGAGGCTGCTGTTCCTGCTCAACCAGCATCACACATATTTGTTATAAAGTGTGTGAATGGGTGGATGACTGGAAGTGTAAAGCGCTTTGGGGTCCTATGGGACCAGTAAAGCGCTATATAAATACAGGCCATTAAAGAGGTTACAGTAGAAATGAGCCATAAGAAAGGAAATGGGTGGACGTGCTGGAGGGTAACAACTTGGTATTTACCAACTGATGTCAGGAAGAAAGGAGCCAATAAACTGAGTGCTGACTGAGCAGGAGGCTCGTTGTTGTGACATCGTTGGCAAATAAAATCTATTTAGCTGTTCATCAAATTGTGATGGTCTCACACACACTGACACACTGGGGCGATTGTGGCTCAAGAGTTGGGAGTTCGCCTTGTAATCGGAAGGTTGCCGGTTCGAGCCCCGGCTCGGACAGTCTCGGTCGTTGTGTCCTTGGGCAAGACACTTCACCCGTTGCCTACTGGTGGTGGTCAGAGGGCCCGGTGGCGCCAGTGTCCGGCAGCCTCGCCTCTGTCAGTGCGCCCCAGGGTGGCTGTGGCTACAATGTAGCTGCCATCACCAGTGTGTGAATGTGTGGATGACTGGATATGTAAAGCGCTTTGGGGTCCTTAGGGACTAGTAAAGCGCTATACAAATACAGGCCATTTACCATTTACACACACACTCAGACTCAGACTCACACTGACACACTCACAGAGACACACTGGTTCATCCCAAACACAAACTTAACAACATAGTGTAGCTGTACAGTGCAGCGAGGAGTGCTCAGACCTCTACACTGGAGAGACCAAACTGCCACTTCATAAACACACAACACAGAAGAGCCACCTCCACGGGACAAGACTCAGCTGTACAGCTGCATCTAAAGGTCAAAGGTCACTCTTTCGAGGACACCAGTGTTCACATGTTGGACAGAAAAGACAGATGGTTTGAAAGAGGAGTGAAAGAAGCATCTACAGTGGGGCAAAAAAGTATTTAGCCAGCCACCGATTGTGCAAGTTCCCCCACCTAAAATGATGACAGAGGTCAGTAATTTGCACCAGAGGTACACTTCAACTGTGAGAGACAGAATGTGAAAAAAGAATCCATGAATCCACATGGTAGGATTTGTAAAGAATTTATTGGTAAATCAGGGTGGAAAATAAGTATTTGGTCAATAACAAAAATACAACTCAATACTTTGTAACATAACCTTTGTTGGCAATAACAGAGGTCAAACGTTTACTATAGGTCTTTACCAGGTTTGCACACACAGTAGCTGGTATTTTGGCCCATTCCTCCATGCAGATCTTCTCGAGAGCAGTGATGTTTTGGGGCTGTCGCCGAGCAACACGGACTTTCAACTCCCGCCACAGATTTTCTATGGGGTTGAGGTCTGGAGACTGGCTAGGCCACTCCAGGACTTTCAAATGCTTCTTACGGAGCCACTCCTTTGTTGCCCGGGCGGTGTGTTTTGGATCATTGTCATGTTGGAAGACCCAGCCTGGTTTCATCTTCAAAGTTCTCACTGATGGAAGGAGGTTTTGGCTCAAAATCTCACGATACATGGCCCCATTCATTCTGTCCTTAACACGGATCAGTCGTCCTGTCCCCTTGGCAGAAAAACAGCCCCATAGCATGATGTTTCCACCCCCATGCTTCACAGTAGGTATGGTGTTCTTGGGATGCAACTCAGTATTCTTCTTCCTCCAAACACGACGAGTTGAGTTTATACCAAAAAGTTCTACTTTGGTTTCATCTGACCACATGACATTCTCCCAATCCTCTGCTGTATCATCCATGTGCTCTCTGGCAAACTTCAGACGGGCCTGGACATGCACTGGCTTCAGCAGCGGAACACGTCTGGCACTGCGGGATTTGATTCCCTGCCGTTGTAGTGTGTTACTGATGGTGACCTTTGTTACTTTGGTCCCAGCTCTCTGCAGGTCATTCACCAGGTCCCCCCGTGTGGTTCTGGGATCTTTGCTCACCGTTCTCATGATCATTTTGACCCCACGGGATGAGATCTTGCGTGGAGCCCCAGATGGAGGGAGATTATCAGTGGTCTTGTATGTCTTCCATTTTCTGATGATTGCTCCCACAGTTGATTTTTTCACACCAAGCTGCTTGCCTATTGTAGATTCACTCTTCCCAGTCTGGTGCAGGTCTACAATACTTTTCCTGGTGTCCTTCGAAAGCTCTTTGGTCTTGGCCATGGCAGAGTTTGGAGTCTGACTGTTTGAGGCTGTGGACAGGTGTCTTTTATACAGATGATGAGTTCAAACAGGTGCCATTCATACAGGTAACGAGTGGGGGACAGAAAAGCTTCTTACAGAAGACGTTACAGGTCTGTGAGAGCCAGAGATTTTCCTTGTTTGAGGTGACCAAATACTTATTTTCCACCCTAATTTACGAATAAATTCTTTACAAATCCTACCATGTGGATTCATGGATTTTTTTTCACATTCTGTCTCTCACAGTTGAAGTGTACCTCTGGTGCAAATTACTGACCTCTGTCATCATTTTAAGTGGGGGAACTTGCACAATCGGTGGCTGACTAAATACTTTTTTGCCCCGCTGTATGTCCACTGTGAGCGACCATCTTTGAACAGAGGGCGGGGCTTACCACACCAACTGTCTGCCATCTATAATCCAGTTTTGAGATCCTCCCCAGACGCCTTAACGCCCACTCACATCCTGGGCCATCTGACCTCAGGAAATCACATGATAGGGTGGGGCCAGGTTTCACAATGAGCTCACCTGAAACCTTGGCTGATTGGGACCCACACCCGCTTTCACACCTCGGCTCATGTGATTAGGTGGAGGATCAATAGGGGGTCCATTGTCCCTCTCGAGGGGGACTGTCCACCATTTGACCCTAGAACTGAAGAAGCTTCTTGGATGAAACATCTTCAAGCAACTTAAAGAAGTCCAGACGCTTTTCTTTCTGAGCTCCTTAGACTACGATGACTGAGAACCCTCACAGACATCTGCATGCCGAAGTATCCTTGGGCAAGACACTCGCCTCTGACGTGATCCTGGTATGTTAATCTGAGTGTGAATGTTGGATATAAACCACTATAAACACACATAGGGTGTAGAAAGTGCTCCGAGTGCTGGAGTAGAGTAGAAAGGTGCTTTATGAGAAGAAATGACATCGTTCTGCAGAAGACACGGGAAAGATGATCCTGTAATTCCCAAACTGCACGATGTACTCTCCCTGCACTCCACCTCCAGCCTGATGGCTCACAGTCAGAGCGTCCTCTGTCACAGGGTCCTCCGTCACAGGTGCAGACGCGTTGTGAAGTGTGGGCTGATCTTTAATCCGTCCAGTTTCAACAGGAGGGATCAAAGTGGTCCCTGCGTGTGACATACAACGAAAAACAAACATTTTTTTACCCAAATACAGAACGTTTCTGGGAATCTTGACTTAAAAAGAAGCTATTAAAAGAAATGTATGAAAATACTGTTGCACGCTGTAGTTGGAGTTACATGAAAAGAAGCAGGAGAAAGTGATTTAAAGATTAGCGTTGCTAATGTTTGTAAGATATGAACACAATACTGTTAGAGACCCACCCAGCCTATTTACCGTTACAGCACGACAGCGGCACACATGAATCAAATCAATGAAACCTGTTCACTCATGATTTAGCTCGTCACGAACTGTTCAACCAATCGATGGACGCCAGCAAAGTAAGATGTATTTCTCTTACTCTGCCACTATGACCTGTTTCCACTCCACACAAACAAGCTACTCATGTAGAAGCTGCAGTCCCGAGTTCGCTGGGAGCAACAATCCCACTGCAATTTCTCCTGGAAGTACAAATTCTAGTTTTTCTTCTTTTTCCTCCCCTAACTAGTCTCAGTGTTTGTCCTACAGACACTGTTCATACCTCAAAACAAAAACACTGAAACGTCCATAGCACCAGAGCCTAATTATAAGCTATAATTAACTTAAATGTATATTTTTAACTTTAACCTCCTAGGACCTGCGTCCACATATGTGGACACCACATTTTGGGTTATTTAGACCAAAATACTCGATCTTGCTCTACGAGGGCCTGATATCCACTTACGAGGACGTTATGCTGCTACTGTTCTATCGAAATTTTAAATGAATATCCTCAGATGTGGCTCTGATTTTTCTTAGAACAAAAATTAGGTAAAAAAAAAAAATCGGGTAGTTCTTTGTTTTTAGATTCATCAGGTCCCAATCAGCCCAAATATCACAGAGATATTAAAAATGCTGCTGTGGAAGAGTTCAGGTCTTAGGAGGTTAAATTTTATTGAAATATATCTTAAAACTCAAACGTAAAAGTCGTCACAAAACAGTAGTAATTACTAAACATGTCCATCACTACACTGGTAATCCAGGGGAAATGTCTGGGATGTTTAAATGCTCACACCTGAAAACATCTTCATCATATTTCAGTGAAATTTGTAAGATGTGATGTTTGTGGTGACACAGAAAATCAACAACATTTTAGTTTCTGAGAATAAAGCGTAACATGCTGTTCAATAGAATAAACATAGCAGCTCAGCCTGGTGAGTTGATGCACTGAGCTCAGCTGTGTCCTGCTTTATGTGCTTCAGGCTCCAGCATGGATTTGTAAGCTAATATTCCTAAATTACCTTAAATATTTGGCAACTTCATCAGTAACGTATGTGAGACGGGTCAGTATGAAGTGACAGAGCGACTGTGTGAGCTGGACAAGGACTTCACTGCTAGCTGATGTCCTTGTTATAGAGAAATGATCATCTCTTTGTGTCTTACTGCAGGCACCATCTGCTGTGGCTTTCCCTGCAGCCACACCAGCGGGCATGTTGGCATATGCAATGGTAAGTCTGCTGGTCGCACACTTTAAGGCAGGGACCCATTTCACAGTGAGCAGTAATGACTGTGGAGTCTGAGGTGAGAATTTATTGAAGATGATTTTAGAAGGAAGAAATCTGAGAATATGTGAGGACAGCTGGCTTTGTTTATCGGAGTCGCTTTTGGAGACGGATTAATTTACATGATGACTGGATGAATGAATAAATGCTATGTAAATTAATACTTATCATCTCTTTTTCCCCATCAGCCTCCCCGAATGGGCTCCATGATGATCACACAGCCTACTATGATGTATACTCAGCCTGCGATGAGGTCACCCAACCCCTTTGGGCCCAATCCTGGTGCTCAGGTAACCGATGTCTGCGTCTACAGTATACGACTCGTCTGCGTCAGTGTCCACAATGTTCCTATAATTATTATCTCTAAGTTCAAGAGGTCGATTAAGCAGAGCAGGTTGTTGTAGTCAACAGTCAGTACTTCACACTTGGCTGGACTAGTTTCCACGTCTCCTTTAAACCATGATGGAAGCACAGACGTGTGCTACATGCGCTGGAGTTTGTTTGTACTTTAGCTGCAAATTTGGTTTGTAATAGATTTTTTTAAACTTTGGCTGCATTGTCAACACACAAGAGTTTGTGTTACTAATCCTGCAGACAGTTAGTAACATATAAAAGGGAAAAAGTCTTCAGGTAATTTTGCGATGTGTTATTTGTGTTTGTCCCAACGAATGTTTCTCAGACTGAATCTCACTTCAGTGAGAGTGACTGACACCGAGCATGCTGCATGGCTGTATTTTCATTAAGTCATTGGTCATGTGATTATAATGCATGGCTTACACACACACATATAAGCTTTTTGTTCCATTACACCAGGGGTGCTCACACTTTTTCCGCATGTGAGCTACTTATAAAATGACCAAGTCAAAATGATCTACCCACTACAAAAATCCAAAACATATACTTATTTATAAATATATTGAGGATTCTTTATATCTACAATGTATACATGCATAACCGCAATATCCAATATTTCACAACACAATTAACTATGTAAATTTTTTGTCATTACCTGAGTTTACTCTGATGACTTGCACTGAATTGAATCAGCCAGGGATGCATAGTCCGGACAGTAGCTGCTGACGGCCAGGTTTAAGAGAAAAAACCGAGAGCTAAAAATTGGAGTTAACTCGCTGACTAGCTTGTCAGTTTTACTACACTTCGCGCCGCTGTTTGCGCATGCGCAGCGACCTAAGCGTCAGAAAAAATCTGATGTCATCTGACTGGCTTCCCTGTATCAATCAAGTGACGGGATGGATGATAGGCTGGCATCTATTTTTTTAATGCCATGCGATCTACCAATACTACCTTTGCGATCGACTGGTCGATCGCGATCGACGTATTGAGCACCCCTGCATTACACCATCT
Source organism: Mchenga conophoros (assembly GCF_057382185.1). NCBI lineage: Eukaryota > Metazoa > Chordata > Actinopteri > Cichliformes > Cichlidae > Mchenga > Mchenga conophoros. The sequence goes on along the minus strand of NC_140535.1, from coordinate 1,330,324 downwards.
GAACATAAATCTTCTTAAATCCTGTGTCCAGGTAGGAACAGGTGTAAAATCCACTCCCACAGTGGACCCTACATGTTAATCTTTCCACAGTGTTCCCCAGTAAAAGCAGGTGAACCCTTCTGCACTCACATCGCTATGTTTGGATGGTGTTTTCTTAAATTCTGCTCTATTCTTGTTTCATGTCCTTCCAGATGCAGTTCATGTAACCAGCCAGAGGAGGCGTCGTTCACATCTGAGGATGATTCGCAGCAGAGTCGATTATTCAGGCAAACTTCCTGTTTGCTTCTAATGAACTCGCCTCTCTGAGAACGAACAGCTCAGAAAAAGACGTCTTGAATAAGATCTCAGTGACTTCACACAGGATCACAGTGGCTGTGGACGTTTCACAGAGGATGTTGTGCCTCTCTGATTAAATCCAAGTCGTAAAAGGAGAGAAAGCGTGCTTGCTGCCATTTCAAACCATGCAAACCGGACATTTCCTGACTGTCTTTGATTAAGAGAAACTCAACCTCCATAGGAAGAGCTTTTTGATGTCACTGCTTGATCTGCTGGGAAAATCACGCTGCTTTGTGACCACGCCTCCTGCTGTTTGATTTGTCTGTTTCGTTCCTCCTGTCCGGGCTGGGAGAGTCGTTTCTTTCAATGATCGTTTATGATTAACCTCTTTAAGCATCCTCATATTAGCAAAACAGGCAAACTCCTGTTATGATTTATTGTTTGCAGTAGACATTCATTGTGTATTGTTTGTATTTATTTATAATTACCACAGACTGAGTTGCATTAAAAACAAAAACTGCTGTCTGACCTCCTGTTAGGGAGCGTCTTCAAGTTCATAATTATTCTTGATTGGATTTTGTGTGATTGAGATTATTTAAAAAACAAAAGAAGTTAATATAAAGAGATGTTTGATGTTGGGGCACTAAATAATCTTTGTATTCTGTTCTGTGGCTCAGAAACACTGAGATGAATGTTAACGTAATAATTCACTAGTACCAGCAAACGACTGGACTCAGTTTCTATGAATCTGGTGTTTGACCATCATTCTGCATGTAGTCATCAGGACAGTGTTGCACTGAATGCTCATTTATGCTTTTGATGCTTGGCATTTACTCTTACATCAAAGGTGTGTCTGTGTGGGGGCAGGTGGGTGTGTGTGGGTGGGTGTGGGTAGAGACATAGGAGAGTTGCTGTTGATCAGTGCTCTGTGTATGTAGAAGTCATGCTGCCAGTCACAGGATGGGTGGTTGCAGGTATGAAAGATTGTTTAAACATGACCTGACTACATTAGCTTTGTCACTCAGATTATAAAGTACACATTTCCACACTTGTGCGGCTTCTCTGTCGTCTTTGTCCCATTTTGAGCTGCCGTTAATGTTCCAGTTCGTTCACTGTGTCCAGCAGTGATGCTGCAGAGCTGCATGATTGTGTTTCGACAGGAACTGGTTCTTATACAGCGCTCGTCTCCTCTGAGAACTCAAACCACTTTACACAAAACGCCTCATTCACACGAGCTCTTTCTATCCAACATTCATGCACTTTCAGACTTAAAATGAACAAATACTGCTAAAAACTAACTAGTGGTATATCAACACGGTGCATCATAACAGTAAGAAGTGTTTTTCACTTGAACGTTTTTCATGATTTGTGATCCTTTACAGAGAACATAAATTAATAGGGTCTATAGGTAAATGTGGTCTCTTTTGAGTAATAGTAATGGGGTTTTAATGACCTCAGGGCAAATTGAGATGTGTGTATATGTATATGGATGTGTGTATATGTATATGTATATATGTATGTGTGTGTGTGTGTGTGTGTGTGTGTGTGTGTGTGTGTGTATACACACACACACACACACACATATATATATAGCGTAGTGGTTAGACTACACGCCTTTGGAACAGAGGATCGCAAGTTCGATTCCTGCCTGGGGCGTCTGTATCCAGTAAGGGTCCTAAGGCTAGACCCCCTATGCTAAGCAAGCCTACCGCAGACATGAGCGAGACAGATAAATATGAAGGCATGCCGGCTCGGACGTCGCCCGGATCAACAAGGTCCGCGTCAGGTGTTGAGGAACCAGGGCACCCTGACGAAAAGTGGGCTACTGGAACAAGAAGGCATCGGTGGGCAAGAGACGAAAACAGGGCGTTGTTGGAATGCTACTACGCAAGTAACCCCGGCGGAAGGGGCTACATGAATAGGATGAGGGACCTATGGATTCTTCGATACCCAACATCCACAATGACGGCGAAACAACTAGTAGCTCAGTGTTCCAACATTCGAAAGAAGGGACTGCTCTCACAGCTAGAGATTGACGAGGTACAACACAAATGCTACGGCAAGGAGGAGTCAGGACGCCAGGTCAGGGGGGAGATATCATCACCCCCACCCGAGATTGGGTACATAGCCCCAAGTGCGATAGGAGAAGGATCGTTGAGTGCCAGAGGAACTGACCTGAAAAATAGGATCATGGCCAAGCTTGAAACCTGGATCCCCCGTAGCCGGTTACCAAGATTACGTGAAGTACCCTCAGAAGGTCTGCTAGATGATGTTAATGCAGCACTACGGGCAATACCTACAACCACGATTACCGACACTAACAAGCTGATCTACAATACGGCAGCAGTGATCAGTGAGATGCTTGGCTACAAGTTGAACAGCCACAAGGGGCAGTACCCTCCATGGAGAAGGAGGCTAGAGGGCAAGATCAAAGTAGCACGGAGGGAAGTTAGCCAACTAACGGAGTTGCAGAAAGGTGCGACAAATAAGGTGCCTAAGAAATACAGCAAGCTGTCCATACCTGAGGCCTTGGAAACTGCCAAGCAAAGACTCACAGCCTTGGCCAGCCGCTTGAGGAGGTACACCAGAGAGATAGAAGGCAGGAGAATAAACCAGCTGTTCTCCACAGAACCAGCAAAGGTGTACTCTCAGTGGCAAGGGAACAATAAGAGAATAGCACCACCAAGGCTGGAGACGGAGCAATACTGGAAGAGCATATGGGAGAAGGATGCAACCCATAACGGCAATGCTCAGTGGCTAGAGGATCTGAGGGCAGACCACAGCGACCTCCCTGAACAGGGTCCAGTAACCATCACAGTGGCAGATATCCAAGAAAGGGTCTCCAGTATGAAGAGTTGGACAGCACCAGGGCCCGACATGGTTCACGCCTACTGGCTGAAGAAGCTGACTGCACTCCACGAGCGTCTGGCAGCACAAATGAACCAGCTGCTAGTTAACGAGAGACACCCGGAATGGCTAACTGAAGGCCGGACGGTCCTGATCCCCAAGGACCCCAAGAAGGGACCGGTCCCTTCCAACTACCGACCAATAACCTGCCTCAGTACTACATGGAAGCTCCTGTCAGGCATCATATCGGCTAAGATGAACAGGCACATGGGTCAATACATGAGCGGGACACAGAAAGGAATTGGCAAGAATACCAGAGGTGCAAAACACCAGCTACTGGTAGACAGAACAATCAGCCGAGACTGCAAGACCAGACTGACCAACCTGTGCACTGCCTGGATTGATTACAAGAAGGCCTATGACTCAATGCCCCACAGCTGGATACTGGAATGCCTAGAATTGTACAAGATCAATGGGACCCTAAGAGCCTTCATCAGGAACTCAATGGGGATGTGGCGTACAACACTAGAGGCCAACTCCAAGCCCATAGCACAAGTTACCATCAAGTGCGGGATCTACCAAGGAGATGCTCTGTCCCCACTGCTGTTCTGCATAGGCCTGAACCCCCTCAGTGAGATCATTAACAAGACTGGCTACGGATACCGGCTACGGATACCGACTACGGAACGGAGCAGTTGTCAGCCACCTCCTGTACATGGATGACATCAAGCTGTATGCCAAGAGTGAACGAGACATCGATTCACTGATCCACACTACCAGGCTATACAGCAATGACATTGGAATGT
>NC_140535.1:1303895-1321395 GCF_057382185.1 Mchenga conophoros | reverse complement strand
TCGCTGTCAAAATAAAAAACACGCACAAGGGTTAGGGTTAAATTTAAAAACTGTACTTTTGAGTTAAAATATATATTTATAATTTTAATAAATGACAAATTAAAAATGCATGAACATTTTTTTGTATCGAAAAAATATCGAACCGTGACACCAAAGTATCGAATCGAACCGAACCGAACCGTGAATTTTGTGTATCGTTGCACCCCTAATATATATATATATCTATATATATATCTATATATATATCTATATATATATCTATATATATATCTCTTGCCTAATGGCAGCTGAGATGGATATCGTGTGTGAGAGCAAGAGACAGTCAGAATTTGCATTAGCTGAGCTTGTGCAGAGTTCACCCTTCATGACTGTGGTGGCTTCTGCTGCTGAAGCACAGGTGCAGCGTCTCAGCACACAGACCTCGAACGCTGCATCCTGCTTGGCAGAGCAGCTCCATTAGTAATAAGAAGATTCTTTGTTTTCCTGCCACTTCCTCTGAGTCGAGCTGCAGCAGCAGAAAGATCCGTGTGTGTTTGTAAGACACTGACTTTCATGATAAATTTAATATGACTTAAGGCCTTACAAAGATGGTTACTTCATTTCCCCTGTTCTTTAAAAAATGTGTCCTGATATATCGGGCGTGCCAGTCATTCTTTAGACGGATGATGATCTTCAGTGAAAGAGGATTTATTTCTGAGGCAAAATCACGTGTTTAAAGACGTTTTAGGTCAAGAATCTGTAGGGCCCAGACTCCTATACAGGAAGTTTGGTTTGGCTCTCTGATTTTAAAACAAAGGTCCTAATTTCGGATCCTGTGGGTCTTCCCCAGTAGGGAATGCACAGTCCGAATGGAGCCGGTGTGGGTGAAGGGATTCACCCAGTACCAACACTGATAAAATAAGTAAAAATCTTGCAGGTCAAATCCTGTCAGTCCCACTTGTTAACGTAGCTCACCTACTGATCGTGGCACTTGTAATTTCTGGGTTGATTTTAGAGGCCTCGATAGTAGTAGGTCTCTAGGAAATGTTATAATTAAAGTGCTAGAATAACCTGCAAGATCAGTTTGCACTAGTAAAGAAGAACACTCAGATTATTACCTTTTACTATTCACAAAAGGTTAAATATCCACAATTTAGACTTTAATTGCAAAAAATGAACCACCTCCAAAATCAGCACTCCCTCCTCTGACCTAATGCTGACCTTGATGCACTTATACTGAAACAGTGATTTTAAAACATAAATTAAATGGTAGCAATTGTATACAGCGTGTCCGTCTCCCAAAACCAAACTGAACTGGTTCCCTAGAACAGAGCTTCCCAAAGTGTGAGGCCCGCCCCCTAGGGGGGGCACAGAGCTATTGCAGGGGGGGGGGGGGGGGGGTATGAAAAGGGAAAAAAACCCCAAAACGCTTGGACACGGGGCACCACACAAACGCAAAGCAGGAGATGAAGCATCGCTGAATATGTTTCCAAACCAACTTCATTCTGAGACAAAGACTAGAAAATATGATGAAGCAAATCTGCCCTTTGGCTTCACCTGCACAAGTGCAGAGGTAGGTCTCCCTGCAGGGTTGGTTTTCCCTGCGTCGGGAGCAGCGCTGGGCTGTTCAAATCACGGACAAACAGGATCCCACATTCTTGAGTGTTCACAAACACTTGTTGTAATGACTAACTACTCCTGACATGTTGGAGATGTTTGCTCTTTATACAGCAAAGTTACAGCGGGATACAAATAACATCAGGCTGATCCTGCCACAGTTTGTTCCCCCTGTCTAAATCACAGACAAACAGGATCCAACAGCTGTTTATGTGTTTAAACCCATTTTGCACAGAGAGGTGTTTTTTGAAAAATGTATTGATGCAATGTTGAACATTATTACACAGGAAAAACAACTACATGTAAAATAATGACACTGTGACGCCTCTGCCTTTGTAAATGGAGGGACAGTAAATGGTAAATGTAAATGGTAAATGGCCTGTATTTATATAGCGCTTTTACTAGTCCCTAAGGACCCCAAAGCGCTTTACATATCCAGTCATCCACCCATTCACACACACATTCACACACTGGTGATGGCAAGCTACATTGTAGCCACAGCCACCCTGGGGCGCACTGACAGAGGCGAGGCTGCCGGACACTGGCGCCACCGGGCCCTCTGACCACCACCAGTAGGCAACGGGTGAAGTGTCTTGCCCAAGGACACAACGACCGAGACTGTCCAAGCCGGGGCTCGAACCGGCAACCTTCCGATTACAAGGCGAACTCCCAACTCTTGAGCCACGATCGCAGTAACTGCGTGTAAAACCTGCAGACAGTCAGATTAACAGTATTTTGTCTCTATCTGTCTTTCTGCAATTCATCTCATGTAAACAATAACGTGGCCACAGCGTGACGCGAATAAAGGCTCATACCTTTGACGTTGTGTGATGAACTCTGTATTCCTCGTCCACATGTTAAACGCAAAAAAGGAGTTTTAAAAAATCTCAGTTTTCGGTGATTCGAAACGCTGTTTACGTGGACGAAACAGCTGCGTGTTCAAAAACACCCGTGTAGGTGCGGACGCAGCGTAAAAGAGTTAGTAGTTTATTTTATTACTACCTATTTTTCTTGTAAAACAAAGGGGGGCCCAGCAAAAAAAGTTTGGGAACCACTGCCCTAGAAGATGGCCTGAAAACTGAAGGCTCTGCCTCCCATTCTACTTTAAAATATCTTAGAAGTTACTAGTAAACCAGCGGTCTAAGATCAAAGTCTTGTATTGGGTTCATATGAGGTCTTTAAGATAAGATGGGACCTGATTATTCACCTGTTAGTACCTTGTGTATAGTGGGAGGAATTTTAAATTTGATGCTGGAATTAACAAGGAACCAATGAAGAGAAGCCAATATGGGAGCGATATGGTCCGTCTTTATGTGTGTCATCTGGCTTCATTGAGAGCTGTATAGCATCATCTGCTTAGCAACAAAAATGTGTGCTATTTTTTCAAATGATACTACCTTATATAAATATATATAATGTAAACAGAATTGGTCCTTGTATGGAACCCTGTGGAACTCCATAATTAACCTTTTTTGTGTGAAGAAGAGTCTATTAGATCTGACTCAAACCACTGCAGTGCAATACATTTAATTCCTACCGCATAATCATATTATAATATAAATATTATATAAATAAATATTGTTGTCAGCAGTATGAAATGTTGCACTGCCGTCTCGCACGACAAGCACAGTGATGTGATTATTGAAGTTAGCAGATCAAGGATCAAATGAAGGATCAGTCAGAGACTCTAAATGAATATCAATAGTATTGTTATTATTATTATTATTATAGTATAGTCTCCAGTGCTGAGGATTAGAAGTGATTATGTAATAGTGTTAACGAGATAATCGACTTCTGTGGCACAGTTTAGCTGCTCTGTTCTGTTTTGGCACCTGGTACTGAAAACAGTAACAATGGAGGAATTAAGCCCTTAAACTTAGTTGCAGACTTTCCAAAAGAAATCTGCTGTAATGAAAAGTGTTACTGCTGTTTAAATGCTCATCCAGGTCATATGATGCTTCAGTATGTCACAGCACATGTTGGTATTCATGCTTCCATCAATGAACTGTGGCTCCCCGGCAGCACTCATACACCCCAAACCATGTTTGACTGTTGGCAAGACACACTCATCTTTGTACTCCTCACCTGGTTGCCGCCACACATGACTCCATCTGAGTGAAGCTATGAAAGAAGGTATTTGGCCAAAAGATGCAGAAAGAGTTCGTGGTGATGAAATGAGAAGTATGTACACCTGCAATAAGAGATTTGTTGCGTCACAGCACCACAGAGAGGCAGACAGGGGACGAGCTGTCTGCCTTCTCAGTTCAGAGAGGTTGCACTGCATTTGGGTTCATGATAACAATACAATAAACAATAAATCCCTTCTGAGGGGTTGGATGTGTGATGGCATGCGTGGAGGTGAGAATGATGCTGGTAGCAGGCTTGGCTGATGTGGGGTTTGGTTGGGCATAGAGGTGAAAATGGAGGTGCTGCAAGGTTCACCTGTCACCCTGGGAGGTAGGACCATTTCCTTAACTGGCATTTCTGGTGGGAAACTGTGATGGACCGAGCAGTGAAGGAAACTTAGGCACAGGTTAAAGTCCAAAAAAAAAAAGGTTTTTTATTTAACCCAAAAACATAATTGGTTAACTCATGCAAAAAGAATCAAAATCTTGGGCCCATAAAAGAGGTCAAAACAACAAAACTCTACTCAAAGTTGACAACACTACTGATAACTCAAACAAACTGACCCAACTTAATGAGACAAAGGGGAAACTTAAATAGTGGCTGATCAGCCCACAAAAACAGGAAAAGGGGTAAAACACACAAAACCTAACTAAACCAAACATAATGAACTCCAATCCCCCCCCATGGTCCCGAGTTATGGCATGAACCAATTTGCAGTCTTCCTTTAAAGCTTGCTCCGCCCCTTTTCCACCTCTTGGCTCCTTAATCAAGGGACTGGAACAGCTGCAACTACGGTAACTCAGAAAACAAAAAAATTCATCATACATAACAGTGTAAACTAAAATGTGCGCACTTATTTTAGAATGCAGCGTTATGTGGATATGTGAATTAACTCTAAACGAAACTCTAAAAGACATGTGAATGCAAGGTTACTTATAAGCCTCTACACTAACATGGTGGTATTACCACTGTGTGGCTGTAAGTGCAGCCATCACAGAAACCCTTGAGAAGGATCTCCGGGAGTATGTCACCATGGTACCACCATGTACCACCTGTGCACGGAGAAAGAATAGAACTCAATGATCTTCAGGTCTGCTCCAGGCCATGGTTGCATATGGCCGTAGACTTTGTCACCGGTCTGTCTGTTTGCTCTGGCAAGTCTGTTATCCTGTCTATCATTGGCAGGTTCTCCAAGTCCGCCCACTTCATTGCACTGTATAAACTCCCTACAGCATCCGAAATGCAAAACTCCTGGTAGACCATGTCTTCAGGCTTCACACATCCTGGCAGAAATCGTGTCAGACAGAGGTCCCAGCTTACCTCACAAGTCTGAATGGCTTTCTGTTCAGCATTCAGGGCCAAGGCCAGTCTAGTTTAGGCTACTACCCTCAATCCAACAGCCTGATGGAGAGTCTCAACCAGGAGCTAGAGTCCACTCTCCGCTGCATCGCCAAACATAATCCGCCACCCTGGTCAACATGCCCTCCATGGGTTGAGCAAGCGCAGAATTCACTCACCTCATCTGCAGCCGGTCTTTCCCCTTTCAAAGTGTCTGTAGGTTACCAACCTCCGCTGTTTCCTGTGGATGTGCCGGAGTTTGCCGTTGCTTCGGTCCAGCATCACCTCCACCGCTGCTGTCATGTCTGGATTCAGAATCCACGCTACATTAGACCATACGAAGTTGAAACCATCATCGGTCCGTCTGCTGTCAAGCTGAAGCTTACCTCATCCACGTGCATACACCCCACGTTCCACCCAGTCCAGGCGAGCGTCCTGTGTTTTTCCACGTTTTCCCTGCTCCTCCACCTCTGGGCAGAGCCCTCATCAGTCCATCTGCTCATCTCACCTGGTGGATCCAAGACAATCAGTAAGGCAGTATTTAAGCCCAGCGTCAACATCTCTTCTCCACAAGTTCATCAGCTGAGCTCACGTTAGTCACAGGCCACTCTTGCTTCATGTTTATGGTCTCTGTGTTGTGCCTCTATCACCTCTCTGGACCATCACTCCACTCGCCTCCAGCTCACATTCTCTGGACGCTGGTTGCCATTAGTCTTCACTCTGTTCCCGGATTCATTCCTCCCCCCCTGCCTGCCCTCCTGCCTAGGGCTCCTGTAGATCAGATAAAACAGGTCAGACTCTCTCCACACACCCACCTTCCAGGACGCCCACCCAGCCACTCCCTCTCCCCACCGAGCCTCACACACTCCAATTCAATTCAATTCAATTTTATTTATATAGCGCCAAATATAAAATGAGCTCACGTCGCTAACCTGGTCACAGAGGGAGTACCGGCAATGTAGCATCATGATGCTAACGGAGTCGTGGCTAACACCGCTAACTCCGGACACAAGCGTGACACTACCGGGATTTCAGATGCTGCGAGCGGACAGGACGAGAGAGAGCGGTAAGAGGAAAGGAGGGGGACTGGCAGTTTTTGTGAACGACAGATGGTGTAACCCTGGGCACATCACTGTGAAAGAACAACTCTGCAGCAGAGACATTGAGCTGTTAGCCGTTAGCATGCGTCCGTACTATCTGCCCCGGGAATTCTCGCATGTTATCGCAATAACAGCGTATGTCCCCCCCTCGGCCAACGCGGATGCAGCCTGTGACACTCTCCACTCAGTGGTCAGCAGACTGCAAACACAATCTCCGAGAGCCCTTCTCATAATATCAGGGGACTTCAATCATGCCTCTTTGGACTCCACACTGCCCACCTTCACCCAGTATGTGACCTGCTCAACCAGAGACAATAAAACACTGGACTTACTGTATGCCAATGCAGAAGAGGCATACAGTTCATCACCTCTCCCTCCACTGGGCAAATCTGACCACAACCTGGTGCACCTTGTCCCTGTGTATGAGCCCTTAGTGCGCAGGGTGCCACCAGCCACCCGCACAGTACAGAGATGGTCAGAGGAGAGCGAGGAGGCTCTTAAGGACTGTTTTGAGTCGACTGTGTGGGAGGTGATCTGTGACGACCATGGAGAGGACATCGACAGCCTTACTACATGCATTACTGACTATATTAATTTCTGTGTGGATAACACCGTACCTACCAGGACTGTACGGTGTTTCTCCAACAACAAACCTTGGATTACCCCAGAAATTAAAGCTGTCCTCAAGCAGAAGAGGAGGGCCTTCAAATCCAAAGACAAAGAGGAGTTGAAAAGGGTGCAGAGAGAGCTGAGGGGACTGATAAGGAATGGGAAGGACAGCTACAGGCAGAAGATGGAGAACCAGCTTCAACAAAACAACGTTGGTGAAGTCTGGAGAGGCCTCAGAACCATCTCGGGCCACAAACAGCAGAACTCTCTGCCTGGGAGGGATGTGAGGTGGGCAAATGAACGGAGTCATTTCTTTTAACAGATTTGATTCAACCATGAGACAGTCTACAACATCGGCTGCAGACTCACCCACCCCCACTGCTGCTGTTCCACCTCAGACACTTCACACCTCCTCTATTCACCCTGCTCACTCCCCCCCACCCCCAACAACAGCATCCAATACACACTCAACACAAGGCTCCAGCCTGTCTCTCTCAACCACCCAGGTTAGGAGGGAACTAAGGAGGATTAATGGCAAGAAGGCAGCGGGTCCAGATGGCATCAGCTCGAGGGTCGTCAGGTCCTGCGCGGACCAACTGTGTGGGGTGATGGAGCACCTCTTCAACCTGAGCCTGAGGTTGGGAAGAGTCCCACAGCTCTGGAAAACCTCCTGTGTTGTACCAGTGCCAAAGACTTCACGCCCCAAGGACCTCAACAGCTACAGGCCGGTGGCTCTGACATCCCACCTGATGAAGACCCTGGAGCGGTTGGTCCTGGCTCAGCTTCGGCGCCTAACAAGCTCATCACTGGACCCACTTCAGTTTGCCTACCAGCCTGGCATTGGAGCGGACGATGCCGTCATTCACCTCCTACATCGTTCCCTCGCTCACCTGGAGACCGCTGGAAGCACTGTGAGAATCATGTTCTTTGATTTCTCCAGTGCCTTCAACACTATTCTTCCCTCAGTTCTGAAGGACAAGCTGGAGAACTCTGGAGTGGACCATCACCTCACTACCTGGATTTTGGACTACCTCACCGACCGACCACAGTATGTGAGGACTCAGGGCTGTGTGTCGGACAGGGTCGTCTGCAGTACGGGGGCCCCACAGGGAACGGTTCTGGCTCCGTTCCTCTTCACCATCTACACTGCAGACTTCTCCCACAATTCCACCCAGTGCTTCCTGCAGAAGTTCTCTGATGACTCTGCAATAGTCGGCCTCATCACTGATGGGGACGACAAGGAGTACAGAGGACTGACTCAAGACTTTGTGGACTGGTGCCAGCTGAACTACCTCCAGATCAACGCCAGTAAAACCAAGGAGCTGGTGGTAGACTTCCGCAGGCACAAGCATTCTCCACTGCAACCACTGAACATCCAAGGTATGGACATTGAGGCTGTGGACAGCTACAGGTACCTTGGTGTTCATCTGAACAACAGACTGGACTGGACTCATAACTCAGACGCCCTCTACAGGAAAGGGCAGAGCAGGCTGTACCTGCTGCGGAGACTCAGGTCGTTTGGGGTGGAGGGCCCACTCCTGAAGACCTTCTATGACTCTGTGGTGGCTTCTGCTATCTTTTATGGTGTGGTCTGCTGGGGCGGCAGCATCTCTGCTGGGGACAGGAAGAGACTGAACAGGGTGATCCGAAGGGCCAGCTCTGTTCTAGGATGCCCTCTGGACCCAGTGGAGGTGGTGAGTGACAGGAGAACGGCGGCTAAGCTGTCATCCCTGTTGGACAACATCTCCCACCCCATGCAGCAGACTGTGACAGCACTGAGCAGCTCCTTCAGTGGGAGACTGCGGCACCCACGGTGTGGGACGGAGAGATTTCGCAGGTCTTTCCTCCCCACTGCTGTCAGACTCCACAACAAAGACTTTAACTGAACAAACACACACATCCACACATGTGCAATAACACTAAGTGCAATAATCCTTTCTGTCATCGTTGTATTTTTACTCAGTTGTATATAGTATTCGTATTCTATTTTTATCTTATTGTATATTTTTATTCTATTTTATTCTACTGTATATAGTATATTATTTTATTCTATTCTGTACAGTTGTGTACTGTATTTATTCTTATTGTATTCTAATTTTTGCGTCATAACTTTTGCACTGTCCACTTCCTGCTGTGACAAAACAAATTTCCCACGTGTGGGACTAATAAAGGTTATCTTATCTTATCTTATCTTATCTTATCTTATCTTATCTTATCTTATCTTATCTTATCTTATCTTATCTTATCACAACAAACTCAATGCATCATGGGAATCCCCGGCAGCCTACGTCTATTGCAGCATAACTAAGGGAGGATTCAGGGTCACCTGGTCCAGCCCTAACTATACGCTTTAGCAAAAAGGAAAGTTTGAAGCCTGATCTTGAAAGTAGAGATAGTGTCTGTCTCCTGAATCCAAACTGGAAGCTGGTTCCACAGAAGAGGGGCCTGAAAACTGAAGGCTCTGCCTCCCATTCTGCTTTTAAATACTCTAGGAACAACAAGTAGGCCTGCAGAGCGAGAGCGAAGTGCTCTAATAGGCTGACATGGTACTACAAGGTCATTAAGATAAGAAGGGGCCTGATTATTTAAGACCTTGTATGTGAGGAGCAGGATTTTGAATTCTGGATTTAACAGGAAGCCAATGAAGGGAAGCCAATACAGGAGAAATCTGCTCTCTCTTTCTAGTCCCTGTCAGGACTCTTGCTGCAGCATTTTGGATCAGCTGAAGGCTTTTCAGGGAGTTTTTAGGACATCCTGATAATAATGAATTACAGTCGTCCAGCCTGGAAGTAATAAATGCATGAACTAGTTTTTCAGCGTCACTCTCAGACAGGATATTTCTAATATTAGAGATGTTGCGCAAATGGAAGAACGCAGTCTTACATATTTGTTTAATATGTGCGTTGAAGGACATGTCCTGGTCAAAAATGACTCCAAGGTTCCTCACAGCGTTACTGGAGGCCAAGGTAATGCCATCCAGAGTAAGAATCTGCTTAGATACCATATTTCTAAGCTTTTCAGGGCCGAGTACAATAACCTCAGTTTGATCTGAATTAAGAAGCAGAAAGTTAGTGGCCATCCAGGTCTTTATGTCTTTAAGACATTCCTGCAGTTTAACTCATTGGTGTGTGTTATCTGGCTTCATGGACAGATAGAGCTGGGTGTCATCTGCATAGCAGTGTAAATGTATGCTATGTCTTCTAATGATGCTGCCTAAGGGAAGCATGTATAATGTAAACAGAATTGGTCCTAGCACTGAACCCTGTGGAACTCCATAATTAACCTCAGTGTGTGAAGAGGACTCTCCATTTACATGCACAAACTGGAGTCTATTAGATAGATATGATACAAACCACTGCAGTGCAGTACCTGTAATACCTACAGCATGTTCTAATCGCTCTAATAGGATATTATGGTCGACAGTATCGAACGCTGCACTGAGGTCTAGCAGGACAAGCACAGAGATGAGTCCACTGTCAGAGGCCATAAGAAGATCACTCCACCTGCCAAGTAAGACGCAAACCCATCCAGTATCACTGAATTCAGTGTTCAGTTCTCTGCTCTTTACCTAACCGCTCTCTCGCTCTGTCCACAGTCCCATCGTATCTCAGATACCACACTAGTCATTGTTTATCCTTGTGTTTATCAATAAAGCTTGAGAATCCTTATCGCTGTTTTCCAGGTTTGAATCTGCACGTAGGTCCACCTGCTGTCCTCCGTGACACAATAAAATGGTCACGCTTTTGAGGTTGTTGTGGTGACTTCAGTATCAAGAGAACAAATCGCCCCTCTGAACTCAGAGGTTTATTTATTGACTGATTAAAGTCTCAGTTTGTTTGAGGTGAAGTTGTGCTGTAAGTTTGACAGTAACAAACTCGACACGCTACATGTTGATGCAAGGTTGTTTCTCAGTGAGACGGTCTTCCTGAGACTAAAAGTGATATTCTGCAGAGTAAAACGTGGTGCAGACAGAACCTCCATCATCTGTCTGCCGCCTCCTTCAGCTGTCCTCTGAAGCTCCACCTTTCTACATCAGCCCAGGGCTTGTAGCTTAGCTTTCACTCAGGGCTCTACAGCAAGAGGTGAGTTGATTTCTTCCTAACTTCATACTCAGGAAATAGCAGAAACTATAACTCTAAATGGTTGAGATATCATTTTAATGCATCCATTGTATGTCCAGTCAAAAGTTAAGACTGATGTTGTGACTCCCGTAGTGTGTGAACGTGGAATTATGTATGAAACCATAGTAAAAGAGCATTAAAGCTCCTTTTCTATGTAACAAAGTTAGATTTTAAACTTTCTGCTCATATAAAAACTGTTGAAATGGTGCATATGTGCATACTATTATAGGCCGTCTGCTTTTTATGTGAAGCTTAAGTAAAGCTAACACCAAAGCTGCTGAAGCTGCTGGACCGATCTCTCTGTCGCTCTACTGCTTACTACTTTTGAATGCTAATAGAGAAGCAGGCTTTTCTGAATCAGGTGAAAGAATTTCCCCTCCCTCGTTTGATTCTTTCAGATTCAAGCACTGATGCAGAAACGAACCCAGCTAAAGAAAAATGTGTCCAGATGAAAAAAGTAACGTCTGAATTTCTGTCTTAGTATTTAGCTGTTCTACAACATGGATCAAACACAGCTGTTGTTGCCACTTGGTTTGACTTCAAGGATCAATAAAAGCATCTGTGAGCTTCAAGGAGAGCTACATGACTAAACACAACCTCAAAGCATCACACAAGGGGCGACTGTCACCATGATTGACCTGAGTTTCTTGACCAAAGAGGAACAGGAAACCATCCTGACTGTGCTGAAAAGAGATGCTGAGCTAAAGAAGCTCGAGGACCAACGTGTCCAGTGAGTCAGTCGTTCTATTGTTCAGTCACAGGAAACATAAAGATATAGATTATGAAAACATTTAATTGGACAATTTGAGGTGCAGATAAAAATGAAACTCCTTCAATCTCTTATTATCACATATGTGTATACACACACACACACACACACACACACACACACACATATATATATATATATATATATATATATATATATATATATATATATATATATATATATATATGTGTGTGTGTCTCCTGTACTATAAATGTAGTAAAGGGTAAGTTTATTAACTGTTATAATTTCCACTGATGTGGTTTCACTCAGAAACCTGCAGAAGTCCGTGATGAACAAAAGCCAGCTGAGATACTTGACTGGAGAATGGTTCTATGAGACGAAGCAGCTTCGCCATCAGGATCGCATCCATGGCTCTGACATCATCAGGGCCTCCATGAGGCGCACATTTAAACTGAAGACTATACGTAAGTCTGCTGCATCCTTCCAGAAGATGTGTGATACATTAAAATGCAAGATCTCTCCAAGCAAAGCCTGAAATCAAAGATTCAAAATATTTGTAACAAGGAGTAGTTTTATTTTCCGACCGTTCCACACAGAGTCAGGCTGCATCTACAGATCCACCCAGACGTATTTATTAGTGGTGTTTTTGTCTTAGAACTCATGAAACCCAAACCGACCATTGTGTCTTTCATATTTTTGAATCACATACACCAACATTAATAAGGCAAGTGAGGCCTTTTGCTGTTGTTTTGCGTTTGTTTGTGATATTGCCGCTGACACACTAATGGCTCTTGGAGTAAATTTGGTAGGTTGGCCAATTCTGGGACGGTTCACTGTTTCACGTTTTCACAGCTGTGGATGATCTCTGTGGGTTCCCTGGACTCCAAATACCTTTTGTTAGGTTTTGTATTGTTGATTGTCATTTATGCTTAGAAATATTTAACCATATACAGTATGCTTACAGGTGCATAATCGATTGTGTAGTGATAGGATGTGTGATCTTTAACAGGCTGCAAAGGCTTGGTGTGCATTCCACACTGGAATGCACACCTACATCCTGGGAGCATGAGAAGAGGTCGTACCTTGTTTTATTGTTTTATGGTAGGATTAACGTGGCTATATCTGTTTTAGGCTAAGTGCCTTTTGTTTAGATGAACTGTTGGACTTCCAGACCAGCAGGTTTAGGGAAGTCATTTATGGGGTCACACTCTGACCCCACACACACACACACACACACACACACATACATACACAAGGTACTCTTTGTTTGTATGTAGACGTCATATGTTAATGAACCTATGCATATTCATGTAACCTCAATAAAAGGGCAGTGGTACGGGAGAACGGACGAGAGCAACTGGGGTCAAGCGAAGGAACGGTGCCTGTCCGGTTCTCTCCCGTGCACGAGAAACATGAAGAAGCTTGCCTACTTGTGTCTTGCTTTGCAGTTTAATTATATTGTCTTCAACGTTCCAGCGGATAGATTCAAGCTACAAACCTATCACCTTTGCAACCATTTTCAGACTGATAGATGTCATTCATCTATTTTCTTAATCATTCTTAAGTTTCTTTAGATCATGACATACTTTGTTAAGGATCTTTTAGCTTAGTTTACTTTGTCAGAAAGTTTCTGTTTAAGAGCTTTATTGATTTAACACATAGACAGTAATCGACCTGGGCGTGGCTAGTGCAGTTAAACTCGGCATTAACAAAATATGGTTGTTTACAGTTGGATAACATTTTCCTCTAATTAAAAATAGCTTCTTAACAGCAGTTGTGTGTGATGTGCTGCAGTGGAGCTCTCCCAGACGTCGGCTGAGAGGTGCAGCTTTGTCAGCACTGAAAGCAAAGACGTGTCCTTACCAGCTGTTTGCTGTGGTGTCCTTCAGGAGCCTCACATGGAGCTCAGCAATAATCAGTGAGTATAAGAAAGATAAACCAGCCAAGCAGCCGTGATTTCACACAAATCTGTTCTTTATCAATATTTTGACTCCTGAAGTTTTCATACACAGTTTGAACTGCACGCTTCTCTCTTACGATTAACACACGGTTCCTTACTTGAAAACATGGCAGTGTGGCAGTAAGCATAATATCTGGTAAATGGTAAATGGCCTGTATTTATATAGCGCTTTACTAGTCCCTAAGGACCCCAAAGCGCTTTACATATCCAGTCATCCACACATTCGCACACTGGTGATGGCAGCTACATTGTAGCCACAGCCACCCTGGGGCGCACTGACAGAGGCGAGGCTGCCGGACACTGGCGCCACCGGGCCCTCTGACCACCACCAGTAGGCAACGGGTGAAGTGTCTTGCCCAAGGACACAACGACCGAGACTGTCCAAGCCGGGGCTCGAACCGGCAACCTTCCGATTACAAGGCGAACTCCTAACTCTTGAGCCACGATCGCCCCATGATCTCTGGCTGATCTACTTAATTTAAATAATAATTTAAAGGGATTTTAAATCTGCGCGGTGGTTCGCACGGTTGCCGTCTCCACCATGGCGCCAGGGCTGTGGTCGCCTGGGTATTTCAAGGTTTCCTCCCATAATCCAGGTTCTTTGAGCTCCATCACATGCTCCACTCCAGGATTATTTGCTCTTAACTGCTCGTTAGGGGACTTGTGCACTAAGTGATACTTAGTAACTCGCTCTGTACCGCTCACTAATCTCCTTACGAGGTCTTATATGTTCACGTTTTCCACTATTCTGGGGACAAGTCCCACAAATTCTTTGCTGCCGTTAGTGAGATAAGATTTCAGACTCAAATGTTCTGCGTCAGGTCTGTGAGAGTCACTGGCTGCTGAAAAGCAAATAAGGTTTTGGTGTGTTTAATAAATGTATTTGAAGGTATTAGTTATGACAGGTACAGTTAAGCTCTGGTGGTGCTTCTTGGTCCATGAGACTGCTTTTGCAGTTTGATGGAGTCCACGTGTGCCCGGCTAAATCTACTGGTGTGTAAAATGATGGTTTGTGTTTGATTAAGATCAAGGCCGAACTGTCAAACGAGTCCTTCACAGAACTGAAAACATCAACATTCACATTTCTTCTGCCAGTAAATTCACAAACAGCTGCTGTTTTTAGAAAACACTTCAAAGCCCAGGTTTGTTTGTTCAGTGTAAAGTTTTGTATGAATATTAAAGAAATATTTGTAAAAAGTTACTGTTAGATATTTTAGTATTATGGGAGCATTTACTGGGTACTTTTTTTGATGATATTAGACAGAAGATTCTGTGACTCAACAAGGCTCTTTATGTTAACCGTCATTTTCTCTTGCTTTGTCAACTCAAGATTTTATGGTGTGAAAGTAGATACTAAGGTTGGAGGGAAAACACCAACAAATCACTCTTTTACTTATCACTCCCTTGCAGAAGATGTTTATGTGAAGACCATCTGGGTTGTGTCAGAACTCACGGATGTAGGAGACCTCTGTATAAGATTTATAGGCCTTGAGAGTGCATCTTACTGCAATTGTAGAACAAAGGATTCCAACTGTCTAGTGTTTAACGGATCTGTCAAAGGTATGTTGAGATACGATTGTAGAAGGCCTCTTTCAGAGCTGGGGGACCTTGCTTATATGGTTTTAACTTGAAACTTGTTGACACACGAACTTTCTGCCTATAAATACCGCTGCACAAAAGAATAAAACTTTGAGTTGATTTTGGGAAAGCAACCTGAACAGTCTCTGTATCACTTTGTTCTCCTAACTGCTCCCGACGTCGTAACTAACCCGCTGACGGCATATCTGAGTGCTACTTGAGAATATATTGCTGAGTGTTACTTAAGAATAATTTTGAATCTTATAGGGTAAAGACAAAACTCTGCTTATAGACGCCCACGCCTCGGGGAAACCCGATCCACGGACCCGGGACGGAGTTTCTTTCAGTTACATTTTGAATCTGAGTTCACTGTATGTAACTGAGTTTCTGTTCGTTCCATCCTATCAGAGGATTTACTTCACAGCCGTTTCTATGAGTCAGAGAACGTGCGTTGTTTAGCTAATTTAGATCATTTTACTTACTGTTTTCCAGTGCACGTGTGTTATAAGGACAGCAGTGAGGTTACACTGGCACTTTCCACAAAAGTTAAAAAGTGTGAATCTGTTTATCTCGACTTTTCTTTGTCAACACATCGCGTGTTCTTTGTTTACAGTTATCAACATCAGAACCTCGATGAAACCCAACAAGAAACTCTGAAATCAAATTCACAGCCTCGCATGAAGGTTTGTTTCTGCCCTGTAATTGAAAGAAATGACTGCAGTTTCATGTTACAGTGGCTGCATGTGTTGTGTTGTAATCTTTTTCTTGTAGCAGATAAGAAACCCGTTCAACAGCGAGCCTGAAAAGGAGAGTCAGGCATCGGATGAAGCAGTGAATCAAAGCCAAACAAAGGAATGTGAGTTATTATGGAAACATTATATTTTGGTTATTAGAATATATATTGTGACTTGAAGTGGATTATTCTATGAACAAGCCCGTCAACAAACGATACGTACAGACAGATTTGTTGCTCTTTAAGGAGACCAGCTGGGAAACTTGTGTTGCTCATGTCTGACACGAGCAGCGGCTGGATGGCAGGTTAATGCTCACACTGGCTGCTTATTTCTTACAACTTTACCTTATTGTGACTCAGAAATCCCCCCAAATAATAACGAATTCTTTCTTAGTTTTTACTTTTGGAACTTTTACTTGTAGGAACAACGTTGAGCTGGGCTCTTGAATTCTCTGAATCACTTGCTGTAAAATGCGCAGTGAGCTGGGAGCAGAGATTTTCTCAGGGGTCGTTAGAAGGAAAGGAAATCCAAATACCAGAGGCTGCCAGAGTAGCTAGGGAATTACAGAGATGTGCATTCCAGAGCTCTAATCTGTACTGCATGACTTTGGGTCTGGAAAACTTTCACAGAAATAATCAACCAAAGATAACAATGACAGTTAAGACACGGCACAATAGGTCATCTGGGGCCAGATGTACTAATTACATGTGAGCGCTATAACCAAATATGGCTGATAGGTGTGCAGGAACCAAGAGAGAATTAGAAATGCAACATGGATCTCAGTGCAGCTGTGATGTAAACAACATAAAGAACAATCCTGTGCTTGCAATAGCAATGTCAGAGCAGGATGCTGCTGATGGGTCCCAGGAAAATACTCGTTACAAAAGACTGAACGCAGCATCTTTGCTGATTTATACAGAGCTACTCCAGTCCTCATCTATGAGGAGACGGATGACTCTTCAGCAGGGGTACAGAGTTCTGGTCCACAGGAAAACATCATATCTTTTGACCCTTTAAAATCCCAAAAGCAAGAACGGGATGTACAAATTCCTCTTCCAATTAAGTTCCACTCTTCAAGAGGACAGACCCACAGATCAGACAGTATAAGCATATCTGTAGGAGGGCAGCTGGAGTGAAGGAAGCCTCAGTAATGAAGAAGTTTCCTTTCAGTCTCACTTGATATCATCAATCATTTGATCACAGAGAAAAATCAAATGGAGAGACGGTAACATCTTGATACAAAACCACGGTGGTGACAGACACGGTTTCTCAGTCAGAGTCTAGACAGATGACAGCTGAGGAGCTCCTGCAGTCCTGCAGCTGTACAGTCAACATGTTACCAGCTCGAAGTCCTAGCAAATCTGAATCTTTCACATTTGAAGAAAATGATGAAGGAATCAACATCTCAGACCTGCCACCAAAAGGTAATTCAACAGGAATCCTCCAGTGCTGAGGGATCCATGCAGGAAGGCTCTCTCTTTAAAACCTTACACAACAGCACTATGTTAGGCCACAGGAGAAGGCTGCTGTTCCCTCTGTTTACCGACTGCACAGAGTGATGATCTACACAGTCCACAGAGTCCACACCAAAGTGACAGTTTCACTGG
>NC_140535.1:1283895-1298895 GCF_057382185.1 Mchenga conophoros | reverse complement strand
TCCAAGGAAGCATCCAGTTTGCTGTGAACTACATCCAGAAGCTTGGAGAGCTTCATATTTTTGTGATGCACTGCAGAGATCTGGCCACAGCTGACAGAAAGAAACATCGTTCTGACCCGTAAGTGCTGAACGCTGGAACAACCCCACGTTTAACGAACAGTTTGAAATATGAATCACATTTGCTAAAGATGTATTTCCTTGACATAAAGTGTCAAATATTCACTCTATAAAGTAAATCAAGTTTAGAACAAGAGTTTAACTCTGCTGTGCATTCACAGGTATGTGAAATGTTATCTTCTTCCAGACACAACTAAGCTGGGAAAGAGAAAAACCAGTGTAAAAAAGAAGACATTAAACCCCACCTACAGTGAAATCCTCACGGTGAGAGTGCCATATTTAATCTTTTACACATGTCTGTTTGTGTAAACCCTGAACTCTTGTTCAGCTGAAAAAAATCAAATGAATTTATTCATTTTATTCAAAACGTGTCCGGTTGTACTTGTTTCATGATTCCAGCTGTTAAATTCACTGGCTGTGGTACGTTTCCTTTTATTAATACAACCTCTGCTCAGTGCACACCAGCTTTATAAACCCTGTTCAGAAAATGACTATTTCATGAAAGAAGTAGCTCATTCTTATACATCATTATCATGTACAAAAAAAAGTTGGGATGGGGACAACAAAACGCCAGAAAACTGAGCAGTACTGAGAAGAAACAGGTTTTTCTTAAATTCAGTTTTCACCTAGTTTGGTTTACTAGCTCCTTACTTACTATAGGTCGGTAACATAACTGGATATGAAAAGGATACCTTTCAGAGGCAGGATTTAAAAAATGTGCAAAAAACTCCACGAATTGTGGGACGATTTTAGAAGAATATTCTTGAATGTAAAATTGTGGAAAAACTTTGAATATGTCATTATCAACAGTAGTTAAAATCACCAGAGAGTCCAAGAATCTGGAGAAATCTCATGCACAGAGATCTGAGGTTGTATTTATATAACATCCAGTCAACAAGCAACTTTTAACAGGGAAAAACCACCGACTGACCACACAGAGGCAGCCAGCTGTCACAGCTGTCTCGTCTGAGAGCAGGGTGGAGTGGTTGGACTTGTAACTGCAGATCAGAACCATGCAGCTATAGATCTACAGATATTTACATAAAGACACCAGGAGAGAGGTCAGAGAGGCAAAGCCCAAACTAAAGGGGAAAGATGACCCACTCCATGACATTAGAAGCTTATAAATAACAATGAAAGAGGAGAAAAGGAACGCATCACATCTCAGGAGGCCTAACAGTTTAGCAACAAAACTAAGGGGCTGTTCAGGATGATCTGATCTGGCCCTGGGTGCACATAAGCTTTAGCAAAAGGGAAATCTGAAGCCTCCTCCCACACCCGAGTTTTTGCTTCAGCCACTGCCCGAGCCGCATTCCGCTTGGCCTGTCGATACCTGTCGGCTGCCTCCGGAGTCCCACAGGCTAACCAAGCCCGATAGGACTCCTTCTTCAGCCTGGTGGCTCCCTTCACCTCTGGTGTCCACCATTTGGTTCGGGGATTACCACCACGGCAGGCACCAACCACCTTGCGGCCGCAGCTCAATGCAGCAGCTTCGGCAATGGAGACGCTGAACATGGTCCATTCGGACTCAATGTCCCCAGTCTCCCTCGGAATGCTGTTGAAGCTCTGCTGGAGGTGTGCGTTGAAGATCTCGCGGACTGGGGCCTCTGCTAGACGTTCCCAGCACACCCTCACTACGCGTTTAGGTGCACCAGGTCTGTCCAGCGTCCTCCCCCGCCACCTGATCCAACTCACCACCAGGTGGTGATCAGTTGACAGCTCAGCCCCTCTCTTTACCCGAGTGTCCAGAACATATGGTCGCAGGTCTGCTGATAAGATTACAAAATCGATCATCGACCTACGGCCTAGAGCGTCCTGGTGCCACGTGCACTTATGGACACTCTTGTGTTCGAACAGGGTGTTCGTTATGGCCAAACTGTGATTAGCACAGAAGTCCAATAACAAAGCACCGCTCGGGTTCAGATCAGGGAGGCCGTTCCTCCCAATCACGCCCCTCCAGGTCTTGCTGTCGTTACCCACGTGAGCATTGAAGTCTCCCAGCAGGACAACAGAGTCTCCAGGTGGAGCACCCTCCAGCACCCCCCCCCCCCAGGGACTCTAAGAAGGCTGGGTACTCTGAACTGCCACTCGGCGCATAAGCGCAGATGACAGTCAGGACCCGTTCCCCGACCCTAAGGCGCAGGGAACAAACCCTCCCGTCCACCGGGAAAAACCCCAACGTACCGGCAGCAAGCCGAGGGGATATTAGAATACCCACCCCAGCCCGCCGCCTCTCACCAGGGGCAACTCCAGACTGAGACAGAGTCCAGCCCCTCTCCAGGAGACTGGTTCCAGAGCCCAAGCCATGTGTAGAGGTGAGCCCGACTATATCTAGCCGGTACCTCTCAACCTCAAGCACTAACTCAGGCTCCTTCCCCACCAGAGAGGTGACATTCCATGTCCCTATTGCCAGTCTTGGCAGCCGGGGGTCAGTCCGCCAGGGCCTCCGCTCCTGGCCGCCACCCGGCACACAATGCACCCGACCCCTATGGCGCCTCCTGCGGGTGGTGGGCCTGCGGGAGGAGGGGCCCATGTCTCCTTTTCGGGCTGTGCCCTGCCGGGCCCCATGGACTAAGGCCCGGCCACCAGACGCTCGCCCTCGGGCACCCTCCCCGGGCCTGGCTCCAGGGCGGGGCCCCGGTAACCCTATCCCGGGCAGGGTAAACTGTTCCCTCGGTATCCTTTTCATAAGGGTCTTCTGAATCGCTCTTTGTCTGGTCCCTCACCCAGGGCCAATTTGCCATGGGAGACCCTACCAGGGGGCAAAAGCCCCCAGACAACATAGCCCCTGGGATCCCTGGGACACACAAACCCCTCCACCACGATAAGGTAGCGATTCAAGGAGGAGCTTTACAAATCCTACCATGTGAATTGATGGATTTTTTTTTTCACATTCTGTCTCTCACAGTTGAAGTGTACCTCTGGTGCAAATTACTGACCTCTGTCATCATTTTCAGTGGGGGAACTTGCACAATCGGTGGCTGACTAAATACTTTTTTGCCCCAATGTACATCGTTGCTGACAATCTTATAGAAACAGGATTTTACAGGATGGCATTTATATCTAAGGATATGTTGTGAAAATGCTCTACTTCTGTTCATTGTCTTTTCCCGTTTTACAGTTTAAAGTAATGATGCAGGTGTTGAAAACTCAGAGTCTGAACGTTTCAGTGTGGCACGACAGCAGCTTCGGACGCAACCGATTCCTGGGTGACGTGAACCTTAATTTGTTGGAGTGGGACTTCAGCAACACGCAGATAAATGAATATGTATTAAAAACCAGGGTAAATGCTTAATTTCTCAAAGCATTATGTGAATATTGTCGCAGTTATTAGACATTTACTCAGCGTAATCCTTTAGGTGTCAGCACAAGCCTCAGCACCAGCTGCCTCGTGTCTTATCGACAGCAGAGCACAGATGAGAGTCGCTCTGAGATTCCTGCCGCAGACATCCCTCGGTGAGGCCTTCCTTTTGATCAGCTCTCTCCCTTTATGTTTATCATTTATGTTACTTATTGTGGTCTTATTGCACGCACAGGTAGGAGAACATCTACGATGGAAAGCGCTGAGGTGCAGATTTGGGTGAAAGACTGCAAGAATCTTCCGCTGGTTAGAGGCCTCGTTATCGACCCATTTGTGAAATGGTAGGAAACAGTACACTGTTTGCTGAGATCCAAAGTCTGAACCTTGAAATAACAAAACCAAAATAAACCGTTTAATATTTTCTTGTTTAATTATGTTATTTCAATCAAACTGGTTTATTTCAAATAGTTTCTCCATTTAATTTCAATTCAGTTCAATTTTAGTTATACAGCGCCAAACCACAGCAACCTTAAGGTGCTTCATATTGTAAGGTAGACCCGACAATAAAACATTAATAAAAATACATGTCAATCGAGACAGAGTGGAGACAGTTGTGTGATTGGTTGCAGTTGGAGTCCCGAAGCAGCAGCTAATTGTAAAAGTGACGTAAACAAAGTGTCAAAGTTAGAACGCCTGCTTCCTGTAAAATTATCACACAATTAACCAGTTAACTGATTATTTGTTTTACGTTAAGTGAACATCATCTAGTTTTGGACTAATGACCTTACAAAAGCAATTATTTGGAAAATATCACTGATCCATTGCAGTGCACCCATCATCTGAAAATGAGAATTCTCAATAGCTCCACACCTGCCTGCAGCACATATTTGGCACAATATACAAACAGAGTGAAACCCAGAATGCAGTCACAGAAGTCAAGTCAAAATCACAGCTTTACTGCTGGTAACAAAGGTGACAAAGAACAAAAGGCAAAATACAAAACTAAACAGGACATCGTCTACAATAAGGAGAACACAACAACACACAGAGCGAGACGCACACTCTGAACACGATGCAAACGAGACTGAAGACTATCAAAGTAAAACAGGAAGTAACACACACTGAGACACATGAACTGAACAGTGAGACTTGGGATAAACAGACATGGAGACTCCGGGGACACGACTGGGAGACTGCACATAGAAAAGGAGTAACATCATGAGAAACCAAGGACTAGAAGCAAAGACAAACTTAGAAACACAAAGTAGTAATATTATATTCACAACAGACTTAAAGATCAATCATCTCTAAAATCCCAATGAAAGAATCATGAGTCCATAATACATTCAAAAACTGGGTCACAGACCCAGGACTGTGACTTATTTATTATTTACCATGTCTTATTTATTGATTTCATTATGATTACTTTGCACAAGTGTTTCAGTCCGTTCCTTCCAAATGAATTGTTTCCTTCTATCTCCTGCCTGTCCTGCTGCTGTAGTACTCTACGTCCTGATACAAGCCGGAGAAGCAGACAGAGAACTCGCGTAGTGACAAGGACAGCCAATCCCATGTTTAACCACACCATGGTGTATGATGGCCTCCGACCAGAGGATCTCAGGGAGGTCTGCATTGAGATCACAGTGTGGGATCATGGCCGACTCGACAATCACTACATCGGTGGTCTGAGGCTTGGCCTGGGAACAGGTGAAAGTTTACTCCATTGTCAGACTATCAAGTACAAATGTGAGCTATGCAAACTCTTTTCCACCTGGCACTGAACCTGGCCTTCACTTCTCAACCCAGTACAGTCTCAATACCTGACATGATAGTGCGGGGCCAGGTTTCACAATGAGCTCACCCGAAACCCTGGCTGATTGTGACCCACACCCATGTTCACACCTTGGCTCGTGTGATTAGGTAGAGGATCATCAGGGGGTCCTTTGTCCCTCTCGGTGGGAAACTCCCACAGAGCTTAAATCTGGGACTCTCCACCATTTGACCTTAGTACTGAAGAAGCTTCTCGGATGAGAGGTGAAACGTCTTCAAGCCACTTAAAGAAGTCCAGACGCTTTTCTTTCCAAGCTCCTTGGAGAATATAAGGAGGAGAAAGCAAAGGAAGCCCTGTTGTCAAAGGGTCAGAGGGAAGTTACACTGTGGTCTACAGTAGGCCAGAGGTGGGCAAACTGTTTGGCACAAGGGCTTTAAAGACAGGCTGGGCGAGGTGTAGGGGATGGGGTAAAGTAACCTAATTTACGCCATCCCCACCTAAGGTAAGCTACGTACGTACTTTATTCAATATTACTGGGAACCGTGTTGTTGGTCACAATATCGATGCTTGGTGTCAGTTTAGTTGTGGCAATTCTCAGGACAGCTTTTGGTGTTCATCAGTTTTCTGGGCTTTGTGCTTTATTAAAATTCAAATTCAAATTCAAATTTTATTTGTCACGTACACAGTCATACACAGTACGATATGCAGTGAAATGCTTGGACAACTGCTCGTGACCTAAAGAAAACAAAAAAAGGAAAAGGCTATGAATAAGATAGGAAATAAATATGAAAAATTAAAAAGGGTAAATTTAACTAGGAAGGAATAGAATATAAATTAAGGTTAAAAATGAAATAACTGTACAACACAAATTAGAATGAAGGGTAAATTTAACTGGGAAGAATAAGATAAAATATATAAATTAAAGTTGAAAATAAAATAACTGTACAACAAAATACACAATATAGAACTATATAAGAATGTATGAAGAAATCTAAATCTAAATAAATATATACACAATAACAGCAGCTGTACAAGTATTAACCGGAAATGAAGAATATAGTGACCAGTGTTGTGCAAAACCAAAGTCCAGAAAGTCCAGTGTGTGTGTAAGAACCATATGTGTGGGTCAGTACTGTGTGGTGGTGTGATTGAGAGACCGTATCGCCTGCGGGAAGAAGCTCCTCCTCAGTCTCTCTGTGTTGGTCTTCAGGGAGCGGAATCGCTTTCCTGACCTCAACAGAGAGAACAGTCTGTTGTTGGGATGGCTGAGGTCCTTCACGATCTTCCTGGCCTTGGTCCAGCACCGCCTGCTGTAGATTGAGTGCAGGTCAGGGAGCTCGGAGCGGATGGTGCGCTCAGCTGACCGCACAACCCTCTGTAGAGCTCGTCTGTCCTGCATGGTGCTGTTCCCGAACCAGGTTAAGATGTTTCCCGCCAGGATGCTCTCTATGGTGCACGAGTAAAAGTTCCTGAGCACCTTGGAGGGCAGTTGGAAGTCTCTCAAGCGTCTGAGGTGGTAGAGACGCTGACGGGCCTTTTTCACCACGGTGTTGATGTGACAGGACCATGACAGGTCCTGCGTGATGTGAACTCCGAGGTATTTGAAGCTGTCCACTCTCTCCACTGGGCACTCGTTGATGACGGGGGTCTGGTAGTTCCTCTCCTGCTTAGTGCTGAAGTCCACTATCAGCTCCTTTGTCTTACTGACGTTTAGAAGGAGGTTGTTCCTCTGGCACCAGTTCTCCAGATTCCTAATCTCCTTCAGGTAGGCCGTCTCGTTGTTATCAGAGATCAGGCCCACCACGACGGTGTCGTCAGCAAACTTGATGATGGTGGTGGAGCTGGTAGTGGCCACACAGTCATATGTGTACAAAGAGTACAGCAGGGGGCTCAGAACACACCCCTGGGGGGCTCCAGTGCTGAGAGTGGTGGAGGCTGAGACGTGTCCGCCCATCCTTACTGCCTGTGGTCTGCCAGTTAGGAAGTTGGAGATCCACTGACACATAGATGAGCTGAGTCCCAGATGCTCCAGCTTGGTGGTGAGTGTGGAGGGAATTATGGTGTTAAATGCAGAGCTGTAGTCTATGAAGAGCATTTTAACATAATTCCCCCTTCTAGTGTCCAAGTGAGTGAGTGATGTGTGGAGGAGATGAGAGATGGCATCGTCTGTGGAACGATTTGGACGGTAAGCGAACTGTAGTGGGTCCAGTGTGTCTGGTAGTGAAGAAATGATGAAGTCTCTGACCAGGCGTTCAAAGCACTTCATCACTACTGAGGTGAGGGCTACAGGGCGATAGTCATTGAGAGAAGCAGGGTGGGGTTTCTTCGGGACAGGAACAATGATGGACTCTTTGAAGCATGTGGGGATCACCGACTGAGATAAAGAGATGTTGAATATCTCAGTGAACACAGGAGCTAGCTGGTATGCGCAGTCTCTGAGGATACGACCTGGGATGCCGTCTGGTCCTGCTGCTTTCCTGGTGTTCACTCCCTTGAAGGCTCTCCTTACTTCATGCTCGGAGATGACGAGCACGTTTCCGGTGCTGGCAGTATCTTCCTGTCTGCAGCCGTTAGCGCCGCTAACACTAGCATTGTTGGAGACCTTAGCTGCAGCCTCGAAGCGAGCATAGAAAGTGTTCAGCTCGTCTGCCAGAGTCACGGCCGCGTTCATCATACCGGTTGTTGGTGCTTTATAGTCCGTTATTGTCCTTAGTCCCCGCCACAGGCTCCTAGAGTCACTCTGTTGGAGTTGTGACTCTAGTTTCCTCCCGTAGCGCTGCTTCGCCTCTTTCACCGCCCTCCGCACGTTATATGACGCGGCTTTGTACGGGTCCATGTCCCCCGTCATGAGTCCCGTGTTGTAGGCAGCGGTGTGGGATCTCAGAGCGTCGCGGATGGTTTTATCCACCCACGGCTTCTGGTTGGGAAACGTTGTGATAGTCTTTGTCTCCACGGTATCATCCGCTAGTTTCCCGATGAATCCCACAACCGCTTCCGTAAACACGTTGACGTCATCGTCGGAGCTGTTTCTGAACATGCCCCAGTCTGCGTCATCGAGTGCGTCCTGTAACGCGGCCACCGATTGATCCGTCCAGCGCGCGACCTTCCTCTGAACCGGAACTTCCTGTTTCAGCCTTTGTTTGTATTTTGGCATGAGGAAGATGGCGGCGTGATCAGATTTGCCAAACGGGGGGCGGGATTGTGCCTTGTAGCCGTCCTTGACCGTAGTGTAGCAGTGGTCCAGTGTCCTTTCACCCCTGGTGGGGCAGGTGATGTGTTGATAAAAGTTCGGCGCTGTGCGTTTGAGGTTGGCGCTATTAAAGTCCCCCGTCACAATAAGCGCAGCGTCCCGGTGTTGTGTCTGGTGCTGTGTGAGTGCCTCATGCAGCTCGCATAAGGCGGTGACTGTGTCCGCTTGTGGTGGAATATAAACGGCACTTACAATGACCGATGTAAATTCCCGAGGTAGATAAAAAGGACGACACATGATGGACAGTAGTTCCAGATTTGGTGTGCAGGAGCGTGTGAGAGGAACAACGTTCGCACTGTTGCACCAGTTGTTGTTCACCATTAAACACACACCGCCTCCCCTTGACTTCCCCGAGTCCCGTGTCCTGCACCGCTGGGTTCAGCCATGTCTCGGTGAAGCAGAGGAGATTGCAGTCCCGAATGTCTCTCTGGAACTTTATCCTGGCCCTGAGGTCGTCAAGCTTGTTCTCCAGTGACTGGATGTTGGCGAGCAGGATGCTAGGCAGAGGTGTGCGGTGTGCACGAGCTCTCAGCCTGTTCCTGACGCCGGCTCGCTTCCCTCTAGGCCGCCGCCGCTTCCCTTTGTTCTCCCTCGAGATCTCACTCGGCCAGCTCGGATCCGGAGTTAAAAATTTCGAATTGTGAGTACATTGTAAACCAATAGAAACAAGAGTGTCACTGTCATACCTAATGTACCCAATGGTGATGATTTTGCCGATTTAGAAACGCTGAAAACTAACTTAAAAAACAAAGACAAAGAAAAAGTGGTCGGAGCAGTCGTGACGGCAGCCGACCTCACCGGCGCCATCTTAAAGATAACTCTTTATTGTCATTGCACAGTCATCCATAGTACAATGAAAAAGGAAAACTGTCCCACGTCGGCACTACCACACCACACAGTAACTTAAGTAATAAAAAGAAAAATGAGTGTATATTTATTGCACCTTGTTCTAAATATAAATATTATTATTGTTATTGTTGTTACCCCCTAAAAAAGTCCAGGGAGGTAGCCAATCAGGTCAGCTGTTAGCATTGATCAGGGCTGTTGCCCTGTTGTAAAAGCTGTCCTTGAGTCTGTTTGTCCCGGACCTCAGCAGCCTGAACCTCCTGCCAGACGGCAGCAGCTTAAACACCCGGTGTCCTGGGTGTGTGCAGTCCCGTAGGATGCTGCGTGCCCTCCTGAGACAGCGAGTGCTGTACAGGTCCTTCAGGGAGGGAAGAGGATGTCCAACGATTTTTTGGGCCATATTGATGACCCTCTGGAGTGCCTTTCTGTGTGCTGTGGTGCAGCTGGAGAACCACACACAGATGCAATATGTCAGCACACTTTCAATGGAGCAGTGGTAGAAGACGGTCAGCAGCTCCTTCAGGTCCATTTTTCTGAGGATTCTCAGAAAGTGGAGATGCTGTTGGGCCTTCTTTCAAACCACAGAGGTGTTAGAGCTTCATTGGAGGTCTGTGTCTATGTGCACACCCAGGAACATGAAACTGGACACCCTTTCTACCCGCTCCCCGTTGATGCTGACAGGCTGCAGCTCAGACTTCCTCCTTCTGAAGTCGACTACCGGCTCTTTTGTCTTGGTGGTACTGAGGTCCAGGTTGTTGTCTGCACACTAATCTGCCTCTGAACCTCAGCTCTGTACACCGTCTCGTCTCCCCCAGAGATGGTGTTCAGTGAAAGTTTGCTCACACATGTAGGTAGAGCCAAACAACACCAGCATCTTCATCTCTTGGAGGTTTGGAGGCTGCAGTTTTATCCAGTTTCATGGAGTTAAACTTTAGAAACTTCTTTAGAATAGAGTAATACTAAAGATTTATCAGTTTACATTGTAACTCCTGTAGTGCTGTCTGAGGGTCCAGTGACACTAACTGAAGTCAATTCTCAGTCTTTTCAAAATCTGAGAATTGGCTGCAGAGTTCTCTGTGCAGATCTTCCCTGCTTCAGTGGAAACGAGCGAATGTGTCGCCCAACATTTGTCTTGAGAATGAAGCAAATCATTTTGGCTTTGAAGGCTTTCACATTATATTTCATGCACAAATTGATGTTTCTGTTGTAGCTTTGTGTTCTGCACATTCATGCATGTATCTCCTGTTTTGAACTTCGGCACTTGCTGAGATACTCATCCCAAAGTCAATAAGTCGGCCTTAGAGTGGTAAAGTAAGTTGTGGTGGTCAGCATTAGTTTGTGCAGAGGAAAAATACATCCAACTCCGGGTTTTCCTCTTTCACTTTATCCTGGATTCTTGTCAGCAGCTCAATGTTTTTTACTGTCAAGTTCAGCAATACAGCTGCAGTGACCTTCACAAGTTTACGCCATGGGTGTTTATATCGTGACGTGGACAGTACAACCACAAGCAGTAATACTCCTGGGAAACATTTAGGAAACCTGGTGGGAATGTCTTGTGTATCCGGCACGGGGCGCTGTCATTTACAGACTGACTACACTTTATATTCAAACCTTTTAAATGTTTTTAAAAGGGTTTCTGTGACTATACAGAATCATAATGTTGAAGCTTTCATGCAGATATTCACTTACAGCAAATAAAGCAGAGGTCGTGCTCACCAAACAAGCAAGATAGAAGGCAGAAAATGATGCCGCCACTTTATGGTTATTGCTGATTTATTTTGTTTGAAGCACAAATTGATTGTTAAACTGCACTGCTAATGTTTTTATTTAGTAAAATTCAGTTCATGGTGCGTTTGGGATACAACAGGTCAGGCAAAGAGCACTCTGATAATCATGGATCTTTGTGCGTTTCTCTCAAACATGGCAGGAATATGTGCTGCTCTGCTGTCTAAGCCAGTGGTTCTCAAACTGTGCACAGCCAGTACCACCTCAGAAAATATATGGCCACCCTTATGATTAAAGTACAGTAGTATCAGCCTGTTTAACAACATATACAGTTTACACGAGACTATTTTATTTCTTATATGATTGTTATTACCTGCCATAAACAGTCATAACTGTACTTGACTGAAATGCCCATCATGTGACAAAATGACTGCATTAAAACATTCAACAGCTTCATGAAAACAATCGAAACAGAAACAACAAATTTCCCACTTGTGGCACTAACAAAGATTGATCTTATCTTATTTGGTGGTCATTGGCAACTTGGCCTCCGTACCTAAAGGGACGTGCATGGCTCCGTAAACACACCTTCAGCCTTAGAGGCGAGTGAAGAGCCGACCTTCTCATAGATACGTGGTGCAAATGGAAAGAGAAAGCACACGGCCGTGTCTGAAAGTGCCAGGTATTCGCTGTGCCGTGAACCCTGTGATGGTTTCATGCATTCATTACTAAGAACATCGCCGCACTCTGCGCACAGCGTCCTGGGCTCATCCTCTGTCCCACTCCAAAAGAATCTGAACTTGATGTGACTTCAATCACGTCTTCACTGTTTTGCGTCGTTTGATGCTATCACGCACCAGAAGTTTCACGGGTATTGCTGAAGTTGCTACTCACACTTGTGCTGGGTTCACTGTCGTCGGCTTCAGTTTCTGCTGTGCCGGTCAAAATATTCACTACAGTTCTCCTTTTGATACTTCCTGTTTGGAGCCAGGATCGCTTCGCTTTTGAACTGTCATTTTTCATGTGTCCATTTGCCATCACGACTCAGTTTGTCAACCCTTTGAGCTACTGGTTAGGTTGGCCTAGTCAGCGTGCCTGCTGAATACAGCTTTTCAAAAAAAGACAAAATCTAGTTTAAACTCAATTTCGGTTATCTTGCAGTAAAGAACATTTAATGTATGCATATTTTAAATAATTATTTAATCTTAAAAAAAGTCTTGAAGACTTCCTGCGTACCACTAGAGGGAGCCCATGTGCCATCAGTGGTACGCGCACCACAGATTGAGAACGACTGTTTAAGCAAAGAAACTAAATGAACTAAATGTCAGATCATTCAATCAAGTGGAAAGGACTCTGCATATTTTTAAGTTGCACTTTATTATAAATTGAAGATGATGTCACAAGGTTTACAGATATATTAACTCCAGTTTTATTAACATACCATATATTCTGTTATACTGTGATTACATTTTTGTAAAGGATGAAACACATCAGAGGGATTCACACAGGTGGCATCCACTGAATAATGCCAAAGTAAGCAGGCATTACTGTGATCTTTGCCGCCATAACTGTTAATTAGTTTGGAAAGCCAGCGCTTAAATGGACTACCACACAGTGCTCCCACAGCAGCTTTTCACTGGCCTCATTAATCACCCAGAATGTTTAAACGAGCGTTTCCAGTTTAGAACTGCATTTAAGAAAACTCTGACCTCAGAATATCACTCTTCTTATCATTGGTAATTTTGAGAGCATGTGCTCTCCTCAGGAGAAATTGTCACTTTCAACAAAAACTAAACATTCAAGTAGGAAAACCTTAAATGTTTGGACATCACAGTAATCTAGACATCACTTTATTGGTGGTCTTCTAATGTCCATTTTTGTGAAAGGCAGGAGGTGCTTGGAAGGCACAAAGGTTGCTTTGTGACTGCCACACGCAGTCCTGTGAGTTAGCCCAAACAGCTCATAAGAGTTACACACCCATCTGCATACATCAAGCTAATACTGGTCTAATACACTGGTGCAGCCCGAGGGGAGAGGCCACCATCCCCACGACTGATGCTGATGTTAACGTGTTTAAGTTACAGTCTGATAACAGCTGTTCCAGTTAACTTGTGTTCATATCTCACTGTTATTGTTAATGTACAACGGGAATCCCAGTTTGTTCGGTGTGGCTAGCAATGAGCACAATGACTGAGACTGATGTGCCTCTGGTCACTGTTTCTGTTTGGTTGATGCTAATAAAGCTTCTTTTTTTTGTTTGATTGGTGTAAAGAACACAGGACCTGCAAGTACAGGCAGAGCTTTAGGCAGCTATATGTGGCTCAAGACTTTTGCAAGGAAATTTAAAGTATAAATATTTGTTTGTAACAGTAAAAATGTAGTTTATGCTCATAATTCAAACTGAAGTGTGAACTAGTAATAAACTAACAAACAATGAGCTCAATGAAAAATGATGTTTTAGCAGCCTCACACACAACCTCCACATCTGGATCTCTGAGGAATATTTTATTCTTTATTACATTTTCTTTTAAATTGTGTAAATTTATTAGATTCAAATGAAATTGAATGCGATTAGTTTTAGTGATCTGCAGTGCAAAATGTCTGAATACTAAAACTGACTGTAAAAAAACCTTTTTACATTTTAACAGGTGAAAATATTTAAAATGAATGAAAGTTGTCATAGAATGTGAAATTAAATTCAGTTTCATTTATAAACATCCAAATTACAGCAACAATAACCTCAAGGGGCTTTATTTTTAACCCTAAGGGGAAAGGTAACTACCCGAGTCAGAGCTTTTGTGAAGAAAGCGCTCTTGATGCCGAGTAAAAGGATGTGTTTGTAGTCGAAAGGAGGAGGGGGGACTCCCGGCAGCTGCATCTATAGCTTCGGCCTCTTGATGAAACCTGTCATACAAATCCCTCTGTGACCTCAGAATTGTCATTAATGCCTCTAACAAACATCAGAAGCTGAGCTGTGTTAATGTATGATGTCTTGATGTTGGAATCATAAATATGTGAGCGTGGACAGAATAAATTTACCTTGGTAAAGGTTAGAAGTGTTTGGAGTGCATCATCTAGTGACATCTACCTGGTATTGCAGGAAAATGCAGCAAAACACAGGAAAAAGTTAAATAAATATTTAACAAAAGTTAAATAAATATTTAACTTTTTAGGGAAATTTTGTAGTTTTGTAAATGTTTGATAGGCTGGATTAAACAGCCTAACTGGCCATCGTTTGTCCACAAATGCCATAAAGTTAAAGGTCAAACTTTGAACATATTGTGTCTAACTTTTCATAGTCCTTACTTTAGTTTGTTTAAAGCTTTACTGTAATGTTCCCTGTTAATTCCTGTTCATTTTACCCTAACGACAGACAAATAATACATTTCACCTGTAGTATCTTCAAATTTATGTCACTATTAATAGATTTTATTGTAAAAAATTTTATTATCATTTTTGCCTGTTGCTCCATCTTTTACTCTTCTACTGGATATAAACGCCAATACAGTACATCGTGTCACTCAATGAAATCAGTGTAATGTCTGTGCTTGTCTGTGCAGGGGAGAGTTACGGTGTGGAAGTGTCTTGGATGGATTCAACGACAGATGAAGCTGATTTATGGCAGAGGATGTTACGCTCTGATGGTGAATGGGTGGAGGATGTTTTACCTCTGAGAATGCTGATGATGCCAAAGAGCATTTCAAAGTGACACTGTATCAAATGTATTGATTAATGTGTAGAAATTACACAGCACAGTATATACTTTTAGATGATCCACATCCACAACTAGGTTTTGTTGTCCAAGTCACATGTTAACTCATTCACTGCAATTGACGTCTATAGCCGTCAATGGCAGTGAATGAGTCAATGGGTTTAACTCATTCACTGCTAATGGCTGGCAGTGAATGAGTTAAATTCCTTATTTAATAAGAAATGCAGAAAGCAGAAATGATAATCTATGATGTAAGCATTAATGAACTGTATAGTATG
>NC_140535.1:1033895-1278895 GCF_057382185.1 Mchenga conophoros | reverse complement strand
ACAGAGAAAGCCCCGGATCCCCCCACTGACATGACCGCTGTGGGCAAACCTCCACCCACCCCACTCCTGCTAAACAGGTGGCAATAGATTTAAGAGCTGCTGAGTCTTTGATTCTATTTATTTTTTGCTGAGTTTTACTTGCATCTAGTTGAAAGAGTGTAAACACAAAACATTATTTTATTTGCTGGAATATGCAGGAAACAGGTTTAAATGTTAAAGAATTTCTTCAAGTCAAAGACAGTTGCATTAAAACGAATAAAACAAGTTTTAAACAGAGGCTTTTCCATGTGGTTACATTGTATATGATGGATTATGCAGAAAAAATAGAATTGGGCTGAAAGGCCGGTTGCTTCATTACCTACTCAGGTTGTATATCATGTTTTTAAAAAGTAACTAATTACTTTTGAAAATAAGTAATCAGCCTAGTAACAGGATTACTTTTTTGGAGAAGTAATCAGTAATTAGTAACTAATTACTTTTTTCGAATAACTTGATAACACTGGTTGGCTTGATTCTTGTCCTCTAAAATCATGTATCCATATTTCCCTTTGCTCTCAACAGTGCAGTTGTTACTCTCCATATAAAGGTGGTGATAAAGACAAAGTAGCCCATTACAGACCAGTTTGAAGATGACCTGTTGTCTCCAAATTATTGGAAAAAAGTCATTTAGCAGCAGCTGAAAACACATCTGTTAAATGATGCTGTGTTTTATCCCAGTTTAGAGCTGGGCGTGTTTGCAGGGGCTATGAAGGCTAACCTGTATAAACGAGGTGCAGTGTTTCTGCGTTTCACACAGTAAATACAGAAATGCTTTTACACTCTGTTTTCTACAAGTGTTTTAAACGGGATAAAATCATATTTAGAAAATAAGTTATCACAAGGTGTCTGTGGCACAACGATGGATCCTGGTGTCCCTCTGTTATTAAATGTGTATATTAATGACTGTAACAATATACTTTATACTGATTTCTCCTACACTTGTAAATGATCACGAGGTAAACAGTGTTGCTGTGTTCAATGTGTAGGTATCATTTTAGATTCCACATTGAAGCATGTGAAAAACACTAGTAGCATACACAATATAGTTACCTTTCAACTAGGGATGGGACTCAAGAACCAGTTCTTGTAGAAAACTGGTTCCCAGTAGTTGAATTCCTTGGAATTGTTAGTCTGCTTGCCCATCGATTCTGCTGGAGGAGGAAAAAATGGAGCAATCTACAGTGTGGATATGGACATTACTTTTATTTTTATTGCACAAAAGGACAAGAGTGCAATGTTAAAGTGCTAACTGCGTCCAGGACAGGAAACACTGCATTATACTGCTAACACAACTTTGGCTCTTTGCACAGACAGCATGGTAATAAGCAGCCATGTGAAAGCTCAGTGAGTCCAGGGCCCGGCAGCCAGATCCTGAAATTCAACAGGTAACAAAAGCAGTGATGAGCAGTCAGGCTGAAACCTCCATTTTCATCTGTTCATGTTTCTAAAGTCAAATCAGTGTAGCGATTGCTGGTTTTCATCTTTGGTTCTTGTTGCTAAATACTAAGAGAAACATCATATTTACGTCCTCATTATGACAGACGTGTGTTGGTGTCTGGGACTGTAGGCTGAGGTTTTTATTTTTAAATAGGAATTATGAGATTATTGTGTGTTTCAGTTCCTTTTATGGAGAAACGTGAAAATAATGCAACTAGTAACAAATTAAGTAACATGAGTGTTACTTAACATAACATGAACATTAGTATTCTGTATAATATGTGTAATACATTTTTCTGAACCCCAACACTGATCACAACAAAGGGGCGACTGACCTCCAACACGTACAAACATTTCACGGCGCAGTATTGCAGCTCATTTGCATGAATGTCTTTGATATGCTGCTTAGCAATGGTGGTGCCAGTGATAACCCAATTAGGATAAGAGAATTGATAAGGAATAGAATGTATAAGTGATACTGATTATGGAATTGGAATCACTACATTCTTATCAGTTCCCACTTTCAACACTTTCATTACTCACTTGAGAGAAACAGTGGAAGTTTATTTACTATTAATTTGATCAGATTAACTATCTCATCTCCTGCTGGTCTCAACCAAGTGTTACAAAATGAAAACCAATCAAATCACTGAGAAACCAAGGTAATTTCATCATTGAAGAAACCTTATTAAATATAATAATTATTATCAATAATAAGCTCTGAGAACTTAATTTGTAACCTGGATGTGCAACTTACATTTAATATTGCTTTATTCTTTTTTGCTCAGAAGATACAACCACAACCTTTGAGGTGATGTCCTGCTAACATCATTTGTTCCTTGATCATGTGATTTTGTGTATTCTTATTACCTGCCCAGAAACTGAATAGTAGTAGTAGCAGATGCATCTTGTACAATGAATCTCTTCTCTTAAGAGAATAATGTACATTTTATAAGTGCAAAATAAATGAATACAAATGCAAATAGAAAACTCTTAAAACAAACAGGAAAGAGTTGAATGCATAACTTTTATTTGCATCAATATAGCATTCAGAGCTGGATTTACTGGTCTGTTTTAGATCATTGACCTGCTGCATAACCCAAGTGCTCTGGAGTGTCAGACCACAAACCGATGGCCAACATTCCCCTTCGGGATTTTCTAGTAAAGAGCAAAATTCATGGATCCATCAGTAATAGAAAGTTGTCCGAGCTCTAAGCGGTAAAGCAGTCCAAAGCTGCCACAGTACCACCACCGTGTTTGACTGTTGTGTGATCTTTTTATTTTGAATTTTGTTTTGTGAGTCCACAGAATACTTTCCCAGAAATGTTGAGGATCATCAATAAAAATGAGACAAGCCATCATACTTGTTTTGTTGAGCAGTGGTTTTGTCGAACTCTGCCATGCAGGCCATTTTTGCCCAGTCTCTTTCTTATTGTTGATTAATGAGCTTAGGCAAGCGAGGATGAGTCGCTAATGCCCTCTTGGAGTAATTTTGACACGTCAGCCACTCCTGGGAAGGTTCACCACTGTTCCAAGATTTCCCCGTTTGTGGATAATGGCTGTCAAAGTAAATCACTGGAGTCCTAACGTCTTAGCAATGGCCTTGTAACTGTTTCCAGACTGATTGGTTCCTATTACTTTGTTACTCATCTGTTCTTGAGATCTTTTAACTTACTTCACTTTGATAGGTTATATTTAAACTCAGTCTTCCAACAAATGTGGAATTTCTGCATTTTCTGGGGTCATCTTTGTCTAATATTAAACTTTGAGGATCTAAACCATGTAGGTGTGACAAATATGGAAAAAATAAGAAATCAGGAAAGGGATAAATACTTTTAAGAGCAGCGTATGTCATTTAGTAGTATTTCATAAAACTCAGTAATTTCACCTACATTAATGTTAAATACAGTGAGAAACTCTACATAGTAGAGTCTTTGTCTTTGTAGGTTCTCAGTCATCCAGGTCATGGTAGTCTAAAGATCTTGGAAAGAAAAGCGTCTGGACTTCTTTAAGTTTTCCTTGAAGACGTTTCACCTCTCATCCGAGAAGCTTCTTCAGTTCTAAGACCAACTGGTGGAGAGTTTATAAGCCCTAGTGGGAGTTTTTAGATTACAAAGAACGTTAGTGCACAGATACAAAAGGGTAACGAAAGAGGTATTTAGTTTTTACTGCAATACAACGCGGAACCGAAGAAATAGTATAAACTGTCTGCGTGTTAGGCTGTCGCTTAAAGTTTTTCTGTTTTCTCGGTGCTCCATCTTCTTGCCTAACATCTGACTAAGACATTTGAGATCTCTTTTATACGCTGACACACAAATGAAGTGTTCTTCTAATTGAGTTTGAAAAGGTGTAACTTGAGAGAGATTAATTTGTACTTAATGTGTTGGATATTGAAGGCCAGTGTTTCTAAGTGGACAAATTGTGTTAAATGGTACAATTTGTGTTCAGAGAGTCACAAAATCAACGAGAATTCTATTTGAATGAACCCAGCAGACCTCTGCTCACAGGTTCTGTTTAGGGTCATGAGCTCTAAACTGCTCGAGCTTCATGTTTTCAGAATTGTCCACATAAGCTTTCCTCCATGCATAAACAACTATCTATGCATCTGCCTTCTGATGTGGAACAAGCCTCCACCCCATACACCACCTTTGAACTGAAACACAGATTGTTCAAACATCAGTGCTGCGCTTCTCTCTGCTCTTGTACCAGGAGGGAGCACACCATGCAGCCAGATCCAGTATGTAATGGAAAAAAAGATCTATTGTATGCCATAAACACCATGCATCACTGTCAGTCCCTTTTATTATCTTATACAACTTTGCCACAAGATATTAAGTGTCTTCATGCATGCTCAATCATCCAGGTAAGTAAATCCCAAAAGGTTGATTCTGTTCATCTGGACGTTTTCAGTGGGAGAAACGTTTCATCATCATCAGGTGACGTCTTCAGTCTCAGCTGACTGCAGGTTTCCAACCTTACAAACAGGACATTGCACAAAGACTGAAACTAGCACCACTGAATGCATGTGATCGATCACTGTGATTGATCATTAATATGTAAATTATGACCACTGATCAATAGCCATGAGTGCCATTCACAGAGAGTTGGTGAATGGCTGCAATCACAGCATGTAAGATGGTGACAGATGTACCCTTAGGCCCCTCCTCCATTCAGAGATGGTCTTTCCCTTTTCACGTAAATGGCCTCCTTGACTCCGCCCTCAAACCAGCGTTCCTCCCTGTCCAGGATGTTACATCCTCATCATTGAAAGAGTGTCCACTGGCCTGTAGGTGTAAACAGGCTGCAGAGTCCTGGCCTGATGAGGTATATCTTCTGTGTTGTGCCGTCCTCTTAGCCAGAGGTTGTTTGGTTTCCCCGATGTATAAATCCTGCCAGTCCTCCTGCACTTAACAGCGTACACTATGTTACTCTGTTTGTGTCGGGGACCCGATCCTTGGGGTGGACCAGTTTTTGGCGCAGCGTGTTTTGGGGTTTAAAAGCCACAGAGACCCGGTGTTTAGAAAAAATGCGTCTCAGCTGCTCCGATACTCCTGACACGTACGGGATCACTGCAGGTGGGCAGCGGTTGTCCTTCTCTCCTGGATCTGCTGGAGCTTTCTTTAGGAGCCTTCCCAGCTTTGACAAAAGTCCAGCTGGGATAACCACATTTACTCAGGGCCTTCTTGATGTTCTTCTGCCTCCCTGGCCGCTGTGTCAGGTTTATGGTACACATCAGCTTTTATATGTCCCCCATTACTGATGGAAATCTCACAGTCTAAGAAGGCTAACCTGCCACTTTTCATATCCTCCCTGGTGAATTTGATGTGTCGGTCCACTGAGTTAATGTGTAATAGTACTGACCCTTGTATATGAAATGTGTGGAATGAAGACACGGAGCAAACACGTGTGGTTGGTGCTGAGAGTGGTCCTATTGCTGAGGTTGGGGTCATCCTGTCATCTCTTATGAACTACTTCCACTGCTTCAGTGACTGGAACACAATTGAAGAGAGATGTAACATAGTACGAGCCCATCATCTGCGTCCATACTGACATCTCTCACTTCCGAACTAAATTCAAGCTGCCTAATGACGGGTCATGATAGTCTTTCTGGTTTAGCAACCCTACCCATGTCTGCCTGAAGGATGATAATGTTGCTGTCATTAATAAGTGATGTGAGTACCTTCCTCTCCTCCATGCTGATGTTGGATGCTGGTGGCCTTGCATTGCTGAGACAGGCCGAAACTTTCAACATCTACAATGTTGTTGTTTCAAATCGCTTTTTTCTGAGGCACGATTTGTCTAGGCGTCACAGCAAAGTTCAACGCTTTTGCAAGGATGTTTTTCTCTGCTTAGATGACAAATTTTTCACCCACTTGTCCCCATCCTCGGTGTGGCATCCTCTCTTTAGTCGGCTAGTTTCAGTCAGTATGCAAAGGTAGTGGGGAAACCTGCAGTCAGCTGAGACTGAAGAAGTCACTTGGATGAGTGACAAAACGTTTCTCCCACTGAAAATACTTTGTCTCGATGAAGAGAATCAACCTTTTAGCACAGGATATTAAATATTACCAGATCAATGTATATATTTTACATAAATTATCCATGAGAAAAATAAACCAAGGAAACCCCAGAGCCTTTTTCCCTCTGTGCTCTGCAGACACAGCTCGAGCCCTTGCACTTTTGGAGGAATACTGCACTAACCTGAGGAAACCGGAGGAGCAGCAGCTCAAAACTGCCATTCAAAGAGTGATGGGGATTTTCAAAAGCAACCTGTTTGAAGCTCTTCTTGGTAAGTCGCACAGCCACAGTGTATCAAGCAGACAGCATTTGCTTTAAGTTCATACTGTGGTGATTTTCAAAACAAAAGTTTTTGTAAATACATAGATCACTGTGTTGGTGACCTTGTGAAGAGTGAATGCAAGAAGAGTAGCGTGGGCTGGTTTGCAATATGAATGACCGTCACAGTTTCCAGATTGTTGCTGGGGTCCAGCTAAAACAAAAAAGTTCTCCTCAGATACATTTTTATTAATAGTTCTTATCACACTGATTTGTTTTCAAAGGGTCACCTTTCTCATAAGTTTGACTTTAATTACTAACTTGCTGTGATGCTGTTGAAATACGGTGCAACGTCATGATCACAGCTTTGATTGGCAAATCCAGTCAGGGAGAAACTTGTGTATGAATGGTGGACAGAGTAGCGGTGCTGCAAGATCGTCCAATATTTTCTGCTTCAAACTGACAGCATCATTACAAGGTTTTATTAGTGTGTGTGCAATTGTTACACATTCGTTACTGCTAACATCTAAAGATATAACCAAACACATCTTATAAATTCCTTTAATGGTGAGAAAGATGTAGACATTGCAAGCATA
Source organism: Mchenga conophoros (assembly GCF_057382185.1). Classification (NCBI taxonomy): domain Eukaryota; kingdom Metazoa; phylum Chordata; class Actinopteri; order Cichliformes; family Cichlidae; genus Mchenga; species Mchenga conophoros. Next base: position 1,272,050 of record NC_140535.1, on the reverse strand, counting down.
GATCAGTGGTCATTGATCAATGGTTGCTCATCAATGGTCATAATAATTTGCATATTAATGATCAAAAACCTGACCTCACAGCCCATTGTTCGCCAGTGGTGCTAGTTGTAATGATTATGCAAATGTACTGTAAGACTGGGGAAACCTGCCGTCAGCTGAAACGTCCAGATGAACAGAATCAACCTTCGGGGATTTCCTTACCTGGATGGGAGAGCATCCATCAAGACATTGCAATCACAGAGTTCTGCTATGGAATAAATCCCTCCTGAAATAGATTTAATCATCTTACAAAGCATTAGGTGCTTTGTAAGATGATAATCTGGCCTGTGGCATAGTCACTCTGGCTAAACCCCCTCAGTGCAGAGTGGACTCGTGTCTAGATTCAACCCCTTCATCATCCCTGCCTCTCTGGAGTCGTTCCTCTGAGCAGCTGAACGACTCTGATCAAATGTTACTGTATTTTTTGGTTAGTATTAATGGCATATTTTAGCAGGTTTGTTAGCAGGAGAGTTTCCTCTCAGATTTGTAGATATGCTGCTGGATGTGGTTGTGCCATGAGGTATTTATTCTTTAAAAACACAGAAGTACAGATGAGCTTGCCAACTGCACATAAAGCAAACACACCTCCCCGTAACCCAAAGAACGATGCCACCAGTTGTCTCAGTCTGCTGAGCTTGACAGCGAGGTTGATGACCACAGCAGCGCAAAATTCCTTTAGTCTTTTTTATATGTTTGTTGTGGTCAAATTAATATTAAAATGCTGAAACAAAATAATACCCTGAATATGGGACAAATAAGCTATTTCTTTTCTTTTCTGCTTTAGAAAGCTAAATGAACCTTGTGTTAAAACCATGATCTTTACCATCTACTGTCTACTATACTTAATGAATAGCAAGCACCAAGAACATTACAGCGCTCCCTCGTTTGTCGCGGGAGTTACGTTCTAAAAATAAGCCGCGACAGGTGAAATTTGAGAAGGAGCCAACTTTAGTTTTTACAATTGTTATAGATGTTTTAAGGCTGGAAAACCTCTCACTACACACTTTATACACTTTTCTCAGACAGGCACGAACATTTTCACACTTTTGTCTCTTGTTTAAACTCTCAAAGTTCAAACCTTCGTAGAAAAATAAGTTCATTATTATAGGATGAAACCAAAGATCAAACCATGTTTTCAGGTCCAGAACACGGGAACAGAGCAGCTGCAGAGAATTCAACATTAATGAATCATCAATGGTACGGAAGTAGAGGAAGCAAGAAGAATGAGTAAAGTTTGACTTATCTGACTGTTTTGTTTCGCCTAATGTGCCTTATAATCCGTAAAATATGGTAACTCCTACCAGAAGTCCAACTGTTTGTGCGATGGTTGGCATCTTCCTTGGGTGCTACTGCAGGAGCCTTTGATGGAGCAAAACGTTTCGTCGACATCGTTGTTTGTTGGGGAGAAAACTTACAAACATACAGTGCAGCACTTCAGAGTCACACTGCTGGGATCGAAGATTTATGTAAATTTGACAAGCTGAACACATCCTGTCCTGTACAGCAGACACAGCACAGGATTAGCCAATCAGGAGGCAGAACACAATGCGCTGTAAAAAAAAAAGAAAAAAATGCACAAAAAAAGGCTGGCACCATGATGCCAGATTCTTCACTTCGTCCATGTAGGCCGCCTGTTGTTGGAGATGGCACCCAACACCACTGTGTCGTCAGCAAACTTCACAATGGTGTTGGAGCCATGGGTGGCCACACAGTCTGAAGTGTAGAGGGAGTAGAGCAGTGGCGAGAGGACACATCCCTGAGGTGCTCCTGTGTTGATGGTGATGTTAGAGACGCATCTACCCACCCTCACCACCTGAGTTCTGCCAGTGAGGAAGTCCAACACCCATGCACACAGACGGCTGTTGAGTTGAAATGTGAGAAGAAAGTATATTCCCTACAGTTAGGGTGAGGAGAGTCCATAATTGCTCATTTACTGTTTAACTGTATCTGTGAACTGCAGTTAGTTAGGTTCATCTTTAGCTGAGGCAGGTCTGTGAGTCTCTTGTAATAAAACCACGTCTGTCATTTTTAAGCTGGTTACATTTCCATAACCTCTTCTCTCTGGAGCCAGCTCCATGTATGTTCCATGGGATAAACCTTAATGTGCCCATAGGTGTGTGTGTGTGTGTGTGTGTGTGTGTGTGTGTGTGTGTGTGTGTGTGTGTGTGTGTGTGTGTGTGTGTGTAACTAATGTTGCACACCGCGTGTGACGCGCAAATGAATAAGAAAAAACATGTCCACTGGGTGTTAAAAAAATGTGGTGACAGGTTTTTATGAGTGCAATATGTAGACCAGAGGGGTGCTAGGTGTTGTTTGATTATGTGTGTGCACATTGAGTGGACGTATGTGTGTGTGTGTCCTACATATCTGTGTGTGCTGTGAGGCTGTAGTGGATGTGCTGATGCTGAGTGTGTATGTCTGAGATATTGCCGCGCACATGTGAAAAGATTGAGGGAGCAGAAGCAAGAGGGAAAAAAGGGAGGAAAAGGAAATTAAGACGAAGTGAAAAAATAGTCACACACAACTTTCTTTTAAGTTTATGAGCTGTTTGTTACTGAGTAGGAAACAGCTGATCGGTGCAGTGAGAGACGGGAGAAAAACATGCAAAGGCACTAATGGGAGGGATGAAAGAGAAAACGTTTTAATCTCCATGCTGTGGAGATTGACGGTGATTTATCTGTGATGATATCACGATGATTAAAGTATTGACATGAATCAGCTATTTAGGTGTTAATGGAAGAGGAGGAGAGAAAAATCTAGCGGATTCTTATCTGAAGTGTGGTTAATACAACCAGGGAGTGGTGCTGGGGTCATGGTAGAGCTGTCTGTCCACGTAGCGCCGGTCTGTGGCGATGACAGCATACAGCTGCATCAGACTGGGAACAGGACCTTGTGTCACTCCAGGATCTCTTTGGGGAACTGGTCCTGCTGAAGTCTGTTCCTTTCAGCTCATTCTGCTTGGAATGTCTGAATTTGGCCACAATAGGACGCAGTCTTCATACTTCAGGCCTCCTAGTTCAGAGCCAATGGATTCTTTCTAAGCAGATGTTTTTCACAATGCCGTCCGGAAGCTTCAGGAAAAGGTATCACAGTAACTTCTGTGTAGACTTATCAGGAAGTCCTAAAAACTCCCTGAAAAGCCTTCAGCTAATCCAAAATGCTGCAGCAAGAGTCCTGACAGGGACTAGAAAGAGAGAGCAGATTTCTCCTGTTTTGGCTTCCCTTCATTGGCTTCCTGTTAAATCCAGAATTCAAAATCCTGCTCCTCACATACAAGGTCTTAAATAATCAGGCCCCATCTTATCTTAATGACCTTGTAGTACCATATCACCCTATTAGAGCACTTCGCTCTCACACTGCAGGCTTACTTTCAGATCCTGGGACCCTCACCGGGATCTTCAACAAATCCCTCGCACAGGTCCACGGAAGACGCTGTAGCCACAGCACTCCATGCTGCCGTAACACACCTGGAAGAGCATGGAAGCCATGTGCGGATGCTTTTCGTGGATTACTGCTCAGCTTTTAACACCATCCTTCCACACAAAGTGGTGGTCAAGCTACAAGACCTGGGGCTTCCATACAGCACCTGCATGTGGATCAACAGCTTCCTCTCGGGCCGTAGACAGAGAGTCAGAGTTGGCCACTGCACATCCTCAGCCCTGAGTCTCAGCACGGGCTCAGCCCAGGGCTTTGTGCTCAGTCTACTGCTCTACACTCTCTACACACACGACTGCACTCCTCTCCACCAGAGCAACATCTTTGTGAAGTTTGCAGACCACACCACCATGGTGGGGCTCATCTCCAGGGGTGACGAGTCTGCTTACAGAGACGAGGTTGAGCAGCTGTCGTCATGGTGTAAGGCCAATAACCTCCTCAGTTTCAGTTTCAGTTTTATTTGTCATATGCAAGTTAGCACAGGGTCAACATCGCAATGAAATGTATTTGACGAGCAGAAGACAGTCACTCAGCAGAATGGTACAGTAGAAAAAAATAAAATAAAATAAAATAATAAAAAATAAAAAATTTTGTTTTGTGGCAGTTGTTGCTGCAGTATTGCACTTTTTTTAAAATATAAATATCAATAACAATAAAGTGAAGTGACCAGTGCAGATTAAACAGAGTACTTGTGAAGCTGCAGGTAGCTTCTGAGTGCGTCCTGTGGAGTGTGTGTGTGTTTAAGTGTTGTGGTTGAGGTGTCGTATGGCTTGATGGTAGAAACTGTGTTTAAGTCTTGTAGTCCGAGCAGACAGGCTCCTGTAACGTCTGCCAGATGGTAACAAGGAGAAGAGCTGATGTGCTGGGTGGCTGTGGGCCTTGATGATGCTGTGTGCTTTACGGAGGCATCGCTGGAGATAAATGTCCTGAATGGCAGGAAGCCTCGTGCCAGTGATGTGCTCTGCTGCCTTCACCACCCTCTGTAGTGATTTACGGCTGCTGGCAGAGCAGCTTCCGTACCAAACTGTGATGCAGCTCGTCAGTAAGCTCTCAATTGCACACCTGTAGAAATTTGAGGTGATGTTAGCGTTCATACCAAACTTCCTCAGCCTCCTCAGGAAGTAAAGCCGCTGGCGAGCTTTCGTGATAGCAGTGTCTGTGTGAAGGGTCCAGGAGAAGTCCTCGGTGATGTTGACTCCAAGGAACTTGAAGCTGCTGACCCTTTCGACCTTGACACCGTTGATGTGGATGGGCTGGTGCTCCCTGACTGGTCGTTTCCGGTAGTCCACTATCATCTCTCTAGTTTTGCTGATGTTGAGAGTCAGGTTATTTTCCAGGCACCACTCGTACAGCGCCATCACCTCCTCTCTATAGGCCGTTTCATCGTTGTCTGTGATGAGGCCTAAGATGGTTGTGTCATCCGCAAACTTGATGATGATGTTGGACTTATGTTTAGCAACACAGTCGTGTGTGAACAGGGACTATAGGAGGGGGCTAAGCACACAACCCTGTGGCGTACCTGTGTTTAGGATGAGTGGTGAGGAGGTGGGCTTACCAACTCTCACCACCTGGGGCCTGTTTGTGAGGAAGTTTAGAATCCATCTGCAGATCGGTGTTCCCAGCCCAAGGTCGACGAGCTTCGTGGCAAGTTTTGAGGGGATGATGGTGTTAAATGCCGAGCTGTAGTCGATGAAGAGCATCCTTGCATATGTATTCCCTTTTTCCAGGTGAGTGAGGGTGGTGTGCGTTGCCAGGGCGATGGCATCCTCTGTGGCTCTGTTTGTCCGATAGGCAAACTGAAGAGGGTCCAGTGTGTCAGGGAGGGAGGAGCAGATGTGACCTTTGACCAGCCGCTCCAGGCACTTCATGATGACGGATGTCAGTGTAACAGGACGGTAGTCATTCAGACAGGAGACCACTGATTTTTTGGGAACAGGAATGATGGTGGATGCTTTGAGGGACGTGGGGACCACTGACTGCCTCAGGGAGAGGTTGAAGATGTTGGTGAACACCTCTGCCAGCTCGTCTGCACACACTCTGAGTAGCCGGCCTGGGATGCCGTCTGGCCCTGGAGCTTTGTGAGGATTTACCTTTTTAAAGGTCCATCTCACAGCTTCTGTTTTCAGAGGTAAAGTTGCAGCCTCACTGTCCTCCTGAGGGTAGAGGATCTGCCCTCTGTTGTCTGCGTCAAAACGAGCATAGAAGTTGTTGAGCTCGTCTGCGAGAGATGCAGTGGGCTGAACACTGACTGTGTTGTCCTTCTTGTAGTCAGTGATGCAGTCAGTCCATCCCACAGTCGCCTGGTATCAAAGCTGTGGTAGCTGGACTCCATTTTGTCCCTGTAGTCCTTTCTGGCCTTTTTTATGGACTTTTGGAGGTCATACCTGGCTGCTTTATATGTTAAAGGCAGAGGTCTGCACTTTTAGCTTGGCGCGAATGTCTTTATTTACTCCTCAACACTCCCCCTTCTCAACTCCTCCTCCTCAACACTTCAAAAACCACAGAACTCATAATAGACTTCAGAAGGAAAAAGGCAGAGATCCAACCACTATTCATAAATGGGGACTGTGTAGGAAGGGTGGCAAGCTTCCGCTTCCTGGGAGTCAATATAGAGGAGAACCTTTCCTGGAGTGCGAACATCTCCAAGCTGCTGAAAAAGGCCCAACAGAGACTTCCTGGGAATTCTCAGGAGGAATAACATCACACAGACTGCTGGTGTCCTTCTGCAGCGCCACCATTGAGAGTGTACTAACGTACTGCATATGCATCTGGTACACTAGCTGCACAGTGGCTCAGAGGAAAGCACTCCAAGAGATCATTAACATCGCCAAAGGATCACTGGCTGCCCCCTCCCCACGCTGGAAGATCTACACAATACCCGCTGTCGTAAAAAAGCTCAGAACATTATAAAAGATTCCTCACTGGCCACGCCCTGTTTGAACTGTGGCCCTCGGGCAGACGGCACAGAGCAATCAGTGGAAGGATTAATAGACTCAAACACAGCTTTTATTCATCCGCAGTAACACGTCTGAGTGCTGCTACAAAAAAATGTCCATCACGGCACTCTTGAATTAATCTATGCGCTGACTGAAGCATGTATGTGAATGTTTGCTCATACTATTCTTATTAGCACTTTAAGTATTTTATTTATTGATTTCATTGAATTTTATTGTTTTATTTATATTTTCATATTGTTAGGGATGATGCACTGACCATTTTTAATTTTGTTGTACCTGTGACAATGACAGTAATGACATTCTGATTATGGAGATCATGGCTTTACTGAATAATTAATAAAAATGTGTTTTATGCAACATTTGCGATTTTTGATTTTGCCTTATATGTTTGGCGTCGTGAAGGCGGAAAACCGGTGAAAGTGACTAAATGGTGTTGACAGCGCCACCTGGGGAGGGAGTTACACCCCAGGAGAGATCACAGTAGCTAGTGCAAATGTTGTACTAGCCACAAAAGCCCAAAGGCTCATTATTAGGTGAGGCAGGTCAATTTCACAAATCAAAGTTTATTAGACTACTAAAAGCATAGAGCTGCAAAAAAAAAGAACTTCAGTTGCAGGGCTGGCAATACAAAACCTTTAATTAAAACATTTTAATAAAAAACAATAATTAAAGGGGCAAGGTTCTCTGCCATGGTGCTACCCTAGTTAAAATAGCAGCTCGGTAAAATAATTCAACAAAATGGTGGAGACCGGCCATATGCTTTACAGGAAAGGATAAGAACAATGAACCAGTAGCTCAACAACAGGTTTTACCAGATGACTTTACAATAAATTCTTAAAAGCAAGTTCTGTTTCATAGCACTTAACAATGTTCCTGTTGAACTTACACAGCTAGAATGTGAGGGCTGTAGAGCTAACAATGTTGGAAAAGCACCTGACAATTAAGAAAACCATCTGAAAACTATCTGAACCCCATGAAACCGGTTCTTGGTCAGAGGGCCCGGTGGCGCCAGTGTCCGGCAGCCTCGCCTCTGTCAGTGCGCCCCAGGGCAGCTGTGGCTACAATGTAGCTGCCATCACCAGTTTATGAATGTGTGTGTGAATGGGTGGATGACTGAATGTAGTGTAAAGCGCTTTGGGGTCCTTAGGGACTGAGTAACGCGCTATACAAATACAGGCCATTTACCATTTACTTGTATACTGGTTCTCAGTAGTCCATTTTTTGACATTTTAGTCTGCCTGCCTATCAATCCTGCTTATCAGTTCCAGTTTCACTTGTCCTACCACCAACAGATTTCATTTGTGTGTCAGAGGAGAACAATACCAATAGCAGGAATAAAACCACTGTTCATGGATGTTAAGTCATTTGTTTGAAATCAAATCACAAATGATTATCATCAAAAATATATAGTCTCCTGTAGGGTTTTTGTGTATGGCTAGAATCAGTCCTGAAAGCTTTAGGTTTTGATGATTAGATAGAAGGGCATTTTTTCCCAGATTTTAAATTCCAAGACCCCTTTGTCCTGTGCAGTACTGTACACACCTTTGTCAGCTTACAATGTGGAAAGCTGCTGAGGGTGATACAGCACAAACACATCTCTGGTCACTAAGATACCTGGCACCACAGAAAGAAGGAAACATAGAGGGGGAAGAAAACGTCTGGGGTCAGAGCCAGATTGTGAGAGAGTGAAACACTTCCCTCAGTTATTTTAGCGAATGTACAGTCATTCACTATAAGACTGATGAAATGCAAGCTAAACCATATGTATGAATATCAGGCTGCATCGATGGTTTCCACAATGGTGTAAAACTATTGTTAGAGAAAAAAAATGAGTAACTCAGATATTGAAATGCTGGCTGTTTCACTGCGTCCACTTCATCTTCCCAGGAAGTTTCCTCATATATCACATTCAGGTTTATATTCATTTCAAAGTAAAAGTTTCTCCACGTGCTTTGAAGTAGCAGCCAAGAAAGGTGTAATTTAAGTCTACGAGCAGTGAACATCCGTGTGCACACCTGTGTGGATCAGCGTGCTTGTATTCAAATGGTTTCCCCATGTAATGGTCTGCAAGAGGATGTAGAGAGCCATAGCCCCGTCCCCCAGGGCATGAAGCAGGCATGGAGGAGATCCAGGCCCCAGACATCCAGAGGCCCCAGAGTGCGAGAGCCCAAGGAGGACCACCGGAGGGGCATCCGTGCCACCCTCATGGGAAGAGCTGAGGATCCCCAGACGAGGGGTCACCCAGTAGCCACCGGGCAGAAGCTAGAGGGGGCTGCACCGGCGTGCCCGCCGGTTCTGCCAGCAGCCAGCTGTGCCAGAGTGAACCGAGCTGCAGGCCCAGAGGCCGGAGGCCCCAGGGCCCCCCGTGCCCCGGAAGAGGCCTGACCGAGCAACAGGCGCCAGGTCCCGCCAAGTAGCCACCGGGAGTGAGCTGGTACATACCTGAGCGCCCAGCCCCGGACACCAAGAACCACCAATGCACCGACCCCTGAGGGCATCAGTCACCGGCAGGGAGTGTGGTGAGGGGAGATAGGCCTCCACACTTTGGAGGGCCTGGGAGTTCCCAGAGAGGTGGAGTCTAAGAACCGACCTGACATAAGACACAGACAAACAGGCACACACAGACACAAACATGCATTCCCACCCTCATGCACACATGTACAAACTCTCAGCACTCACCCAACGTAAGGATTGATCACCCCTGAACATATGAATGTTGCATTAGATGAACTATTAGGGCATTGACATCCTTCATGCAATGGAGCCACTGTAGCAGGGCTTGATCTGAGCATGGTGAATGGGAGTCTGAGGAGGAAATTACAAAATGTTGCCACAGACACTCCTTTTCTACAATGCTGTATCTCACTACTCGAGGTCAGTTAAGGGTCTAGTCAGTTTCGTGAAGTTTGGCCTGCCTCGTATCTTTCTTGGTCTTGGGATGTTGGCAGGATACGATGGCCGCTATCTTGTCCCCGAGATACTGTACCTCCATCCATCCAACCACACATTTCTTTGGGTTGGCTGTGAGTTCTCCACCTGGAAAATGGTTCTGCAATACAGCAACTTTTACTCTCTGAGCCTTTGTGAGATGGTCTTCACAATAGAGGGAGGTGGGAATAGTGGAATTTGGCACCTCCAATCCAAACTCATCTCTATCCTTTACCAAGCTCATCAGGCTCACCAGAGAAGTGGTTTCAGTGCCTCTCCATGCTTTGAGGAGGTTGAGGTGATATGCCTTTGTGGCTCCTCCCCTGTCCGAAAGAACCATCTTGTAGTCTATGTTCGGAACTTGCAGTGTGACCACGAAAGGCCCTTGACACTTGGTGGGTAACTTTGAGCTACAAGAAGCGAGCAACACAAGTACTTTATCTGCCGTTGAAAATTGTCGGCGCCTACCCCGTCATATTCCATATGCAGTGCCATTGAGTTATAGTCAGCTGCCTGGAAAACTATTTCCTGGTGTTTTTTGACACCAGAAATTTGGTGCGTTCCTCATCTGCGCAAGTGTCACAACTCACACTCGATACACTCTGTCCATAACCATGATAAAACGTGGGTAGGTCAGTGCTGTGTCATGGGGCATCGTTCAACCATTGACTTGGTCAATGGATGAGTATAGAGTATCTTCACGAGATAACACTAGTGGGACATCTCCCATGGAGCGAATCACTGGAAATAGCGGGGGCTCCCAAGAAACCCCCACTGATGATATTGCATCACATATTGAGGACACTACAAGTCCCTGTCAGTGGTAAATACATGCCAACAGATTGCCCCAACAGGTGTAGTGCAATAAGAAAACACCCAAAAAGTATCCTGCACCTGCAGACACTCATGTCATATGTGCTATCATTTACATATTGAGGCATCTATAAATTCATACTATTTTGATACATCATATGTAGGTGTGTGTGTGTATAAAACATGGTTGATTACGAATATTGCATGAAGTACTATCTAAAGGTCTACTAGAAGATGTAAATGCAGCATTAGGGACAATTTCCTTCTGGGTCAACCTTCAGTATCAATAAAGTTTAATTGAATTGAATTGAATCCCTACTGTAACCATCACTGAAACCAACCAGCTGGTCCAAACCACAGCAGTAGTGACTACTGAGATGCATGGATACAAGATTAACACCCACAAGGTGCAGTACCCCCCATGAAGAAGGAGAGTATAGGCCAAGATCAAGGCAGCACAGAAGGAAGTTAGCTGTCAATAGTTAACTATCAGAGCTGCAGACAGGTGTGATGAAGAAAGGGATGCCTAAGAAGTACAGCAGGCTGTCTAGACCTGTGGCTAGTGGAGCTAGCTGGCTACAGATACTGACTACGAAATTAAGCAATCGTTACCCACCTACATGCACCCAAGCTGAATGCCAAATGTAAACGAGACATCAATTCAATGATCCACACTACACCACTACGATTTACAGGAACAGCACAAAAATATATTTTGGACTAGAGAACGAAGTTGGATGGTAACGAAGAGAGGAAAGGTAGACAAAAATGAATGGATTGTACTACCAAAAGGCAACAAGTGCCTGGGAATCCCACAGCCAAATTGGAACCATGAAGAGGCCACTAGGAAAGTCACAACCAATTTAATTTAATTTCAATTCAATTTTATTTATATGGCACCAAATCACAACAACAGTCGCCTCAAGGCGCTTTATATTGTACAGTAGATCCTACAATAATAGATACAGAGAAAAACCCAACAATCATATGACCCCCTATGAGCAAGCACTTTGATGACAGTGGGAAGGAAAAACTCCCTTTTAACAGGACGAAACCTCCAGCAGAACCAGGCTCGGGGAGGGGCGGGGCCATCTGCTGCGACCAGTTGGGGTGAGAGAAGGAAGACAGGATAAAGACATGCTGTGGAAGAGAGACAGAGGTTAATAACAGATATGATTCAATGCAGAGAGGTCTATTAACACATGGTGAGTGAGAAAGGAGACTGGAAAGGAAAAACTCAATGCATCATGGGAATCCCCGGCAGCCTATGTCTATTGCAGCATAACTAAGGGAGGATTCAGGGTCACCTGGTCCAGCCCTAACTATATGCTTTTGCAAAAAGGAAAGTTTGAAGCCTAATCTTGAAAGTAGAGATAGTGTCTGTCTCCCGAATCCAAACTGGAAGCTGGTTCCACAGAAGAGGGGCCTGAAAACTGAAGGCTCTGCCTCCCATTCTACTTTTAAATACTCTAGGAACAACAAGTAAGCATGCAGTGTGAGAGCGAAGTGCTCTAATAGGGTGATATGGTACTACAAGGTCATTAAGATAAGATGGGGCCTGATTATTTAAGACCTTGTATGTGAGGAGCAGGATTTTGAATTCTGGATTTAACAGGAAGCCAATGAAGGGAAGCCAATACAGGAGAAATCTGCTCTCTCTTTCTAGTCCCTGTCAGGACTCTTGCTGCAGCATTTTGGATTAACTGAAGGCTTTTCAGCGAGTTTTTAGGACTTCCTGATAATAATGAATTACAGTCGTCCAGCCTGGAAGTAATAAATGCATGAACTAGTTTTTCAGCGTCACTCTGAGACAGTATATTTCTAACTTTAGAGATGTTGCGCAAATGGAAGAACGCAGTCTTACATATTTGTTTAATATGTGCGTTGAAGGACATGTCCTGGTCAGAAATGACTCCAAGGTTCCTCACAGCATTACTGGAGGCCAAGGTAATGCCATCCAGAGTAAGAATCTGCTTAGATACCATATTTCTAAGCTTTTCAGGGCCGAGTACAATAACCTCAGTTTGATCTGAATTAAGAAGCAAAAAGTTAGCGGCCATCCAGGTCTTTATGTCTTTAAGACATTCCTGCAGTTTAACTCATTGGTGTGTGTTATCTGGCTTCATGGACAGATAGAGCTGGGTGTCATCTGCATAGCAGTGTAAATGTATGCTATGTCTTCTAATGATGCTGCCTAAGGGAAGCATGTATAATGTAAACAGAATTGGTCCTAGCATTGAACCCTGTGGAACTCCATAATTAACCTCAGTGTGTGAAGAGGACTCTCCATTTACATGCACAAACTGGAGTCTATTAGATAGATATGATACAAACCACTGCAGTGCAGTACCTGTAATACCTACAGCATGTTCTAATCGCTCTAATAGGATATTATGGCCAACAGTATCGAACGCTGCACTGAGGTCTAGCAGGACAAGCACAGAGATGAGTCCACTGTCAGAGGCCATAAGAAGATCATTTGTAACCTTCACTAAAGCTGTTTCTGTGCTGTGATGAGCTCTGAAACCTGACTGAAACTCTTCAAATAAGCCATTCCTCTGCAGATGATCTGTTAGCTGTTTGACAACTACTCTTTCAAGGATTTTTGATATGAAAGGAAGGTTGGAGATTGGCCTAAAATTAGCTAAGACTGCTGGGTCTAGAGATGGCTTTTTGAGTAAAGGTTTAACTACAGCCAGCTTGAAGGCCTGTGGTACATAGCCGATTATTAGAGATAGGTTGATCATATTTAAGATCGAAGAATTAATTAATGGCAGGACTTCTTTGAGCAGTTTTGTAGGAATGGGGTCTAAAAGACAGGTTGATGGTTTGGAGGAAGTAATTATTGAAGTTAACTCAGAAAGATCAATTGGAGAAAAAGAGTCTAACTTAACATCAATGGTACTAAGAGTAGCTGTAGATAATATTACCTCTCTGGGATGATTATTGGTAATTTTTTCTCTAATGATAAAAATGTTATTTGTGAAGAAGTTCATGAAGTCATTACTAGTTAACGTTAAAGGGATGGTTGGCTCAACAGAGCTCTGACTGTTTGTCAGCCTGGCTACAGAGCTGAAGAGAAACCTGGGGTTGTTCTTATTTTCTTCAATCAGTGACGAATAGTAAGATGTTCTGGCTTTGCGGAGGGCTTTCTTATAAAGCAGCAAACTATTTCTCCAGGCTAAATGATGATCCTCTAAATTTGTGACACGCCATTTCCTCTCCAGATTACGAGTCATCTGCTTTCGGGTACGTGTTTGAGAATTATACCACGGAGTCAGGTACTTCTGATTAGAGACCTTAGTTTTCACTGGAGCTACAGTATCCAGAGTCGTACGTAGTGAGGAGGTGAAATTATTAACAAGATGATCGACCTCTGTTGGAGTAGCATTCAGGTAGCTGCTCTGCTCTATGTTGGTACAGAGGATTGAAGATGATAACAGTGGGTGGATTATATTCTTAAACTTAGTTACAGCACTTTCAAAAAGACATCTACTGTGATAAAGTCTACTCTCCACTGCTGTGTAATCAATTATTGTAAATGTAAATGTTATCAGGAAATGATCAGACAGGAGAGGGTTTTCAGGAAACACTGTTAAATGTTCAGTTTCTATGCCATATGTTAAAACAAGATCTAGAGTGTGATTAAAGTGGTGGGTGGGTTCTTTTACATTTTGAGAGAAGCCAATTGAGTCTAATAAGAGATTAAATGCCATGTTGAGGCTGTAATTTTTAGCATCTACATGGATGTTAAAATCACCCACAATAATTATTTTATCTGAGCTCAGAACTAAATTAGATATAAAGTCTGAGAAATCAGACAGAAACTCTGTGTAAGGCCCAGGTGGACGATAGATGATAACAAGTAAGACTGGTTTCTGAGTTTTACAGCTGGGGTGGACGAGGCTAAGCATCAGGCTTTCAAATGAATTAAAAGTCTGTCTGGGTCTTTGGTTGATTAATAGGCTGGTGTGAAAAATTGCTGCCACACCGCCCCCTCGGCCTGTGCTTCGAGGTTTCTGGTAGTTAGAATTAGGGCTGAACGATTATGGAAAATAATCTAATTGCGATTTTTTTGCCCCAATATTGCGATTGCGATGCGATATGCGATTATTTTTTAAGGTCTTTGTCTTCTGTATTATTAAACAAAGACAAGCAATACATCATATAGTATGGCCAATACTATATTACACTAATTTTAAACTGTTCTTTCCTGGAAGACAGACCTCTGTTATGATGACATGAGGTGATGCATGAATTGATGACTGACATTTTTATTTAACTTCTTCAATCACAACAGTATATTTGAACATACACAATAGTTTATTTTTAGCTTACAAACATCTGAGCATAAAGTGCTGACAAGGAACCCTGGTGTAAACATTAAAATGAAAGTCAGTACAATGTGCAGATTGCAGAAATATACATAAAAAAAATCAGTGGCTTTACCACACTCAGTTTTTCGACATCTGTGAACTACTAGACAGTCATTCAATTAAAAAATAATATTAAATAAATAAAACTAATAAATAAAAAATACACACATCTTACTGATCTCTGCAGTCAGTAACATTACACATAAAGTGCAAACATAATAGCAATTGTATAAACACACACACAAACACGCCTTTAAAATTTAAAGGCGTGAAATTGGACGGTCTAGTTCTGATTAGCGTCACCGCTGTCTCGGTGGAGTTTAATAAACTCGGCCGTCTGCTTCTTGCTATCTAAAATATAACCAGACACTGGTGTAAATTCTCGACTGTCTCATACTTCTGTTTAATAAGTTTTCTGTTTGACGTTAAGTCAGCTGTGTGAAAACCAAGGAGGAACCCACCCGGGGGATTAATAAAGTTTTATTTTATCTAATCTAATAACTTTAATCTCAGCCAAACCGATTTACTCACGAACAAACAAAACACTGAAAAAAGCCCAACAATAACATTTTTAGGTTGTCTAAGTGACTTATATATTACGTTTAACCCGAGCAGCGAAACTCCGCGGTGATCTGAAAATGATGTGCCGGGAGTTGTGCCGTTCTCGGCCGCATCAGTAACCCTCGAGCTCCCGGCTAGCTGTCGAGCTGGTGGGTAGCAGACGCCTCTGAAAACGTCGAAGCACTTTTGCAAATATGGGATATCTTGATAAACCGAGCAGATATTTGATGTTTACACAACTACTTTCTCGCCTGAAAATATGTTAAAAGTTTATTTTGCGACCCAGAAAGATTAGTATGAGTAATTTTAAAACTTAGTAGCGGCCGCCATTGCTGGAAACTGGAGTTTGGCTGGGCCGCGCTATGAATTCTGGGATATGGTAGTAATTTGGACAGCCTTCGGCGCGTCGCTGTGACGTAATCGGTCTACAAATGCGGCCTCAGGAGGATGCAGCCCATGAATTTGGACATGTCCAGAGTATAATCGCAGCCTTTGCGGTTAGAAAATTGCACTTGATCATGTCGCGATATTATCGCAAATGCGATATATCGTTCAGCCCTAGTTAGAATGACTCGGGGGTGTTGATTCATTTAAACTAACATAATCATCCTGCTGCAACCAGGTTTCTGTAAGGCAGAGTAAATCAATTTGTTGATCAATTATTAAGTCGGCTGCACGGTGGCACGGTGGTTAGCACTGTTGCCGCATAGCAAGAAGGTCCTGAGTTCAATTCCACCATCAGGCCGGGGTCTTTCTGTGTGGAGTTTGCATGTTCTCCCCGTGTTTGTGTGGGTTCTCTCCGGGTACTCCGGCTTCCTCCCACTGTCCAAAGACATGCAGCTTGTGGGGATAGGTTAATTGGAAAATCCAAATTGCCATTAGGTGTGAATGTGCGAGTGAATGTGAGTGCGAATGGTTGTCTGTCCCTGTGTGTTGGCCCTGCGACCTGGCGACCTGTCCAGGGTGTACCCCGCCTCTCGCCCTATGACAGCTGGGATAGGCTCCAGCGCCCCCCGCGACCCTGAAAAGGATAAGCGGAAGCGAATGGATGGATGGATGGAATTATTAAGTCATGTACTAACAGAGACTTGGAGGAGAGAGACTTGATATTTAATGGTAAATGGCCTGTATTTATATAGCGCTTTACTAGTCCCTAAGGACCCCAAAGCGCTTTACATATCCAGTCACGCACACATTCACACACTGGTGATGGCAAGCTACATTGTAGCCACAGCCACCCTGGGGCGCACTGACAGAGGCGAGGCTGCCGGACACTGGCGCCACCGGGCCCTCTGACCACCACCAGTAGGCAACGGGTGAAGTGTCTTGCCCAAGGACACAACGACCGAGACTGTCCAAGCCGGGGCTCGAACCGGCAACCTTCCGATTACAAGGCGAACTCCCAACTCTTGAGCCACGATCGCCCCGTTAATAATCCACATTTCACTGTTTTACTCTTTGGTTCAGGTGTGTAAGACTGCAACTCTGCTTCCTGGTCCCAACTCTGGATAGTCATATTTTGGGGGGTTTAATAAATTTGTCCATATTTCTAGAAATGAGAGCTGCTCCATCCAAAGTGGGATGGATGCCGTCTCTCCTAACAAGATCAGGTTTCCTCCAGAAGGTTTGCCAATTATCTATGAAGCCCACATCGTTTTTTGGACACCACTCAGACAGCCAGCAATTTAAGGAGAACATGCGGCTAAACTTGTCACTCCTGGTCACCAACAAACACCTGAAGAGAGTAAGGCAAGTCCTGAGAAGTCAGTTAAATGGGAAGAACAAAATCTGGGCAGTGAACACCTACCGAAGCTACTGAAGGTCACCACAGGAGAAAAGGTACCCTGTTGGGATAATAAGTTGTCCAAAGAAGGAGATAGAAGCCACTGACATCAAGACCTGGAAGCGCCTGACCACGCATGGAGGGTTTCATCCTAAATCCAGCTTCCTGGGACTGTATGCTAAGTGGAAGGAAGGAGGCTGAGAACTAGTGAGTATAAGAACCATAGAACAAAGATCCATTAATACATCAGGAAGGTGGCCACAGATGATCATGTGCTTAGTGATTGATCCAGGCAGCAGATAGCCAAGAAAGAAGAAGAAGCAAGAAGAACCATCATGAAAGGTCAGGCCCCTGCATGGCATGTACTGGCATCAGACAGAAGAAGTTGCTGATATTGAGACATACTACCAGCGGCTGCACAAATCTGGACTGGAAGACAGCACAGATGCACTAATCATAATCCCTCTGAGACAATCAAGCACATAACTTCAGGGTGGAAGATGCTAGCAGCCAGGGCACAGCATACAGGAAGATCTGTACTGAGTATGGCCTGGAAGTACAAAGGTCACAATGGGATATGGTTCTAAAGGTGATTGAGAATGACCAAGTTAAAGTGGTATTGACTGACCAACAAGACATAGTAGTGGGGTACAAGCAGAGAAAGAAGCCCGTAGGGACAGACGCCCCTGAGATCTCTGTCCAGAAGAGCACGGCCCCGGCGTTGGGGGTTCAAAAATGACTTATAAAAGAAGTTACTCCGACATCACTTTGCAGTTTGGATTGGTCAAAAAAACTGCTATATTTATTCTATTTATTGCAGTTACTAACAGGGTCAGATAATTGCTACATAAATTGTGAATCAATCTACAGTGATAGAAATGGGTTATGTTGCTTTTATGCAATATTTGACTATATAGATCAGGATACCTAAAAATTGCTATTTGAAGTTGGAGTTAAATTGCCTGTATTTGTATAGCACTTTACTTCGTCCCTATGGACCCCAAAGGGCTTTACACTACATTCAAGCATCCACCCATTCACACACACTGGTGATGGCAAGCCAAGCTGTGGCGCTGTCACTTGGTGTTCGCTCGCTCTGCGGTAGAGTATCACTTCCTGTTCCTGCTCAAACACAGTGGTGTTTCTGAGTAGCTTATTTGCTTAGCAATTTAAATTAACAACTTTTAAATACATTCTTTTTTCATAGTATAATCTTCACGTGCTTCATCCGAAGCACACTTTCTGTGTACTCACTACCTAATTTATAGCCAAAGTATTCACTCACTGTCTCTGTACTGTTTCGCTAGCTTAGCTTAGCTCGTAGCGGACTCGTTAGCACCATGGCTACTTCACCTGTCCCTCCTGCACTTTCTTGCTCATTGTGTCAGATGTTTAGTTACTCCTCGGCCTCCTTTAGCAGTAATTATATCTGTAACAAATGTAGCATATTTGCAGCTCTGGAGGCCAGGATTACTGAATTGGAGACTCGGCTTCGCACCCTTCATTCACCTGTAGCTAGCCAGGCCCCTGTAGCTGGTGCAGCCGAAGATAGCGTAGGCCCCGCTAGCTGTTCCCCGGCAGACCCCAAGCAGCTGGGGAAAGAGGGCGGCTGGGTGACGGTGAGGAGGCAGCATAGTCCTCAACAGAAGCCCCAGGTACACCACCAACCCGTTCATGTGTCTAACCGTTTTTCCCCACTCGGCGACACACCCGCCGGGGGTCAAACTCTAGTAATTGGTGATTCTGTTCTCAGACATGTGAAGCTAGAGACACCGGCAACCATAGTCAATTGTCTTCCAGGGGCCAGAGCAGGCGACATTGAAGGAAATTTAAAACTGCTGGCTAAGGGTAAACGTAAATTCAGTAAAATCATAATTCACGTCAGCAGTAATGACACCCGGTTACGCCAATCGGAGGTCACTAAAATCAATATTGAATCGGTGTGCAACTTTGCCAAAACAATGTCGGACTCTGTAGTTTTCTCTGGTCCCCTCCCCAATCAGACCAGGAGCGACATGTTTAGCTGCATGTTCTCCTTAAATTGCTGGCTGTCTGAGTGGTGTCCCAGAAACGATGTGGGCTTCATAGATAATTGGCAAACCTTCTGGAGGAAACCTGGTCTTGTTAGGAGAGACGGCATCCATCCCACTTTGGATGGAGCAGCTCTCATTTCTAGAAATATGGACAAATTTATTAAACCCCCTGTTGGGATTCAGAGATTCTTTTATTGCTACCATATAATTTGCCTTATGAAGAATGTATTAATAACATGTTTCACAGTATCATTTATCAGTAATATTTCTTACAGGGTTTATATTGCATTGAATATGTCTGTCATCACATTGACCTTTCTATTTTTATAGGTTGAGTTCATTTTATACACAATGCATAAATGTGCTTGGTTAGAGTTGATATTCCATTCTAGAAGGTTTTAAGCTTCACTGGTGAGAGTGTCCAGATGATACATGCTGAGGGGAGATGAGAACATAGCAGGTTAATTGCATGCACGCTTACGATACACATATTAATCTAGTAGCAGGTCTGAGCGAAGGCCTAAGCGTCTTCTGCTTCAGTTTGAGACTGGCTGCAAAGTACTCTACTTAGTGATTAATGACGAGGGTCCATTATTAGGTCTCAGAGATGCTAAGACCTGAAGTTATTACCTTAAAAGGCAAGTAATGTAGAAAAGAGAAGTAATATGTCAGTGTATGGTTATTAGAAGTGTACGTGATGTACCCTTGTCTGCACGAGTTGAACTTTTGCCCGTCTGTCACCATGTATTTTTGAACTGTATTGACGTAGGTGTGATATTTTATCCTATAAAACCAGAACCCAATGTATTCTTGTCAGAGCAAAACAATCCGTATGCTGACGGTTGGTTGTTCTCCTGTGATAATAAAACTCATCGTTTGATTGCACTTTTCCGGAGCCTCCGTAGTTTGTTGTCTGGTCTAAAGTTGATCGATCTCGCAGCACCCCCAAAGTATGACTATCCAGAGTTGGGACCAGGAAGCAGAGTTGCAGTCTTACACGCCTCTCTGCAGCTTCTCTCCTCCTGCTACCCAAAACAAACTAAAACAAACTAAAACAATCTAATCTTCTAAAACAAACTAAAAACCAGCAACAAACAACTTAAACATAAACAATTACAAAGAAAGAACAATACAGTATCCACATCTGAACCAAAGAGTAAAACAGTGAAATGTGGATTATTAAATATCAAGTCTCTCTCCTCCAAGTCTCTGTTAGTACATGACTTAATAATTGATCAACAAATTGATTTACTCTGCCTTACAGAAACCTGGTTGCAGCAGGATGATTATGTTAGTTTAAATTAATCAACACCCCCGAGTCATTCTAACTACCAGAAACCTCAAAGCACAGGCCGAGGGGGAGGTGTGGCAGCAATTTTTCACACCAGCCTATTAATCAACCAAAGACCCAGACAGACTTTTAATTCATTTGAAAGCCTGATGCTTAGCCTCGTCCACCCCAGCTGTAAAACTCAGAAACCAGTCTTACTTGTTATCATCTATCGTCCACCTGGGCCTTACACAGAGTTTCTGTCTGATTTCTCAGACTTTATATCTAATTTAGTTCTGAGCTCAGATAAAATAATTATTGTGGGTGATTTTAACATCCATGTAGATGCTAAAAATTACAGCCTCAACATGGCATTTAATCTCTTATTAGACTCAATTGGTTTCTCTCAAAATGTAAAAGAACCCACCCACCACTTTAATCACACTCTAGACCTTGTTTTAACATATGGCATAGAAACTGAACATTTAACAGTGTTTCCTGAAAACCCTCTCCTGTCTGATCATTTCCTGATAACATTTACATTTACAATAATCGATTACACAGCGGTGGAGAGTAGACTTTATCAAAGTAGATGTCTTTCTGAAAGCGCTGTAACTAGGTTTAATCAGATCAGAATCAGAATCAGAAACTTTATTGTCATTGTCATGAGAACAACGAAATTAAGAATGGTCCCCGATCATTGCATCATCCCTAGCAATATCAAAATATAAATAAAACAATAAAATTCAATAAATAAAATAGATAGAATACTTAAAATACTAATAAGATATAACAGTAAAACATTCACATACATTCCCACACACATGCTTCAGACCGTGCATAGATTAACACCCACTGTTATCATCTTCAATGCCCTGTACCAACATAGAGCAGAGCAGCTATCTGAACGCTACCCCAACAGAGGTCGATTATCTTGTTAATAATTTCACCTCCTCACTACGTACGACTCTGGATACTGTAGCTCCTGTGAAAACTAAGGTCTCTAATCAGAAGTACCTGACTCCGTGGTATAATTCTCAAACACATACCCTAAAGCAGATGACTCGTAATCTGGAGAGGAAATGGCGTGTCACAAATCTAGAGGATCATCATTTAGCCTGGAGAAATAGTTTGCTGCTTTATAAGAAAGCCCTCCGCAAAGCCAGAACATCTTACTATTCATCACTGATTGAAGAAAATAAGAACAACCCCAGGTTTCTCTTCAACACTGTAGCCAGGCTGACAAAAAGTCAGAGCTCTTTTGAGCCAACCATCCCTTTAACGTTAACTAGTAATGACTTCATGAACTTCTTCACAAATAAACTTTTTATCATTAGAGAAAAAATTACCAATAATCATCCCACAGATGTAATATTATCTACAGCTACTCTTAGTACCATTGATGTTAAGTTAGACTCTTTTTCTCCAATTGATCTTTCTGAGTTAACTTCAATAATTACTTCCTCCAAACCATCAACATGTCTTTTAGACCCCATTCCTACAAAACCACTCAAAGAAGTCCTGCCATTAATTAATTCTTCAATCGTAAATATGATAATAATGGATTGGATTTATATAGCGCTTTTCTAGGCACCCAAAGCGCTTTACAATACCACTATTCATTCACTCGCACATTCACACACTGGTGGAGGCAAGCTACAGTTCTAGCCACAGCTGCCCTGAGGCAGACTGACAGAAGCGAGGCTTCTGTCAGTCTGGTGTTGGCCCCTCTGGCCAACACCAGTAGGCAAGTAGGGTAAAGTGACACAACGACCAGGACAGAGAGCCCAGGGATCGAACCGGCGACCTTCCGGTTACAGATGCGATTCCCAACCCCCTGAGCCACGGTCGCCCCATGATCAACCTATCTCTAATGATTGGCTATGTACCACAGGCCTTCAAGCTAGCTGTAGTTAAACCTTTACTCAAAAAGCCATCTCTAGACCCAGCAGTCTTAGCTAATTATAGGCCAATCTCCAACCTTCCTTTCATATCAAAAATCCTTGAAAGAGTAGTTGTCAAACAGCTAACAGATCATCTGCAGAGGAATGGTTTATTTGAAGAGTTTCAGTCAGGTTTCAGAGCTCATCACAGCACAGAAACAGCTTTAGTGAAGGTTACAAATGATCTTCTTATGGCCTCTGACAGTGGACTCATCTCTGTGCTTGTCCTGCTAGACCTCAGTGCAGCGTTCGATACTGTTGGCCATAATATCCTATTAGAGCGATTAGAACATGCTGTAGGTATTACAGGTACTGCACTGCAGTGGTTTGTATCATATCTATCTAATAGACTCCAGTTTGTGCATGTAAATGGAGAGTCCTCTTCACACACTGAGGTTAATTATGGAGTTCCACAGGGTTCAGTGCTAGGACCAATTCTGTTTACATTATACATGCTTCAGTATCATTAGAAGACATAGCATACATTTACACTGCTATGCAGATGACACCCAGCTCTATCTGTCCATGAAGCCAGATAACACACACCAATGAGTTAAACTGCAGGAATGTCTTAAAGACATAAAGACCTGGATGGCCGCTAACTTTCTGCTTCTTAATTCAGATAAAACTGAGGTTATTGTACTCGGCCCTGAAAATCTTAGAAATATGGTATCTAACCAGATTCTTACTCTGGATGGCATTACCTTGGCCTCCAGTAACGCGGTGAGGAATCTTGGAGTTATTTTTGACCAGGACATGTCCTTCAATGCACATATTAAACAAATATGTAAGACTGCGTTCTTCCATTTGCGCAACATCTCTAAAATTAGAAATATCCTGTCTCAGAGTGACGCTGAAAAACTAGTTCATGCATTTATTACTTCCAGGCTGGACGACTGTAATTCATTATTATCAGGATGTCCAAAAAACTCACTGAAAAGCCTTCAGCTAATCCAAAATGCTGCAGCAAGAGTCCTGACAGGGACTAGAAAGAGAGAGCATATTTCGCCTGTTTTGGCTTCCTGTTAAATCCAGAATTGAATTCAAAATCCTGCTCCTCACATACAAGGTCTTAAATAATCAGGCCCCATCTTATCTTAATGACCTTGTAGTACCATATCACCCTATTAGAGCACTTCGCTCTCGCTCTGCAGGCCTACTTGTTGTTCCTAGAGTATTTAAAAGTAGAATGGGAGGGAGAGCCTTCAGTTTTCAGGCCCCTCTTCTGTGGAACCAGCTTCCAGTTTGGATTCGGGAGACAGACACTATCTCTACTTTTAAGATTAGGCTTCAAACTTTCCTTTTTGCTAAAGCATATAGTTAGGGCTGGACCAGGTGACCCTGAATCCTCCCTTAGTTATGCTGCAATAGACATAGGCTGCCGGGGGATTCCCATGATGCATTGAGTTTTTCCTTTCCAGTCACCTTTCTCACTCACTATGTGTTAACAGACCTCTCTGCATTGAATCATATCTGTTATTAACCTCTGTCTCTCTTTCACAGCATGTCTTTATCCTGTCTTCCTTCTCTCACCCCAACCGGTCGCAGCAGATGGCCCCGCCCCTCCCTGAGCCTGGTTCTGCCGGAGGTTTCTTCCTGTTAAAAGGGAGTTTTTCCTTCCAACTGGTGCCAAAGTGCTTGCTCATAGGGGGTCACTATACACAGTGTCCATGTTTGATGTTCTTTTGCTACTTTTTCTGCATATAGGTTTTTTCATAAATATAAAATATCTATTACTTTTTACATTTTTAATCCTTCAAACACCTTTTTCTGGTACAATGCACTTGTTTGAAGACAACCTCAAAACTCACCATTTCATATATCAGCAGTGCTACTGGAAATTATTGTACAGTGGTCCCTTGCTATAACACGGTTCACCTTTCGCGAACTCGCTGTTTCGCGGATTTCTTTTTTACAGCGCATTGTGTTCTGCGTTCTAATTGCTGTAGACCATTGTCAATCAATCTCGTGCCGTGTCTCCTGTACAGCAGCGGTTCCCAACCCCCGGGCCACGGACCGGTACCATGAGTTTTTTGGTACCGGGCTGCAAGAGTTGAGGCTCGGGTGTGAAATGTATGGTTTTCAGGGTTTTTATCGTTAAGTCGGTTTCCCTGGGTCTTTTCCTGTGTTGTAGTTGTGTGTCTTATTTTGATATAACTATTTACGCATTACTAGTGGTGCAACGGATCACGGTTGATCCGAAATCTGAACCAATCCCACTCCACGGTTCGGCACGCATGTGATCCGAAGATTCGAAAAAGAAAAAAAAGTATGTGTATGGTGGCGTGGTGGGTCTGTCAAGCGATGGTTATGGCCAGCGCTAGCGGTCCAAGTGGAGGAGTTTGCGGTATTTAAGCAGCCCTTTGCTGCCCAATCCGACCGGGCTAAAGCTATTACAGCTATTGGGGTGTTTAGCTGCAGACGGGAGGCTGTATTCCTTTGTGCAAAACAAGGGGTTTAAACTATGATGAACGAGCCACGCTATGATATCTCGTTGCGCGTCCACTTTAGGGTTACAAGATCGTACCCAGGCATGTATGAGCAGAAGAAGTTTAAAGTTATGGCTGAACTGTCCCGGGCATCTTCTGTTGCCCAACTACTACAAATGGGTGGACCTCCGGGACAACGGAAAGCCACGTGACCGTGACCGCTCATTATATCACAGCGGAGTGGTCGATACAAAGCCCTGTACTGCCCTATAGATTACATTAGATTAGATGAAACTTTATTTATCCCTCGGGTGGGTTCGTCCGGGAAATTCAGTTTCCAGTAGCACAGTAATGGTAAATGGTAAATGGCCTGTATTTGTATAGCGCTTTTACTAGTCCCCCCCTAGGGACCCCAAAGCGCTTTACACACCCAGTCATCCACCCATTCACTCTCACATTCACACACTGGTGGAGGCAGCTACAGTTGTAGCCACAGCTGCCCTGGAGCAGACTGACAGAAGCGAGGCTGCCATGTACCGACAGAAGTTGCAGAATGTGAGCAGAAATATACTCTATATACACATATATAAATACAGAGTATACAAAAGGGATAAATAGAATAAATAGGAATAAGAATACAAGGGAACGGCACATTTCAAGTATTGTGAGTCTATTACACAGTTGGATATTAACAAAAAGTATTGCACAGTGAAAAGGCACTACTAACAGGCATCTCCGAAAACGTTAGAGCACTTATGCAAATATGTGATGTCTTGATAAATCGAGCAGATATTAGAAGTTTACACAGAAACATTCTCGCATGAAAATATCTTAAAAGTTTATTTTGTGACCCAGACAGAGTAATATTTCAAACTCCGCCACTCTGTGGTCCTCCGCCACTGCCTCGTTTGAGTTTTGGACGAAATGGATTCTGGGATATTGCATTTCATCATTTCGAGCTGATTGGAGACCAGAACAGCCAATCAGATTTTTTTGCAAGTCTGTGATTGGCTGGTTTTGTGGCACAAATATAATGGTGTACAGAAAGAGTTGAGCGCGCACGGGCTGAAATGTTGACAGCGCGAGCAACACATTGCGAGCAAGCGCAAATGCAAAAACTGAGCGAGAGGGGCTGCTGTTGTGTGTGTGTGGATAATAGCAAACACTGAAATACAGTTTTTGCACACAGCAATGAATTTTGTTCACTCAAATTCAGCTTTTCTTCGCTCAAAATAAATTTCTCCTCAAAATACAACACTTGCACCTGCAAACTTTTTTTTACGTGCGCTCAGAATAGTGGCACAAAAATAACGGCATACTTGGAGAGTGCAGCGGGAGGGAGGCGGGGCTCCTCGGAGAGTGCAGCGGGACGGAGGCGGGGCTCCTCGGAGAGTGCAGCGGGAGGGAGGCGGGGCTCCTCGGAGATTGCAGTAGTCCTGATAGTGGTGGCTGACTTGTCATTGAAGAATGCTGACATGACAATAAATGCCTTGCCATATCCCCACGCCGTATGATGTATGATGAGCATATCATTTTGTCTGTAAGAGAGAAAAACCCCCACATGTAAGTTCAAAGTAGTTGTATAGAATGTAATCAGTTTATCCAACAATCAGATTGCACGTGTTAACAAAAACATCCAAGCCATCCTCAATAATAAAGGCAAAATGGTATGGATCACTAGAGCTGTCAAGAAATGTGGTGAATAGGAAATAAAAATATATTTAATGAAAACACACTTTTTTTCTAGCTGATGAATGCACTGAACTGTACAATGTGAAAAGCAACTTGTAAGTCAACAAAGAGACTGCAGAAGTGCTGAAAAGAAGTGCATATTTATAACTTTATGTTGGGTCTGCGCCTCCACAGGCCCTGCTGGTTTAGAAACTTATTCCCGTTAACGAAGCAAGACGAACAGCAATTGATCGATTTTATTTGCTAGCAAGGGAGGCTGGTCGGAACCAGGATCTTGGAGCTGAACGCTCCTCACCTGTTTCCTTCAAATAAACAGCCTACCATGCAGCCTTTTTATTGAATACAGTTACAGTTTACACAGGCACCACCCATTGTAACATCCTCTGGCATGTAAAAGATTTGGGGAGACAATTCTTTAAAAAAAACATAATTTACCAGACACTCTGTTTTTTGTAACATACATATCTATTGACATATAACAGACAATTTAACAAACGCTAACTCAAATCTGGGCAATAAAAAAGCAGTAGAGCATAGAATAGAGAATATTAGTATTTATAAATATATAAATCGCTTTCTGACGAACTTTTCAATGTTGATGCAGGTGGAATGAAAGACATGAATAAAGTGCAATATGCAGTGAATGGAACGATGTGCATTGATGTTACTGAAGGTGAAAAGTAGTGAAGTGAATTTGTTCGATAACAAGCAAAAAACAAATGCGTTTTAAACTGACCACTAAATGCCAACCAGAGGTGTCAAAAGTCCACACATTCCTTACTAAAGTTTAGATACCACTGTTTAAAAATACTCGACTGAAAAAAAAAATAAATAAATAAATAAATAATTTCCCCCAGGGATCAATAAAGTATTCTGATTCTGATTCTGACTAAAAGTAGAAGTATTCACTCAACTTTTTACTCAAGTGGAAGTAAGAAGTACAGTATTTTGTACTGTACAAAAGTTTAAAGTAATCTTGCAAAGCAGCGGGGGGGGGGGGGGGGGGGGGGGGTATAGTGTAATGACCCTGATTTGAAAATGTAGGGAGTACAAAGTGCAGATACTCGTGCTAAAATGTAAGAAGCAGAAGTATAAAGTAGGCACAAAAAAGTACAGCGGTAAAGTACAGATACCAGAAAATTCTACTTAAGTAATGAAGTATTTGTACTTTGTTACTTTCAGTCTCTGATGCCAACAAAAAATCATATTCTAATGCAAAATGTGTATTTTTTGTCATGTCGCCCACAGAAGCCCTTAATCCAGCTCCGCTTAAACCAGGGCCAGTAAACAGACACATCACGATAAAAAAACATTTAAAAATGACCGTTGTTGTAACGCAAGCAGAGTGCCAACATGATCAGTGTCAGCAAACTAGACGATTCCTAGAATTATGAAATTACTAACGGCAAATGTATGGCGTTATTTTTGTGCCACTATTCTGAGCGCACGTAAAAAAATTTGAGCATGGATGAGTGAGTGACGTGACTGACACAGCTGGCTGCAGAGAGGCTCGGCTGAGCCAAAAAAGACTGAACTGCATCATTATTTTTGTTGAATAGATTTTTTTTGTACCTTAACTGGGTTCCGGAGGCAGTTTATAACTTTTGCGAAGATCGGGAGATTTTTCCATTACGCTGCGTTATTGACGTCTGCAGTCGGGTCTCTCATGTTCGCTCTGTTTACGGAGCTCTGTTAGCTTGGTCATTTAGACAATAGGCTGTTGACAGAGTAATGTTAACGCTCGGTTAAAAAGGTTAAAACAATGCTTGTGTAGTTGTGTCGAATTGTATGCACTTGTGTGAGTTATATGGTACGTTTAAGTTACTCTGTCTTTTGCAGACAGCAAGACGTAGGCCAGTTAACCTTAGCGTAGCTTCCCGTCA
Source organism: Mchenga conophoros (assembly GCF_057382185.1). Classification (NCBI taxonomy): domain Eukaryota; kingdom Metazoa; phylum Chordata; class Actinopteri; order Cichliformes; family Cichlidae; genus Mchenga; species Mchenga conophoros. The sequence goes on along the minus strand of NC_140535.1, from coordinate 1,243,908 downwards.
CTCATTAACTTAGCTGAAACTCCCCACATGGATTTGGGCAACCAAATAGAAAAGAGTGTAGCTGCTGCTGAGCACCTCTTGGTCCTCCACCGGCCAAAAAACTCAAGTTCTGTGTGGAAGCATTTTACACTCAGTGCTGCAGACAAAACCAAAGTAATATGTAATGTTTGCAAAAAGTCAAATCAGCAGAGGCAGAGATATAAAACATCTGTCAACATCTGCTATGCATAATCACATGCACTTAAAGCATCTTCTTCTGGTACTGTCTGCCAACTCCCCCCACAAGAACCAATTCATCATCACAACCATATAGATCGTCTTGACAAAATGTAATGTTTCCATTTATCCCAAATCTCAACAAATTTGTTTGAAATCTGTTAGAGATGGTAATCTTTTCCATTTTAAATAACTCTTAGACAGTCTTGTGCCAGTCATTTAGTGATGCAATTTTTACACTTAGCCATTTGAAAAAATGTAGGTTTGAGCATTAACGGGAGAGTTGAAAAGAACTGCTAAATGCGTTATGAGCATTATTCAGATGAGAGCTGAATTAGAAATCAGCTATGTGGGGTGTAAGGTCATTGTATTGAAGAGAACAGGGAGCTTCTGTGTCTGAGGATTAGGCATGCTGTTAGCTTGGCATCTGGTCCTCTCGCAGCACAGCAACACTGTTTTATGAGACAGCAGTGCTGCAACATGAGGGGAGAACCGGGAGGTTTCACTGCACTGTGAGTTATTTTTGCTACTTTTGGTAAAACTGAGGCTGTGGTTGCTTTTTTAACCTACTAGGACCTGGCGTCCACATATGGGGACATCACATTTTGGGTTATTTAGACCAAAATACTCAATGTTGCTCCACAAGGGTCTGATATCCACTTACGAGGACATTATACTGCTACTGTTCTATCAAAATTTTAAACGAATATCCTCAGATGTGGCTCTCATTTTTCTTAGAACAAAAATTAGGTAAAAAAAAAAAATCACGTAATTCTTTGTTTTTACATTTATCAGGTCCCAATCAGCCCAAAAGGAAATTAAAAATGCTGCCGTGGAAGAGTTCGGGTCTTAGGAGGTTAAATGAATAACATGTTACAATGTTCTGTTACCATGGTAACAGTGGATAGTTTTGAAATGCACTGGATTATATGAAGGAGAGCGTTTATCTCAGAACTTGTTGAATTAACATTGAGGTACACACAAAAAACACATTCTTTAAATGTCTGAAAACCCTAACAAACCCTAACACATGCATAGTTGACATACAGTATATTTCTGAATCTTGATTCTCTCAAAATAATTGAGTGACAAATAATAACTGGTTCATAGAGACTTACACATTTACTCACCACACTATTTCAAGAGCTTTGGGGGATTTGCATAAATTTCCCTGCATTCATCTGCTTCTGTAAAAGCCTGCTTTAATTTGAATGATAAAAAATTGAACTGTGACTGTTCTTAGTGTATTTCAAAATATACATCTAGAAAGTTTTTAGTCCATTAATTTCTTAATGGGCTAAAAAAGTTGATTTATTATTTCTAAATACAGAAATGCATGGAAACATTGTTACATGATTGGGGCAGAAACATTATTTAGTGTCTGGTTGTGAATACTAATGCATTCTTTTTATTAATATCCATTTAAATGTAAATGTAAAAGGCCATAGTGCCAGATCACTTGCCACGGCTTTGATTCTTTAGTAAAACATGGCTGGCCATTCAAAAAATGTTCCTGCACTTTGAAAATAAAAACACTCATCGGGATCGGGTTTTTCAGGCACCAAGGCTGTGGAACTCTCTTCCATTGTCTTTACGCTGTCTAGACTGACTCCTTTGAAAAGCAGCTGACATTTCTATACAAACAAGCTTTTCATTGTTTCATATTATTTTATTTATATTTCTGGTTTTATTGTTTTATTGTGAAGCACATTGTGATTTCTATCTGTGGAAAGTGCTATATAAATCAATTTTACTTACTTACACTTTAACCGAATATTAAAAAGTTCACTTGAGTCACAAAATGCAAATGCTTTATATTATATGTTGTAAAGACAACCTAACAGATGTTCAATCAGTTCATAGCTACAGAATGCAGTGAAAGTATTGCAGTTACTCAAACTGACATTCATGCAAAATACCAGGATATATTTGCACAAGTGCAGCTACCTGCCCGGTCAGATAAGACCACATATTTTCTGTGGACATTTTCTTCCTGGGTTTTGCAGTTTTAAAGATAATTTTATTAACACTCAAACACTACCAAAAACAACCTTTAGTCTGCAGCTCTGACAGAAAGGTCCAAGCTGCGGACTAAAGGTTGTTTGTTGACCTCAACTTGCTCTCTGATGCATCCATCCACGTGGATCCATGTGTGTGAATGTCAGATAGAAAGCACTTAGAAAAAGAACTGTTTGTATTAATGGTGTGAATAATGGGTGAATGAGGCTGTGTAAAGATCTTTGAGTGCTCCGGGAGAGTAGAAAAGTGCTGTATAAGAATCAGCCCATTCACCATTTGACATATCTACCATCCACTTAAGCCAATCAACTGTCAACAGCCCCTACATCATTTAACATGTGTATGTTCACAGATATCCAGGGGTTCTATGAAGTGACTCTATTAAACACACAGAAAAGCTCCAAGCAAAAGCTAGAGGAACTCAACCACATGGCGGACAAGTGGGAGAAAAGTCTTTCTGTACCAAACTCTACCTGTCCAGTAGAGCAGGTGAGTGTCTGACACACTGTATCAGCCCTATAGATAGTGAATTACCTTTTTATGACAAGGGTGTCTGCCTGCTAAAGCCTTTTGGAAAGTAAAACAGACAAAGGCTGAGCGGTGAAGCATTAACAGCAATAGCATGCTGAGTGTGGGGATAAAAACCCTTTTAAGAGAGCCATGAGCAGGTGTAGGGAGATGTAGTTTCTGGTGATCAGTCATCTGAATCTGACTCTTGACAATCAGTGTGCTATTCAGCTGAATGTGATAATCTGAGCTGCTAATTCTATATTTGTTGTGCTTTACTGGAACTATACCTTAATTCAAGTACCCTGCAAAGTGTGAGCAAATGTGTTGAGGAGAACATGGGGTATTTTTTAGCACCTGCACCATTTGCACCATACTGTATGTAAGTAAAGGCATGACTACTCGGTGTAAAAAGTGTTGTTTAGCTTTCTAGATAAGTTACTTTGACCACTGAAAGTATCGAAAATGGATATAGCTACCTTGACATCCACTGGTTTGTGAAAACCCAGTATGAAGCGTTTTTGCTGCAGGCATCTTGGTGTTTTGAAATTGGACGCGATGAGGGAGGGGTGCATCTGACTGAGAAACTGGACACACCCTGCACCCTCCTTTCTCACACACAAATGACCAAAATTTACACAGCGAACGTAATGTTGTATTTAGTATGACCTAAAATGAGAGACAGCCTGTAAACTCAGCTGGGAAGTGTTTACAGGTTCAGCACAGAGGCCTGTTTCCCATAGACTTCAATTAGCCCTTTTCCACTAGTACCTACTCAGCTCAACTCGACTACGTCATTTTCCATTACAATTCAATACCACCTAGTGTGCATTGGGTCATTATAACAAAATGGCCCAGAGTCTTTACATGTTATTGCGATGTAATTTATATGCAACACAACACTATAACAAAGGAGCACGTGAAGGCAATGGTCTGTGTACAGCTTTTTGTCAGACTCAGAGACCAGCGTATTGTTCTTTGTGTAGTTATTTCTCTCGTTGCAAAGTTTCAAAAATGGTGATTTTGATTTTCGTGAAGGAGAGGCTTTTATGACTCATTGAGTGACACCACTGATTGGCCAAACTGTGGAAGCTATGTCAATCTTTTATACTATGTCTGTGACAATCTGGTCTTTAAGTCTGACGACATTAGCCGTTTCCAGGTCCAAACTCCCCTTCAGGTCCCAAAGTCAAACGAACACTGTGGCATCACTGAGAGTTACAAACTGTCTAAATTCTTTCATCTGTAATAAAATCATCAGTGTTGCTGCTTTACCAGGTGTAACAATTAAGTTTAACATCCAGGCATCCATGAAAACAGAATTTATTAAATTTAACAAAGTTAGAAGTTAGCAGGAAGTTAGCTCGCTAGGGAGAACAGCAGGTATTGGAGAAGGGGGGATTTTATAGGCTGAAGCCGGAGGGGGCGTGAAGGAGGAGTGGTCCCGCTCCTGAAATTCAGATGATATCTCCACGAGCAGTTTGGACCTGGAAGCAGGATTCATATGCTCCTCCTTCAGTTGTTTGTGCATTTTATATAGCACCCTGTAATGTTAATTCAATTTGATTTTATTTATATAATGTTTTATATTGTAAGGTAGACCCTACAATAATACATACAGAGAAAAACCCAACAACCATATAGCCCCTTATGAGCAAGCACTTAGGCGATAATGGGAAGGAAAAACTCCCTTTTAACAGGAAGATGCCAGAACCAGGCTGTGTGAGGAACAGGATTTTGAATTCTGGATTTAACAGGAAGCCAATGAAGGGAAGCCAAAACAGGAGAAATCTACTCTCTCTTTCTAGTCCCTGTCAGTAGGGCTGGGCCACATTATACCGTTCACGGTAATACCGGTATAATGTTAGGCAACGATAGGAAAATGAAATATCGCGATAGAATGGGAGTAAAACGCGCATGCGCAGTGCCTTTGTTTTCATACGCACATGGCCGATTGTTGAGTGAAACAGATGAACCAGAATTGGTTTGTAAAAATGGTGCAACTTCCGTGATGTGGAACTGGTTTGGTGTTTGTCCGTCAGATACACAACAAAGCACATTTTTTGCAGAACATGCAAGCGGCGTTGTTATTGTCGTATTTGTCGGACTAAGATGCTCTTAAATCTGGGAGTAATCTGGGTCCTAAACTCCATATGCTTCAGGTCAAACAACACTGCAGCATCACTTAGAGTTAAAAACTGTCTAAATTCTTTCATCTTTAATAAAACGATCAGCATTGCTGCTTTACCAGGTGTAACTATAAAGTTTAACTTCCAGGCATCCATGGAAACAAAAGTTATTACATTTAACGGAGTTAGAAGTTAGCAGGAAGCTAGCGGAAGTTATCTCACTAGTTTCGCTAGTTACCTAAGCATGATATAGCATGTTCTGACTGAGAGATTTCTGAATAAATTCAAACGTACAGCTCTGCTGTCACTTCCAGCATAAATGAAGACAGGAAACTAAACAACAGTGATGTTTGTAGGGTTACTGAAGTTGGGCTAGCTGGTATATAATGATGTGCTACGTGATCGCTAGCGACACAGCTATGTTAGCATAACATAGTGAAGCTGGAGGACGAACACTAACACTTTTCCACTTATAAAAGTTAACGTGAGGGTTCCTGGTGGTTAGGGACAAATGCAATCGCATGACAGGATGCTGTAAACGGACCAAACTTCAGTCAGGAGAACAACTGAGATAATCCATCCACAATACGAGGTTAGTCATTAATATACTGCAACAACATGGAAATAGAGCAGCTGCCAGAGAATTCAACATTAATGAATCAATGGTACAGAAGTGGAGGAAGCAAGAAGAATGAGTTTAATAAAGTTTGATTTATCTGACTGCTTTGTTTCGCTTAATGTGCCTTATAATCCCGTGCACCTTATGGTCCGAAAAATGCGTACTGCACACTGCAGTTTAATGTTGCAAAGCACCTCTTTTTAACTTCAGTGGATATTATACATGGTTATGCTCAGGATATGTCAGCCCATTTCTACTGGAAATGCCTTTTGGTTAAACTTTCAGCAAGGAATTTGCATTTGCACTGTTACATTTTTATAAAGCTTTAATGTACATAAAAACCAGCTTCTTGTTTAAGTAAAAATAAATGGAAGGTTGTCTTTTTGCACTAGTAATGTTGTGGAGTTGTATTTTGTCTCGCATCAATTATATCGTCAGTTATATCGTTATCGCAAATTTTCAAATATATATCGTGATAAATATTTTTGGCCATATCGCCCTGCTCTACCTGTCAGGACTCTTGCTGCAGCATTTTGGATCAGCTGAAGGCTTTTCAGCGAGTTTTTAGGACATCCTGATAATAATGAATTACAGTCGTCCAGCCTGGAAGTAATAAATGCATGAACTAGTTTTTCAGCGTCACTCTGAGACAGGATATTTCTAACTTTAGAGATGTTGCACAAATGGAAGAAAGAAGTCTTACATATTTGTTTAATATGTGCGTTGAAGGACATGTCCTGGTCAAAAATGACTCCAAGGTTCCTCACAGCGTTACTGGAGGCCAAGGTAATGCCATCCAGAGTAAGAATCTGCTTAGATACCATATTTCTAGGCTTTTCAGCTGTTTCTGTGCTGTGATGAGCTCTGAAACCTGACTGAAACTCTTCAAATAAACCATTCCTCTGCAGATGATCTGTTAGCTGTTTGACAACTACTCTTTCAAGGATGTTTGATATGAAAGGAAGGTTGGAGATTGGCCTATAATTAGCTAAGACTGCTGGGTCTAGAGATGCTTTTTGAGTAAAGGTTTAACTACAGCCAGCTTGAAGGCCTGTGGTACATAGCTGATTATTAGAGATAGGTTGATCATATTTAAGATCGAAGCATTAATTAATGGCAGGACTTCTTTGAGCAGTTTTGTAGGAATGGGGTCTAAAAGACACGTTGATGGTTTGGAGGAAGTAATTATTGAAGTTAACTCAGAAAGATCAATTGCAGAAAAAGAGTGTTGTGGAAGTTTTCCATTAAATAAAGCCTGCAGACGAGCGGTGAGCGGTAGCTAACATTCTTTAAACAAAAAACACAAAGCACAGACAACCCAGCTTGTGGAGAGCCTACATGACCGCGGGGCAGATGGTCAGCAGAGTCTGAGCCTAGCATGGCTCTCAGTTAAATGCCTTCTCCAGGAACAAAAGGCAGTACACAGCTGTTTCACACCTTAAGGTTCACACTCCCTTGCTACCTCGCAGAGTCCTCAAAGAGACAAAAGAGTCTTCCTGTGGAGTCGTCTGCTGCCCCCAACTTCCTTGCTACACCCCCACCATTTGTCTGACTGTATGAGTGTGAGACTTGTTAAAATCCAGTGGCACCAAGGCATTATACAACAAAATAATGTGATTAATACATAAGTAAAGGAAATTCCTATACAAGAGTCTAACTTAACATCAATGGTACTAAGAGTAACTGTAGATAATATTACATCTGTGGGATGATTACTGGTAATTTTTCCTCTAATGATAAAAATGTTATTTGTGAAGAAGTTCATGAAGTTATTACTAGTTAACGTTAAAGGGATGATTGGCTCAACAGAGCTCTGACTGTTTGTCAGCCTGGCTACAGAGCTGAAGAGAAACCTGGGGTTGTTCTTATTTTCTTCAATCAGTGATGAAGAGTAAGATGTTCTGGCTTTGCAGAGGGCTTTCTTATAAAGCAGCAAACTATTTCTCCAGGCTAAATGATGATCCTCTAAATTTGTGACACGCCATTTCCTCTCCAGCTTACGAGTCATCTGCTTTAGGCTACGTGTTTGAGAATTATACCACGGAGTCAGGTACTTCTGATTAGAGACCTTAGTTTTCACCGGAGCTACAGTATCCAGAGTCGTACGTAGTGAGGAGGTGAAATTATTAACAAGATAATCGACCTCTGTTGGAGTAGCGTTCAGATAGCTGCTCTGCGTTGGTACAGGGCTATATATAATTCCCTTCTCGCCCCTCTCGAAGGCTCGTTCAGGTGTGGGACTTTGAGTCATAGGCCTTCTTGTAATCAATCCATGCAGTGCACAGGTTGGTCAGCCTAGTCTTGCAGTCTCGGCTGGCTGCTCGGTCTACCAGTAGCTGGTGTTTTGCGCCTCTTGTATTTTTGCTAATCCCTTTGTGTGCCCCGCTCATGTGCCTGTTCATGTCAGCCGCTATGATGCCTGACAGGAGCATCCATGCGGTACTGAGGCAGGTTATTGGTCGGTTGTTGGACGGGACCGGTCCCTTCTGGCTATCCTTGAGGATCAGGACTGTCCGGGCTTTGGTTTGCGTGGGGAGAGGTGGGTATTCCTCCTCAGAAGAGCATCGGCCATGTTTACCATAATTCCCATGGTCCTCACATTGGGAGCCTTGAGCGCGTGGCTGAAGATCTCGGAGATCAAAATCCTTTCTTTGTAGCACTCAAGCAAGGCTTAGTCCGCTGGGTCCATAGCGAGGTCGTGTTCTTCTGTCACGGTGAGCTGTGTGGCAGGAAGAGGTTGGACCCAAAAGCAGGACTCTGAGACAAAAACTTAGAGCAGCAGCTTCAATACCTGACAAAACAAATTACAAACAAAGTACATGAACACTAAGGAAACAAACGAAGATAAATTAGAACTAAGGATCTCCCAACTTGGCAACTTATGACCTGACGAGACTTGACATGACTGGAGAACATTGAACTAACAGAAAAACGCACAGCTCACGTGGGAATGTACAACAGGAGGGAATACCGCTGGACCTAATCTGATATAATAAGACAGGAAGGAAGCAAAATTGAATACACTAACACAGGACACGGGACTATCAAAATTTAAAAAAAGCAAGTCAAGTACGGAGACGAGGACGAAGCCACTCGAGCTTAACACTGAGACTGAGGAAGAAACAATATTAGTCTCCCATAAGTGCAATATTATTAAGTGCAATTTTTCTGATCCAACATAGTATTTTATTCTATTTTTTTCTAGTGATGTCTTCTTTTTGTTTATAGTATGTTATTCTATTTTATCTTTTTCTATTCTTTTGTTTTTCTTAATTTTTGCTGCTCTTAACTTCGTACTGTCCACTTTCTGCCATGACCAAACAAATTTCCTACGAGTGGGACTATTAAAGGTTTATCTTATTTTATTATAGAAACTATAAATATTGCATGAGCCCACACAATTCAAGAACCAAAACCACAAATGATACAAAATCAAAGAATATAAGAAAAAACCCAAAAACACATCAACACTGGGTCACAGATCCAGTGCCATGACACTGCCAGTTTTAGAGAACAATAAAATGCTGTTTCTGTGAATATCAAAATTTTATCTTGTCCATTCATGATCCACGAGTAACAAGTATGCTTACCTATACAAATGAGGTGTCATTGTTGGTCCCTTATAAAAAAAGAGTATATGTGGTTGATTGATTGTTGTCAGAACTATATTATATTATTCTTGTATTATTTAGAAAAAGTGTAGAACTGGTCTGTGGGCATCAAGGCTTTATGTTTCTGTGCTCATTGCATGTTTAAATTAAAAGGGGACTAACCAGTTTGATATTCGACTCATAATATTAATAACAATAAAACTACTACTACTACTAATAGATGTAGTTAAACTTGTAGAGGTAGTCATAGGCTGTTCTTTGTAGTAACAACTCAACCTACAGCGTCATGTGCGTGCGTTATCGTTTATATAGTTCCAAAGAGACTGAAAATAATCTCTCTGTAACAGCACGATCTGCTGAACCACTTTACTAACGTCATCTAGTACTGTCATGATAGAGATAACTAAAGAGGATTAGTCCTCATAGACTGATGATCCCTCCATGAGGCTGTCAGTACACTGTTATATATCCTGTTTTGCTGCCACTGTCAGGGCTCTGTGTGCGGGGAGGTGGAGATGTGGATCCAAGTGCAGGACTCTGAGACGGAAATATAACTGAAAACCTCAGCTTTATTGCTGGCACCAACAAAACAGAAACCAAACATGAAAACACTAACTGGAACACACAGGCAGGATCTGAGGGTACGACGCGACACCGAGCATGGAAAACACAGGGCTTAAATACACAGGGTAGTAATGAGGGAATGGGCAACAGAAGGGAGTCACAGCTGGGGGAGATCAGGGCTAACGAGACGGGGGAGCTAAGCTGCACACACTAACATAAGACAAAGACTTTCACAATAAGACAGGAAACAAGAATTACTAAACCAGATGCAGACATGACACTGAGAGACAGACTAGACACTGAACAGAAACTGCAATGAGAACCCAAAACCTAAGAACTGATCCCTCACCAAGAATAACAGAAACAGATCTATAATGATAATAATAAACAAAGCACCAGAACATCAGAAAACAATCCATAATGCAAAAATACACCAAAACATAATAAACTCAAAATACTGGGTCCAGTGGACCCAGAACCGTGACAGCCACAATCAGATGGATTAGGCAAATGTACTAAGAACTAACGAGATGCCAGATGGCTTTATCCAATTAAATTATGGGGTCCAAAGATGTTCATCTATCTCATATATATAGCACCGAGTGCTCCGATTACCACGGGGACCACTGTTACCTTCACCCTCCACATCTGCTCCAGCTGTTCTCTGAGCCCTTGGTACTTCTCAAGGTTCTCGTGTTCCTTCTTCCTGATGTTGCTGTCATTCACTACATCGATCACTACGGCCGTCTTCTTCTGTTTGTCTACCACCACTATGTCCGGTTGGTTAGCCACCACCATTTTGTCCGTCTGTATCTGGAAGTCCCACAGGATCTTAGCTCGGTCATTCTCCACCACCCTTGGGGACATCTCCCATTTTGACCTCGGGACTTCCAGGTTATACTCGGCACAGATGTTTCTGTATACTATGCCGGCCACTTGGTTATGGCGTTCCATGTATGCCTTGCCTGCTAGCATCTTGCACCCTGCTGTTATGTGCTGGATTGTCTCTGGGGCATCTTTACACAGCCTGCACCTGGGGTCTTGCCTGGTGTGATAGACCCCAGCCTCTATGGATCTTGTGCTCAGAGCTTGTTCCTGTGCTGCCATGATTAGTGCCTCTGTGCTGTCTTTCAGTCCAGCTTTGTCCAGCCACTGGTAGGACTTCTGGATATCAGCCACCTCCTCTATCTGCCGGTGGTACATACCGTGCAGGGGCCTGTCCTGCCATGATGGTTCGTTCTCTTCCTCTTCTTTGTTGGGTTTCTGCTGGCTGAGGTATTCACTGAGCATGTGGTCAGTTGGGGCCACCGTTCTGATGTAACTGTGGATGTTCGTTGTCTCATCCTGGACTGTGGTGCTGACACTCACCAGTCCACGGCCCCCTTCCTTCCGCTTAGCGTACAGCCTCAGGGTGCTGGACTTGGGGTGAAACCCTCCATGCATGGTAAGGAGCTTCCTTGTCTTTATGTCAGTGGCTTCTATCTCCTCCTTTGGCCAGCTGAGTATCCCAGCAGGGTACCTGATCACAGGCAGGGCGTAGGTGTTGATAGCCCGGATCTTATTCTTACCGTTCAGCTGACTCCTCAGGACTTGCCTGACCCTCTGCAGGTACTTGGTGGTTGCAGCTTTCCTAGCGGCCTCTTCATGGTTCCCATTTGCCCGTGGGATCCCCAGGTACTTGAAGCTAACCTCTATGTCTGCAATGCTGCCTTCTGGTAGTTCGATCCCTTCAGTTCTGACTACCTTCCCTCTCTTCGTTACCATCCGACTACACTTCTCCAGTCCGAACATTATTCCGATGTCATTGCTGTATATCCTGGTGGTGTGGATCAGTGAATCGATGTCTCGTTCACTCTTGGCTTGTCGTCATCCACGTAGAGGAGGTGGCTTCCAGTTGCTCCATTTCGTAGCCAGTCTTATGAGGGGGAAACCAAATAACAGAACCTGAAAACAAGAACTCAGGAAGTACTGGCAAACTAGGAAGCTAGAAATACTAGGACAGAAACCAAAACAAACAGTCATACTCATAATAACATCAAAAGTAAAAGTACAGAAACCAAAAACACTGGGTCACCAACCCAGGACTGTGACAAATATATTCCCACAGAAAACTGCTGCTCTAAGCCTAATTTTAAGTAGAAGCAAGAGTTAAATCACCTGCTGAGTTAATCTTATCTGCCAATCTGGCTCTTTCAACACAAAGGCAAAGGAACATGTGAGAAAGAAGCAAAATGTAAATACAAGAAAGAATCTTATTTAAATCAAATCAGGGAACAAAACTGAAATACTTCACAGAAAACCAAGACCATAACTCATGGGATCATGTGTGCAGTCCTGATGCAAAGCATTGCACATTCCTCTTAGGACATTTTAGGAATGAGAAATGATTTATTTATTCCATATTAGACAAATTCTTTTGCTGAAGTAGGTGAAACAATGACGAAATAGTAATATATATACATATATGCAAATATTCTGGCTGTTCCCTTATGCATAAGAGTCCACCACAGCATGCAGCTCTGCATGTTTGATATGTGCTGAATCATGAACAATAATAATAATAATGTTCTTTTTGTTTTTTGTTAATGGAAGAATTATGTGAATTATGTTTTTTCACTTCCTGAACTTTCTACATATATTCTACATTACAGTGATGTGTTTGATTTTATTTCTCAGCTGCATGTTCATTTGGTAACATTTGTATACAAAAAAGCAGGTAATATATCATCTAACAACTTTATGTTAAAAATGTCACTCATTGTAATCATAGTTGAATCAGCTCTGTTCGTAGCAGCATTTTGTTTTTCCTACTTTTGTTTTGGCAGATTTGTTGGTAGTTATTATGTCCAGTAATAACCACAGAGGGCGGCCACATTAGCTAAAATAATAGCTGAATGAGTATAGTATAGATTGACTCAGTTAATTGGTTTGAATTCTGATGGTGTCCTAATCCTCCTCTAGTTTATGCAGTGTTCTGTCAAATTAGTATCTTGTGAGCGAGATCCATCATCTGTTTTTGTCTTAATATTACATAAATAATACTACATAATAACAATTCATAGCTAAATAATACTTAACTTAATGAATAAACATAAATTATGTAATAAAAAATAACTAAATGATTCTACATGAAAAGTTAAAGGTATTGCTGTTAGAAGCAGGATGGTATAAAGAGGTTTTATTTTTAGGCTTAGACTATTTGAGCTTCTAATTGGAGACAGTCTGACCAGCGTATGATCACTTCATCTACTTATCGTTGCCAGATCTTGCATAACTCTTACAACTGCATCCTGTTACTGTTGTGCAGTTACCAGCTAGTCAACACTTCAAAAACCTCCATATTATATTATTATTTCACAATATACATACACAGTGTTCTTTGTTGCATGTGTATACTTCAGCTAGGCATTTCTAAGAACAACACCAGTCATTATCAGAGCTGAGTGGCTTATGCACCTGTTTGTTGTTCCCAGCAGAGGGAGCACAGCAGCTCAGAGCCCAGTGGGAGAGCGCAAGCAGAGTGCAGTGCAAACACCCCTGAGGTGAGTTTCTGTATGTTTGCAGTGTAGCAGTAGTGTATGGCTTGCAGTAGATTAGTGGGATCTTGTGTACATCACAACAAGTGCCTTGTGCCTCTGCTAGCAGCATCCATTTTAGTTGATTTAGTTCTGCATTCAAACTTGTACACTCATCAACAGTCATAGCATGGCAGAACACTGCAGCCCAGCACAGCACTTGGTTCCTTAAGAAGCAGCTGGAGGAATCTGGTGCTGCATAATCCCAGTAACAGTAAGCTCGAAATGTAAACAAGATTAGTGCTTGGCACCAGAATAACAACTGCTGTGGTAATAATATGTTAGTGGTACAAACTGGGCTGGAACGACGTTAGCCAAGCTTTTTGTTAGGGTCTCAGAGCAGGGACTGGCCTGTCTGAAGATGACAGTGTTAGTTTGCTAAGCAGTACTAACTGAACATGATTAAGAACCTGAGAGTTTATTTGTTTGAATGGAAATTAAATCTTTCCTGTGCAAATTAGGCTCTCTGACATGATCATAGTATGACAGAGTATGATCAGAGAGTCTGATTTAAGAAACTAAATGTCTGTAAAACGTCCAGTTTTAAATCAATGGGACAGCAATACTGTTCACTCCGTGTTTGTCTGTATCGATCCGTAGTTTTGTACTCATAACATAAATCTTAGTGAATTTCATTCTCCTTTATTCATTGTAAATTAAAATGGAGCCAAGTAGAAGTTGTCTATAGCCATCGAGACTACAGTCATGAAACCCATTATTGCATTTCAGAAGAAAATGTTTTGTGTTCATTTGTATAGGACATGCAAAGTGTACAGTGGATTCTTCAGTAAATCCGTCATGCAAATAGCTTGCACTGTCAGTGTTGTTGCATACAACAAGTGGCAGCTCTAACAAAGGAGGTTAAAGCAGTCCTGCTCTGTAATGCAATAAGTCAAAGCTACCTGAGCCACATCGCCTGAAAAGATTAGCTCTGTCATTCTGGCAAAGACAGTTTGTGCTTGCAAATGTCTTCAGTAAGAGCAAGAAGCAACTGGGACTGGAGGGGTGCTGCTTCAAACACTAATGAAGGCAGTAATCAAGGTCAAAATCTGCAACACGCCTCTTCTGCAGCATGACTCCAGCAAACAGGTACCGTGACAGCTGATGTGGAGGAAATGAGCAGTTCAGGTTCTCATAAGTGGGAGATGGATCACATGGGAAGGGTTAAAGGTCTGTGTTATAGTGCTAGACTGACTAGAACGGACTAGAACTACACTTTCTTCCGCACAGTTATATAGTACGATAGATGCTGAGTTAGTAATGATGTACGTGTAACCATGGGAGCTTACCACCATCATAACCAGCACAAAAGATTCGAATACAAACAACAAAAGAAAATATACAGAAATTTGGAGTTTATGACAAAGAAAAATTAACTGATGAAAATAACTTTGATGTGTGAGTTTGTCTGTGTTTTTTCAGCAGTGTGAGCATGTCTTATTGTGCTCTAATTGTTGCCTAGACTGAACACTTGCATGCTCCAACACAGCATGCTGCTTCTTTGGATTATAGCTTAATGCCGTTGCTGCTGCCTGTTGGAGGATACTGATCTGATAACAACACATCCTTTAAGTCCTGAAGGTTGTGAGGTGGGACCTCCATGAATCGAATTTATTTGTGCAGCAAATACAACAGATGTTTGATTAGACTGTTTTATATAACCAGTTATGGTCCTCAAACCATTCCTGACCCTTTTTAGCAGTTTGAGCTACAGTAGCTTGTCTGTTGGATCAGGTCAGATGGACCAGCCTTCGGTCACCACGTGAATCAGTGAGACTTGGCCTCTCATGACCCTGTCACTAATTCCTCACTGTTCCTTCCTTAGAACACTAAATAGATGCATCCATCAATATGAATGTGTGTGAATGGTAGTTAGGAATTATTTAAAAGCGTACAAAAAAGTGCTTGTGTGACTGACTGTGAATGGGTGAATGTGGCATGTTGTATAAAGCACTGAGTGCTCCAGAATTGTAGAAAAGTGCTATATATAAGATAATATATAATATATAAGCAGAGGCATCACACAATACACAGAATGTGAACCTGACAGCGGACTACAGCAACCTCCTAAAGGAAGAGCCATGACGTGATCCTCGCCTAGTGGCTGAAGAACCTCGTGGCACTCTATGATCACCTGGCAGCACAAATAAATTGCTAAGAAAAGGCAGATTAATCAAGATCATGAAGGATCCCCACAACAGTACAGTGAATGAGCACAACAGCGATCAGGGAGTTCTAGTTTCAGAGAGATGAGCAGCTGCTGGCTAACAATCCAGACACAGTGGTGGTTGCAAGGATCTGAAGACTGCCGTCGTGATAATGTGGCAATCCCAGCAGTCAGGATGTTACAACCTGCCTCAAAAGCCACAACATAAAAGTGGAGACTGACACAAGAGTTATAAGAAGCATAGGTTATATTTTTAATTACAGCAAAACTAAATGCTCTTAAATGACATGTTAAAGCAAACATGGATGCCCCTACATGAGGATCACAAGTTGCTGCACTGAACACAGAAAAGTAATATGTGACCAACAAAAAGAGGATACAGCAGCCACAAACCAAAAGAAATACCACAACGCAAACCACAAGTAGCAACCAATATTTCCAACTAAGTGATCTGTTTGTGTAGTCACAAAGTGAATGATCAAGTAGTCCTAGATGTTGTGGACTATGTAGCTAGCTGCTGGAACGTAATATTTTCACAAGATAACATGAGATTAAAAGAGCGGGTCTACATGCAATGATGCTAGCGCTAGCCATGCTAGCATGCTACCTCCAACAGATAGTCAGACTGAGTCCACAGGTGATGACTCAGAGTCAGTTTTTTACATATCCATGTTAGAAAAAGCGGGAATAGCAAGGCTAAATGCCTTTTTAGAGTGTGTGCTTGTACAAAGGGCAGTGCAAAGTTTTCAGCGTAAACAGCAGTGTTGTTCAATTCAAACAGTTAGCTACGTCTTCCCCTCCGTGAATCGCTAACCAATCAGTGAGCTCCTTATATTGCAGCAGACTGCATTACTTTTTCTCCAAGGACCCAAAAACAAAGCAAAACAAAACACGGAAATGGTAATGGGCATAGGTAATCTGATAGTTTACAGCTAATTCTGTAGCTAATCCCAAAGATAATGCATTTGCTAATATGATCGCTATGAACTGACAGGAAAGGTAAATGCAGTGAGTAAATGGTTTTGAAAATGAGGAGTGGAATCAATTTTAAATGTCAGAAATAAATCTTGATTTTTGAATCTTTTTATTTCTCTTTTTAAAATTGCATTTTAAAAAAGATTGATTGAATGATTTCAAAATGTATTTTGGTTTTTATAAAGAGTTAAATTTTTTGTGAAAATATAAGCTTCTTTAGTTAATGTTTTTATTCATTTATTTTATTATTCATATTATTGTCTGTGTAGATACTGTGCTGGAGTGGACAGGGGGTGAAGGGTAGATTGGGAGAAAAAAAGTGGAGGAATAGAAGAAGAAAAAGGACAGAAAAAAGAGAGAAAAGAATGGGCGTTTGGGGAATAACAAGAGGAGAGGCGTGTAAGATTGTACCTATGCTTGCTGGTCCCAACCCTCGATAGTCACGTTTTGGGGGGTTTAGCAATCTTGGGGGGTTTACGAAGGATAATCTTTACGTTTATCCTTCGTACTCTATATTCCAATGATTGTTTTACTCTGTGTTGTTGTTGCTGTTGTCCTTGTCCTGGATATGTCTTCCATAGTTGCTATTTTGTTTTCTCAATAATAAAAAAACAAACAAACAAACAAACAAACAAAAAAGAAAGGAGAAAAAAGCTAATTATTCACTGGTTGTTTAAGAAAAAGGCATTGTTGCTTTCTCCTTAAACATTTCTCTCTGGGACTTTTCCCACTGACTTAATTTTTAGAGATTTTGGGGGGGGGGGGGGTTTAGAAAGACTCACCACACACCCAATGCTGCATTAGAGTCGCATTAGAATTTCTTGACATTCTGACTGAAAGAGTAATAAAAATTCTATCATCTCGTTTCACAAGCAACTCCCTAACGTTATCTAATACGAGTTTGTATGAATATACGAGGACATAGAGAG
Organism: Mchenga conophoros; assembly: GCF_057382185.1. Lineage (NCBI taxonomy): Eukaryota > Metazoa > Chordata > Actinopteri > Cichliformes > Cichlidae > Mchenga > Mchenga conophoros. The sequence continues at coordinate 1,226,597 of NC_140535.1, read as the reverse complement.
AAAAGATGAAAACCAACTGTGCAAATCAAAAACACGCCAACAGCATTGTTGTCATGTTTGACTTTTGGCCACAGAAAAAGAAGGCTGCAAAGCTTAGATGCATGAAAAAGAAACACAAATTTCTTTTTCATGCATTTATAGAATCTTAGGCAAGACTGAACTGCACTGCAAGTTCTGTACCGAGTTCTTCTTCATATAACTGGATGTTTCATTAAGTAATTTCAGTTGAAAATTGTCAGAGGTTAGTTCCCCAGACCTCATCCACCTGGGAGTGTTTAAATAAAGGACTTAATACATAGCTCAACAATAGTTGATAAAGTATCGCATAAAGTATGTTCCAGTCACTTTGTAATTGAGAATAAGAGTGCACATCTGCAGACAAATAGTTAAATCTGTGATTCTGGATTGCATTAAAATGTGCCACTGACAATGCTTGGTGCCTGCATCCACTGCAGTATTGCACTGAGCACATATTTGGATCAGTTTTCAAACTCTATCAAAGATGAAAAGTCAAAAGTTGATTTTTTTTTAAAAATTTGCTATGTTTTGATTAGTGGTGGCGGATGTGTTTAGTGGTGGTGCTTGTCACTACCCGATCCATACCGGAAACCCGATCGGTACCCCGCATGCGCAAATCTTACGTCACTTCCTCTCTTTGCCAACATTGCGACATTCAATATATTTGAATGATACGGTTAGCACCCAGTTTGCTCCTAGCATTTCTCAGCAGCTCTGCCTCGACTACCGGGACATTTAAACAATGGATAATCCATATCCGCAAAAAATTTTGCTGTTCTCCTCAACAGAGAGCGTTCCCCGATTGAACAACAGTGCCGTAAAATAAGAAGAATGGTGCCTAATGACAGAGTTAATAATACAGACATTATAATATGTCACGCGAAGATTCAGCAGCCAGATGAAGTGTTTACTGGCAACTGACAGTGATAGCGGACATTATCATCACTTTTCCAACAATCCTCTCCACACAGACGAGCATAAACACACTCGACTATCACTAAATCAGATTTAACACACGTTTGTAATGACGCTAATTCAGTTTACAATAGGGTTCATTCGCTCAGTCAGCAGGTGGCGGTATCCTCGTACACTGGGGAGTACACTGCCATTAAACGAACAGAAGAAGAAGAAAACCCCTGCACATGCGCGGTACGGATCGGGTAGACCCGATTTGTACGGTCCGACTTTGCACATGCGCAGTAAGGATCGGGAGTCCTGATCTGTCACTATCTTTTTACTTTTTTGTTTTTGTCTACATTCTATTAAATGTTTCATTATCGGAAACATTTTAAGAGATACTTGTTATTCTTAACATCTTAACAGATACTCTGACCTGTAACTATCGTAAAATGCTTCGACCGGAAGTAGACACCTTTCGCGCATGCGGGGTATCGATCGGGTTTCCGGTACGGATCGGGTAGTGACACTTGGTGTTCACTCTCTCCGAGTATCACTTCCTGTTCCTGTTCTAACACAGTGGTGCCTTTGTGTCACTTTTCTGCGTAGCAGTTTAATTAAAAACTTATAGATAACTTCTTATTTCATAGTGTAATCTTCACATGCTTCATCTAAAGCACACTCGCTAATTTATTGTTACAGTATTCACTCACTGTGTCTTTAGGGTTTCACTAGCTTAGCTTAGCTCATAGCATTGCCTCTTCATCTGTCCCTCCTGCACTTTCCTGCTCATTGTGTCAGATTTTCAGTTACTCCTCGGCCTCTTTTAGCAGTAATGATACTTGTAAAAGATGCAGCCTATTTTCAGGTCTGGAGGCCAGGATCACTGAATTGGAGACTCGACTTCACACCCTTGCAATAACCCATAGCTAACCAGGCCCCTGTAGCCGGTGTAGCCAAAGATAGCATAGGCCCTGCTAACAGGATGGCTGACAGTGAGGTGGAAGCATAGTCAAAAGTTACAGTAATTTTAAAAAATGTCGGAAAACCCTGTCAGTGACGAGTTAGGGTTTAAAGGGCCTTGGTACACCACCAACCTTTTTATGTATCTGAGACATGTGAAGCTGAAAACCTCAGCAACCAAAGTCAGTTGTCTTCCCGTGTCCTTCAACGCACATATTAAACAAATATGTAAGACTGCTTTCTTCCATTTGTGCAACATCTCTAAAGTTAGAAATATCCTGTCTCAGAGTGACGCTGAAAAACTAGTTCATGCATTTATTACTTCCAGGCTGGACGACTGTAATTCATTATTATCAGGAAGTCCAAAAAACTCGCTGAAAAGCCTTCAGCTAATCCAAAATGCTGCAGCAAGAGTCCTGACAGGGACTAGAAAGAGAGAGCAGATTTCTCCTGTATTGGCTTCCTGTTAAATCCAGAATTCAAAATCCTGCTCCTCACATACAAGGTCCTAAATAATCAGGCCCCATCTTATCTTAATGACCTTGTAGTACCATATCACCCTATTAGAGCACTTCACTCTCCGCCTTGAGGCGACTGATGCTGATGTTGAATTGAATTGATTATAGCGGAGATGCTGACAGATTTTTCATTTGTTTTACCTAAAGCCAAGTGGGAAACATTTTAAACATGTAATTCCTAACATTAAAGATCCATAAAGTTCTTTTGCTTAGAAACTAGTGAGTGGAAGGGTGAGTGCTGTGCTGCCACTGGATGCAGATTAAATTGAAGCCAGTGTGTTACTGAGTTCCAGCAGTCTGCCTCAGCAGACAGCCAATGAAAAAGAGAGCAAGGGGAACCTTTACCATTACCAGAGCTGACGCTCCTGTCCTTCCTGCCCTTGCTTTCTCTCACCGTATAGCACTGTTCTGTTGTGCAGCCTAGAGACGAGCAGAGAATGGACTCAAACGAGGAGGCAGAGGGTGAATGAGAGGGAGAGAATCTGAGGAAGAATTTGGGGTTGGTGTGTGGAGCTACTGTTTTGTGTGCGTGTTAGACGATGACGTGCGCTGTGCTCTGAGATGGCGTAAAGAATTCTGATTGCCTTCAGCGGTGTGGAGGAGGCATCTCAATCCTTGAGAGGGGCCCACATGCAGTAATGTCTGTCCGCTGTGGTTTCTCTCCTTTGCAAAGGAGAGCGTGTGCATGTTTTCTTCCTCTTTCCTCCCCCTCTCGTTCTCTGGTAATCCTTACCTCCTCGGTTCTTCATACTGGCATCTTTTTCCGTCTTCCCACATTTTTCCTTCAGGGATGAGATAAGTGGTGATGAATCTGACAATATATTGAGAGCTCCTTTTTTGTCTGATGAACATGGATTGTCTTTGCATTGTCACAACCAAGGTAAGAGACATGATTCACTGGACTTGAGAATAGTCACTGTACGGGAATGAGGGATGAGGTAAAGCAGGGGAAAACGCTGTTTGTGTGTTGGTTGTTTCTGGATGAATATAGATGTTTGCTATCCCTCCCTCCTGGTTGTCTTCATTCCCATGTCACTCTAAAGTAAAAAGTTGTATAAATTCATTTTCATTGCTGCTGCTGGACATTTCTGTTTACCTGTTCTGGTTCACGTCTTTCAGTCAGCAACACTATAAAAAGCTCAGATATGGCAACAGAAGCTGTTTTGAACTTGTGGCTCTGCTGCAGCCCAGTGCTCACACAACGTGAGTAATGCCAACACTGCAAGAAAAAGGTTGTTTCACTGTAACGCAGAAGTCTTTGTGCACACCTGGAACATTTTATTTTAGAAAATGTTTAAGTTACTGTGCAAACGATCATTGCATCACTCAAAAGAGCAGTTCTTCAGTCCCTGTGACCACCATACTGTCATCATGTTTATTAGATTTCCTTTCTAAGTTATTGTTTCCTTGGTATACATAATCCTTACCTCTTTCCTGTTTATGATTCAAAATTAATTCAAAGTATCTCATCATGACACTTGTAACATCACAAAGCACCGTGAATGAAGAACATCAGACAGGGATCATCGGTGGTTGAGGATAGGACCACAATGGATAACTTCAGATGCTGCAGTGACTCTACGCGGCTCATAGCGTTAAAAACATTTTAATAAATGGTCTGCCATCACTATGTCAGAAGTTTAATTTTTGTTCATGTTGGATAATCTTTCTTTACATTTGGGTATTAAGAATATATTTAATTACCAGAAAAAGTATTTCTACTGGCATTAGTTCCAAGTTTGTAACATCTGGTATTGTGGCGTCCCTGGTTGCAGCCATTGGCCCCTGTTTTAATAGTCACGAGTCAAAGTGAAACTCTCTTTGAATATCACCTTTATTTTCATCTAATCTAAAACTGTATGATCTTTACGGACATAGGACAGTGCAGAGAAGACAGAAGCTGGGAGAGGGTGCACAGTAAATGGCCGGTGGGTTTGAACCCAGGTCTCTGCCCTATCACATCTGTATTTATAACCTAACTATGTGGGACAATATTACAATGTTAACCACCTTGAGGCGACTATTGTTGTGATCTCATCCTGCATAAATAAAAATTGCATTTAATGAAGTTGACATTTGTTTCTCTTTTGTGTATTAAAATTACAGCAAAAATCATTTCTAAACCTTTTTTTTAGGAAATATCACCAAACTTTTGAAGTTTCATAAACTGATGACCACAGAATCACATTTGTAGCTCTTCTCAAATGAATTAAACTACATTTCTCTGGAATCACCTGCAGGTTATATTCAAAGTATGTAAGTATGACCTATGGTTAACCAGCTCTCTGGTCGGTGTGTTAGCTGTTGAAGCTATTTTAGCACTAATGGTACTCACTGCAAATGCAGCTTAGCTCAGTGCATTGTACACCGAACTGTTAGAATCTTATAATTAGATTCACCACAGTAGCTGGTGTGGATATAGTAACTTAGCTTTAGTTAGCTGGGCTCTAACCCGAGCTGCCAGGACACCAGGCTGGCTGTGAGGGTCCCATTATAATTCAGTTTAATTTAATTTTGTTTATATAGTTCCAAATATTCGTCAACATGTGTTATATTGCAAGGTAAAGGCCCTACAATAATACAGAGAACCACAACAATTAAATGACTCCCTGTGAGGAAGCACTTGGTGACAGTGGGAAGGAAAATCTCTTTAAGAGACGAAACCTCTGGCAGGATTAGGCTCAGGAAGGGGAAGCCATCTGCCACAGTTGTTTGGGGGTGAGGGGAGGGAGACACTGTGGAAGATAGCCAGAGACTAAGAATAACTGATGATTTAAATGCATAGTGGTTTAGAAACACTATTTTTACTCACTGTGTTTATAAAGGTGAATAAAGAAAGAACATTCAGCGCATTGTGTGAATCCCCGAGCACACTAGACCTACTGAAGCATTCAGGGTCACCTGATCCAGTCCTAGCTACAGATACAGCCACTTACAATAACCACCTGGATCCTGACAGGACCGTGGCAGATCCTTAGCCGCTCCGCAGCTGGTTCTTAACCAAATCTTAGCTGGCTGGGAGAGGTAGTTCTAAGTGGCTGTATCTGTCTGTGCTTTAGCAAAGATCTCTAAAAATCTTCCCATTAATACAGAACATTGCAGCGAGAGTAGTGACAGGGACCAGAAAGAGAGCAGATTTTCCCCCTTTTAGCTTTGCTTCATCCATCACTCTAACCCTGTAAAATCCTGCTCCTCACATACAAGGTCTTAAATAATCAGGCCCCATCTTATCTTAATGACCTTGTAGTACCATATCACCCTATTAGAGCACTTTGCTCTCGCTCTGCAGCCCTACTTGTTGTTCCTAGAGTATTTAAAAGTAGAATGGGAGGCAGAGCCTTCAGTTTTCAGGCCCCTCTTCTGTGGAACCAGCTTCCAGTTTGGATTCAGGAGACAGACACTATCTCTACTTTCAAGATTAGGCTTCAAACTTTCCTTTTTGACAACTCTTTATTGTTAGGGCTGAATCAGGTGACCCTGAACCATCTTTAAATGATGCTGCTAAAAGGCTTCCACTGCTGGCAGCTTCCAGTGACTGTTTCTTTTTGACTAATCCCTTCACTCTTTGTTTTAAAACACCACTACTGTTAATTAGTAACTTCAACTCTTGCCTTGCCTCCTATTGTTCACCTTTTGTCCTGTCTTTTTTTGCTCTCCTCCTCTTTCCCCTCACCCTCAACTGATTGCAGAGGATGGTTGCCCCTCCATGATCCTGGTTCTGCTGGAGAACCAGAACTCTGTGTGTGTGTGTGTGTGTGTGTGTGTGTGTGTGTGTGTGTGATCATACAAAGATGCAGTGTGGTACCAGGCAGGGGTGCCTTTTATCCCCTTAATCTTTTTCAATGATAATTGACCCACTAACTATAGCAACAAGAACAGCAAGGGTTTGGTCAAAGGAAGTCAAAGGGAAGCTTTAGAACCCAAAATATGATTGTATGCTGACGATAAGCTTGTGTATATTTCTGACCCAGTGTCCAGCATTCAAGACCTTTTAATTTGACTGTTTGTCTTGTATTACAGTCAATTTCCATAAAACTGAATTAATGAAATTAGGGATTAAGATCCCAGACGGGCAACCTCTTCTAAAATTTTAGAGATTCTCTTTTTCTCTTGGTGTAAGAATTAATTTGGTGAAGATGTTTTTAATAATTAGAGTTATTGGAAGTGTGTTACAAAAATCATGGGATTGTCACTTTGCCCAGTATTATTACTGCTCTCCTAACATCAGAACAGTCCTATGCTGGATAAGAAACTGCAAAAGAGGCGCTGCTTTACTAAAGGATCAGTCAAACTGTTTTTGGAAACCTGGAAGCTTTCGTTTGTGTCAAATATGGAAGCAAAAGATACTGAGGTGCTTTTTTTTTCTTTGTGTGTCTAGTCAGCTTTTTGGTGAAAAAGAAAGATGCAGGGTTGATATGGTTATTGAATATGGAGCTGCCAGGGATAAAATTCATGAATGTTGTGAAGGAGGATACAAGGGATGGGGTGACATGGAGGCAGATCATCCACTGTGACAACCACTGCGGTGAGCAGCTGAAAGAAGCAGTTAGTAGTAGCGTCTCATCTAATATCTTGTTAAATTCTGTAAAGTGGTTGCAGTTTCATATCCCTGATGTTTGACAGCACGGCGGTGCGGTGATTAGCACTGTTACCTCACTACTAGAAGGTCCTGAGTTTGATTCCAACACCTGGCCAGGGTCTTTGGGTGTGGAGTTTGCATGTTCTCCCCGTGTTTGGTTGGGTTCTCTGCGGGTACTCTGGCTTCCTCCTACAGTCCAAAGGGGGGTTAGGTTCCTTGGTGTTCCCCTGGATAAGCTAGAGGAGGTGGCTGGGGAGAGGGAGGTCTGGGCTTATCTGCTTAGGCTGCCGCCCCCGCGACCCGGCCCCGGATAAAGCGGAAGAAGATGGATGGATGGATCATTGCTCGGTAATTTGTCTTTGACCAATAAGCCCAGACTCGGTCACCTGGTTAAAGTGGCTGTTCAGATCTCAGGAAGGTCTCAGGTCCAGCTTGTGAACTTTGGTGCTGAGTAAGGAAACCTCTGTCATGTTATGTTCAGACCATCCTGTCTTTAGAGATTTTCTGGTCGTCAGCATGAAGTGCCTGCAGTGATGACCAAGAGAGATAGAGTGTCTATTATACCTGCTGCTATTATCATGCTTAATAACACTTTGTTGATGCTACTGATGAAACTTAGGCTGTTTTTTTCTCTGTGTGGACATACTGCAAATCAGCTTCTCATTGGGGACAACAGAGTCACTATTGACCATTGAACATACATATATATATATATATATCAAGTTAAAGTGGGGGATACTGTCTACTTTACAGGGAATATAAAAACTTCAGAAAGGATTTGTGCTCTCAGTTGACAAAGTATCAAAACAAAATCAACCAGTTTAGACTTGAGAGAAAGAATTGCTGATGCTCAAAGTTATGACAATGTTTTCGAGTGTCCAGAAATGAAATGAGAAGTATCACAACACTGATACTTCACATGCATCTGATTCTCCAAAAGTCATTGCAAAACCTTTACTTGTCTAGATATACAAGATATCCAAACACAAACACATTAAGGATCCTTTAGAGCATCGTTGACTAATGCCTGGAACACCAGTGGTGCACTGGTCAACCAAAACAGCATCACTAGATAATCAAAGTGCCTGCATCTGCCGGGGAAGAGGATGGTTGAATGATTCCCGTAGTGAGTCTCTAATGCAGGTCTCCACTGGTTCTGTCTGGGTAGGAGAGGTGACCCTACCTGAGGCTAAGCAAGAAGTTAATAAACACACAGAAAAACTGTTGTACAGGACTACAAGCCGCGCCACAGCAATATAAATGCATTTGAAATGAATTGAATTGAACTGAATGAATTACATTATGTCTGAACACTGATAGGGCACAGGTTATCAGCATGCCAGAGGGATGATACATGAGTGCTGTCAGAGGGTAACACTGATGGTGGCTAATGATTGAATAATTATGACCATGTGACAAATTTGGACTTTACATGGATCACCTGGTTTCTGAGCAAAATCAACGCTGCGTTTGCTGTTTTGGGAATTTTGTCTTTTTTGTTTTTTCAATTTAGCATTTTTTGTGACTCATGGTTATTGAATATATTACCTCTCAGCTGTGTTAATATTGTATGCAGTACTGTGGAATAGACCTGACGGAGTGTAAAACAACCTGAAACATGCAGTATATAAGGTTTAACTCGTGGCGTATGCACTGCCAAAACTATTAAATATGAAACATATGTGCTTTCTGTGTAATGCACAGTTGCTGCAATGAGATCTGAAGTACTATAAGCTACGTCTGCTGTTCTGTTGTAATGCTTTTGGGCATGATGAATATACTTTTGTAATTGAGTGAGAGGAAAATAGAGGGGAGGGGAAAAAATAAACAGATCCCTGGATGAACCTGTTTGATATGCTGTCATTGTTGCTGGGTTTGTTTGTTTTTTTCATATAAATTTTTGACCACATAAGAATAATACAGTGTATATATACCAAGTGTACCACTTTTAAAGTGCTTAAAAGATAAGTAGTCTTTGGGGATGAAAAGTAATTTTCCTGTCAGTGTGTATTAAGAATGGTAGCTCAGAAGCCTACATTGTAAAACTGTTAATTGCTAAATTAACTTATCCTGATTAACCTGTCAAAATCTTAAACATATTGTGCGTGCATTTATTAAATGGGTTTATTTATTATATAGTTGGGGGAAATTGGGATAAAAAGGCAAAAAATGACAACTTCTAGAACTGATGAGTCATTTTGATCCCTTTAGATACATAGATATACACAGTGATGGGAACAGCAGCGTTAAAAGTAACGGCATTACTAACACTGTTACTTTTTTCAGTAACCAGTAATCTAACTAATTACTGTTGCTATCATTACAACGCCGTTACTGTTGCTAACAAGAAAAAGTGGTGCGGACGTGCTGAGGCTGTCTTCAGCTTACCGGGAGGTAGGGGGGGGCGAAACAATCGCACAAGTGCTGCTGATTGAGGAACAATAAAGTAGTCATGGTAAACCAATCACATGATCAATTTAAGATTCCATGGAACCAAGATGCTATGTCAACCCAAGACAAGGGTGAAGTTTTAGGAGTGATGATGCCAAGAGAGAGTGAAAGAAAGAGTGAGAGAGAGAGTTTTGAGTGAGTGTGTAGTGTATTGTGAAGTGAGTGTGTAGTGTAGTGGATAGTGTTGTTGTGTGTGTCAGAACAATGAGGCGACTGCTGAAGGTCACAGCTGCTGCCAAAAAGCCACCAAACAGTGTAAACGCTGTCTGCAGGTGGAAACAGGAGCAGCGACACACCTGCTGCTGTCAGGCCTGCAGGTATCAGCCTGTGATCTGCTTTTTTATCTTACAGTGGACAGAAATTATTTTTGGGAGGGGCACAAATAGATTGTGTGGCATCTTATTTGATGCAGAACAGCTGATTGTTCTGTAAATAGTTTCAGTGGTTATAAAATAACAGCTTGGCTGCATTTTAGGTAAATAGCTGCATATAACTTTGTTGTTTGTAAAACCTGTGCATAGGTTTATATTTGCATTTCAAGTTAAGAGAATGATTTTTAAACATGTTTGTGGTTGTTACAGTAAAAACATAACTACTCGGATTTTATATTTTGTGTCTGGTTTCAGATCAGCTGTGCTGATACAGTATGTCAAATGAAAAAATAACTGTAAATTCAGACGTGTGAGGTTGTGCTGAAAAGAACGGCACCAAACAAAACAAGGCAGGATAAATCGTTTTTAAAGGTGAAATGACAAGTAGTCAAAAACACCCTCGACCACAGAGGGTTGAACATTTTTTAAAGTAACGCAGTAGTTACTTTTTCTAGAATTTAGTTACTTTTATAATAACTCTGTTACTAACTCAGAGATACTTTTTTGAAGAAGTAACTATTTACTATTACTAATTACTTTTTCAAAGTAACTTGCCCAACACTGGGTATACAGTATACATGTATAATCCAAATTCCAAAGAAGTTGGGGCGTTGTGTAAAACATAAATAAAAACCGAATACAATCTTTTTCAACGTATATTCAAATGAATACACCACAAACACAAGACATCTAATGTTCAAACTGATAAATTTTGTTGTTGTTTTGCAAATCGTCACTCATTTTGAATTTGATGTCTGCAACACGTTCCAAGAAAGCTGGGACAGAGACAGCAAAAGACTGGGAAAGTTGAGGAATGTTCAAAACACACCTGTTTTCAACATTCTGCAGGTGAACAGGTTAATTGTAAACAGGTGTTTGTCATGATTCGGTATAAAGGTACTATCCCTAAAAGGCTCAGGTGTTCACAAGCAAGGATGGGATGACCACTTTGTGAACAACTGCGTGGGCAAATAGTCCAGCAGTTTAAGAACAATGTTTCTCAACGTACAATTGCAAGGAATCCAGGCGTTTCATCATATACTGTCCATAATATCATCAAAAGACTCTGAGCATCTGCAGAAATCGCTGCATGAAAGCGGGAAGGCCGAATACCAACACTGGATGCCCATGACCTTCGATACCTCAGGCAGCACTGCATTTTAAAACATCATTCTGTAAAGGATATTACCGCGTGGGCCCAGGAGTACTTCAGAAAACCATAAAAATTCTGTACATCAATAAATCATGTTCATTTTATTCTAATGATCTCTCCTTATTGAACTATAGTTGGCTGAAACAAAGGCAGAGGGAAGGGCGAAGGCATGTCAGGAAGCAGTGAAAGAGAAGAAAAGGTGTGGAGATGAATGTAGGGGCAGCTGCTTGGCCATGGAAACCTATTCCATGAAGCTCTGTATACATTGTTCTTGAACTCATTTGAAGGCCAGGTGAAGTTTGGAAGTCTGTAGCGATTGAGTCTGCAGAAAGTTGGTGACGCCTTCATCCAACATGGAGTCAGCTCACACTGAAAAAGAAAGTTTGATCTTATGAGTGATTTTATGTGGCTTACCACTTGGGTTAGATGTTATTATTCCAAATTGCTTTCATTTTGGAATATTTAGTAGCAAGCAGATGGCCGCCCCTCCCTGAGCCTGGTTCTGCCGGAGGTTTCTTCCTTTTAAAAGGGAGTTTTTCCTTCCCACTGTCGCCAAAGTGCTTGCTCATAGGGGGTCATATGATTGTTGGGTTTTTCTCTGTATCTATGAAGCGCCTTGAGGCGACTTTTGTTGTGATTTGGCGCTATATAAATAAAATTGAATTGAATTGAATTGAATTGAAATTGAAGGAAATTTCTCCATAGAGACTGTGTCAGCTCCCAAACAGACAAAAAACAAACTAAAAACCAGCAACAAACAACTTAAACATAAACAATTACAAAGAAAGAACAATACAGTATCCACATCTGAACCAAAGAGTAAAACAGTGAAATGTGGATTATTAAATATTAGGTCTCTCTCCTCCAAGTCTCTGTTAGTACATGACTTAATAATTGATCAACAAATTGATTTACTCTGCCGTACAGAAACCTGGTTGCAGCAGGATGATTATGTTAGTTTAAATGAATCAACACCCCCGAGTCATTCTAACTACCAGAAATCTCGAAGCACAGGCCGAGGGGGAGGTGTGGCAGCAATTTTTCACACCAGCCTATTAATTAATGAAAGACCCAGACAGACTTTTAATTCATTTGAAAGCCTGATGCTTAACATTGTCCACCCCAGCTGTGAAACTCAGAAATCAGTCTTAATTGTTATCATCTATCGTCCACCTGGGCCTTACACAGAGTTTCTGTCTGATTTCTCAGACTTTATATCTAATTTAGTTCTGAGCTCAGATAAAATAATTATTGTGGGTGATTTTAACATCCATGTAGATGCTAAAAATGACAGCCTCAACATGGCATTTAGTCTGTTATTAGACTCAATTGGCTTCTCTCAAAATGTAAAAGAACCCACCCACCACTTTAATCACACTCTAGATCTTGTTTTAACATATGGCATAGAAACTGAACATTTAACAGTGTTTCCTGAAAACCCTCTGCTGTCTGATCATTTCCTGATAACATTTACTTTTACAATAATTGATTACACAGCGGTGAAGAGTAGATTTTATCAAAGTAGATGTCTTTCTGAAAGTGCTGTAACTAAGTTTAAGAATATAATCCACCCACTGGTATCATCTCCAATGCCCTGTACCAACACAGAGCAGAGCAGCTATCTGAACGCTACCCCAACAGAGGTCGATTATCTTGTTAATAATTTCACCTCCTCACTACGTACGACTCTGGATACTGTAGCTCCTGTGAAAACTAAGGCCTCAAATCAGAAGTACCTGACTCCGTGGTATAATTCTCAAACACGTAGCCTAAAGCAGATGACTCGTAATCTGGAGAGGAAATGGCGTGTCACAAATCTAGAGGATCATCATTTAGCCTGGAGAAATAGTTTGCTGCTTTATAAGAAAGCCCTCCGCAAAGCCAGAACATCGTACTATTCATCACTGATTGAAGTAAATAAGAACAACCCCAGGTTTCTCTTCAGCTCTGTAGCCAGGCTGACAAACAGTCAGAGCTCTGTTGAGCCAACCATCCCTTTAACGTTAACTAGCTAGTAATGACTTCATGAACTTCTTCACAAATAAAATTTTTATCATTAGAGAAAAAATGACCAGTAATCATCCCACAGATGTAATATTATCTACAGCTACTCTTAGTACCATTGATGTTAAGTTAGACTCTTTTTCTCTAATTGATCTTTCTGAGTTAACTTCAATAATTACTTCCTCCAAACCATCAACCTGTCTTTTAGACCCCATTCCTACAAAACTGCTCAAAGAAGTCCTGCCATTAATTAATTCTTCGATCTTAAATATGATCAACCTATCTCTAATAATCAGCTATGTACCACAGGCCTTCAAGCTGGCTGTAGTTAAACCTTTACTCAAAAAGCATCTCTAGACCCAGCAGTCTTAGCTAATTATAGGCCAATCTCCAACCTTCCTTTCATATCAAAAATCCTTGAAAGAGTAGTTGTCAAACAGCTAACAGATCATCTGCAGAGGAATGGTTTATTTGAAGAGTTTCAGTCAGGTTTCAGAGCTCATCACAGCACAGAAACAGCTTTAGTGAAGGTTACAAATGATCTTCTTATGGCCTCTGACAGTGGACTCATCTCTGTGCTTGTCCTGCTAGACCTTAGTGCAGCGTTGGATACTGTCGACCATAATATCCTATTAGAGCGATTAGAACATGCTGTAGGTATTACAGGTACTGCACTGCAGTGGTTTGTATCATATCTATCTAATAGACTCCAGTTTGTGCATGTAAATGGAGAGTCCTCTTCACACACTGAGGTTAATTATGGAGTTCCACAGGGTTCAGTGCTAGGACCAATTCTGTTTACATTATACATGCTTCCCTTAGGCAGCATCATTAGAAGACATAGCATACATTTACACTGATATGCTGATGACACCCAGCTCTATCTGTCCATGAAGCCAGATGACACACACCAATTAGTTAAACTGCAGGAATGTCTTAAAGACATAAAGACCTGGATGGCCGCTAACTTTCTGCTTCTTAATTCAGATCAAACTGAGGTTATTGTACTCGGCCCTGAAAATCTTAGAAATATGGTATCTAACCAGATTCTTACTCTGGATGGCATTACCTTGGCCTCCAGTAACGTGGTGAGGAACCTTGGAGTCATTTTTGACCAGGACATGTCCTTCAATGCACATATTAAACAAATATGTAAGACTGCTTTCTTCCATTTGCGCAACATCTCTAAAATTAGAAATATCCTGTCTCAGAGTGACGCTGAAAAACTAGTTCATGCATTTATTACTTCCAGGCTGGACGACTGTAATTCATTATTATCAGGATGTCCTAAAAAATCCCTGAAAAGCCTTCAGTTAATCCAAAATGCTGCAGCAAGAGTCCTGACAGGGACTAGAAAGAGAGAGCATATTTCTCCTGTTTTGGCTTCCTGTTAAATCCAGAATTGAATTCAAAATCCTGCTCCTCACATACAAGGTCTTAAATAATCAGGCCCCATCTTATCTTAATGACCTTGTAGTACCATATCACCCTATTAGAGCACTTCGCTCTCGCTCTGCAGGCCTACTTGTTGTTCCTAGAGTATTTAAAAGTAGAATGGGAGGCAGAGCCTTCAGTTTTCAGGCCCCTCTTCTGTGGAACCAGCTTCCAGTTTGGATTCGGGAGACAGACACTATCTCTACTTTCAAGATTAGGCTTAAAACTTTCCTTTTTGCTAAATCATATAGTTAGGGCTGGACCAGGTGACCCTGAATCCTCCCTTAGTTATGCTGCAATAGACGTAGGCTGCCGGGGGATTCCCATGATGCATTGAGTTTTTCCTTTCCAGTCACCTTTCTCACTCACTATGTATTAACAGACCTCTCTGCATTGAATCATATCCGTTATTAACCTCTGTCTCTCTTCCACAGCATGTCTTTATCCTGTCTTCCTTCTCTCACCCCAACCGGTCGCAGCAGATGGCCCCGCCCCTCCCTGAGCCTGGTTCTGCCGGAGGTTTCTTCCTGTTAAAAGGGAGTTTTTCCTTCCCACTGTCGCCAAAGTGCTTGCTCATAGGGGGTCATATGATTGTTGGGTTTTTCTCTGTATCTATGAAGCGCCTTGAGGCGACTTTTGTTGTGATTTGGCGCTATATAAATAAAATTGAATTGAATTGAATTGAATTGAAATTGAAGGAAATTTCACAACTGGACTTACTGGATTTACTGAACTCCTGAGAGCGACCCATTTGTTCACAAAGGTTTCTGGAAGCAATCAGCATGCCTATGGTGCTTGATGTTATACACCTGTGGCCATGGAAGTGATTGGAAGAATTCAGTGATTTGGAAGGTTGAATGGACACTTTTGGCCAAAAAGTGTATATATTCATATTGAATTTTCAGTCTGTTGATTTGCTTCATCTCTTACATTGTAATCTGAGAAGTTCATCTTGAAATTTCAATACTTGATGAATTGAATGAAATTGCGTCACGTGGCCATGGAACTGCTTGCGAGTCAGGTGTTTGATTCATTGTCTTCTGACCTACCAGCAGGTAAAGCAGGTCATCTACTAATTGGAAGGTTGGTGGCTTAAATCCTTTTAATCTTTTGTTCAGATTCTAAAGAATACAGTGAATTGGCAGCACAATTAGGAGAGATTCACTGGCTCAAATCCAGAAGTTTGGCCTGGAGCTGAGGTTACAGCATAATTACCTCCTGACTGAATTTCGGATCAGTTTCATTGTAGCTCATTCAGCCACATGTTTCTTCTGTACTTCATGGAAGCCACTCTTTGTCTCATTCTTCTCCCTCAGCTCAACTTCTCACTCTAAGGAAGAAATAAATAAATATGTAATGGCTGCAGATCTGATTGGTTGTCAGTTCACTTAAACAGCTGAATCGATAGACAGTTCCTATGGTAACAGGGAGGCTGGCGCCAAAAATATATGCAACATGCAGACTGGTGCATCTCCCACATACTTCACTGTTGCCTTAAAACAGTAGGCATGTCGCTAGTATAAAGATTGTAACTCTGAATTGAAAGCTAAGAAAGAAAAAACAAAAATTTTTCTCCATAAATCATAAACTGTTCAACTTCCTTTTTTTGGTTTATGTTTATCATTTATAGACTTTCCCTTTGATGTAAGGAGTTCACCCAGGAAAGTTATCAAGTTCTCATACATCTGTTGAAAAACTCATGACTTCTACCATTATGACTTCTACCTGCTTATTTGTCTGGCAATCCGATGGACGAGGCTTGGGTTTGGTGGTTGCCAGTACAACTCTACTTGTCTGACTGTACTGAAGTATAAAGATTGGTGAAGGGGGGATCATGATGTGGGATTTATTTTCAAGATTTTGGCTCAGCCGCTTCATTCCAGTGAAAGGAACTCCTGATGCTTCAGCATAACCAAGCCATTTGGGACAATTTCATTATTTGGGCATGGCACCTTCCAAAACGTTCCACCATGTCCACGCACCAGTTCACAAACCAAGGCCCTTAAAGATATGGATGCGCGAGTTTGGTGTGGAAGAAATTGACTGGCCTGCACGAAGTACTGACCTCACACCTGTAGAACACCTTTAGGATAAAAAAGAGTGGAGACTGCAGCACGATCTCACCCAATGTCAGTGCTTGAACTCACAAATGCACTTCTGGAACAAAGGCCAAAAATTCCCACAAACACATTCCTAAATGTTGTGGAAAGACTGTCATAAGTTCATATGCACATGAAGGCTGACAAGCAAATACGTTTAGCAAAATAGTTTATTTTAACTTATTTACTGCAGTTTAATAACTTAATCTGCAGTTTTTCTTTTTTTTATTGTCCGAGAAAGAGAAATCGAGTCTCTTTGGGCTTGAACATTACAGTTCACTGTGCGACCAAACGCAACAGTTGCATCTGAAAGCTTTTTAACGTCTTTCCCTTTTTTCCTCACAGAACTCTGGATGTCTGCTGTCAGACAGTTTTGTACTCTTACAACAGTTCAATTCAATTCAATTTTATTTATATAGCGCCAAATCACAACAAAAGTCGCCTCAAGGCGCTTCATAGATACAGAGAAAAACCCAACAATCATATGACCCCCTATGAGCAAGCACTTTGGCAACAGTGGGAAGGAAAAACTCCCTTTTAACAGGAAGAAACCTCCGGCAGAACCAGGCTCAGGGAGGGGCGGGGCCATCTGCTGCAACCGGTTGGGGTGAGAGAAGGAAGACAGGATAAAGACATGCTGTGGAAGAGAGACAGAGGTTAATAACGGATATGATTCAATGCAGAGAGGTCTGTTAATACATAGTGAGTGAGAAAGGTGACTGGAAAGGAAAAACTCAATGCATCATGGGAATCCCCCGGCAGCCTACGTCTATTGCAGCATAACTAAGGGAGGATTCAGGGTCACCTGGTCCAGCCCTAACTATATGCTTTAGCAAAAAGGAAAGTTTTAAGCCTAATCTTGAAAGTAGAGATAGTGTCTGTCTCCCGAATCCAAACTGGAAGCTGGTTCCACAGAAGAGGGGCCTGAAAACTGAAGGCTCTGCCTCCCATTCTACTTTTAAATACTCTAGGAACAACAAGTAGGCCTGCAGAGCGAGAGCGAAGTGCTCTAATAGGGTGATATGGTACTACAAGGTCATTAAGATAAGATGGGGCCTGATTATTTAAGACCTTGTATGTGAGGAGCAGGATTTTGAATTCAATTCTGGATTTAACAGGAAGCCAAAACAGGAGAAATATGCTCTCTCTTTCTAGTCCCTGTCAGGACTCTTGCTGCAGCATTTTGGATTAACTGAAGGCTTTTCAGGGATTTTTTAGGACATCCTGATAATAATGAATTACAGTCGTCCAGCCTGGAAGTAATAAATGCATGAACTAGTTTTTCAGCGTCACTCTGAGACAGGATATTTCTAATTTTAGAGATGTTGCGCAAATGGAAGAAAGCAGTCTTACATATTTGTTTAATATGTGCATTGAAGGACATGTCCTGGTCAAAAATGACTCCAAGGTTCCTCACCACGTTACTGGAGGCCAAGGTAATGCCATCCAGAGTAAGAATCTGGTTAGATACCATATTTCTAAGATTTTCAGGGCCGAGTACAATAACCTCAGTTTGATCTGAATTAAGAAGCAGAAAGTTAGCGGCCATCCAGGTCTTTATGTCTTTAAGACATTCCTGCAGTTTAACTAATTGGTGTGTGTCATCTGGCTTCATGGACAGATAGAGCTGGGTGTCATCAGCATATCAGTGTAAATGTATGCTATGTCTTCTAATGATGCTGCCTAAGGGAAGCATGTATAATGTAAACAGAATTGGTCCTAGCACTGAACCCTGTGGAACTCCATAATTAACCTCAGTGTGTGAAGAGGACTCTCCATTTACATGCACAAACTGGAGTCTATTAGATAGATATGATACAAACCACTGCAGTGCAGTACCTGTAATACCTACAGCATGTTCTAATCGCTCTAATAGGATATTATGGTCGACAGTATCCAACGCTGCACTAAGGTCTAGCAGGACAAGCACAGAGATGAGTCCACTGTCAGAGGCCATAAGAAGATCATTTGTAACCTTCACTAAAGCTGTTTCTGTGCTGTGATGAGCTCTGAAACCTGACTGAAACTCTTCAAATAAACCATTCCTCTGCAGATGATCTGTTAGCTGTTTGACAACTACTCTTTCAAGGATTTTTGATATGAAAGGAAGGTTGGAGATTGGCCTATAATTAGCTAAGACTGCTGGGTCTAGAGATGCTTTTTGAGTAAAGGTTTAACTACAGCCAGCTTGAAGGCCTGTGGTACATAGCTGATTATTAGAGATAGGTTGATCATATTTAAGATCGAAGAATTAATTAATGGCAGGACTTCTTTGAGCAGTTTTGTAGGAATGGGGTCTAAAAGACAGGTTGATGGTTTGGAGGAAGTAATTATTGAAGTTAACTCAGAAAGATCAATTAGAGAAAAAGAGTCTAACTTAACATCAATGGTACTAAGAGTAGCTGTAGATAATATTACATCTGTGGGATGATTACTGGTCATTTTTTCTCTAATGATAAAAATTTTATTTGTGAAGAAGTTCATGAAGTCATTACTAGCTAGTTAACGTTAAAGGGATGGTTGGCTCAACAGAGCTCTGACTGTTTGTCAGCCTGGCTACAGAGCTGAAGAGAAACCTGGGGTTGTTCTTATTTACTTCAATCAGTGATGAATAGTACGATGTTCTGGCTTTGCGGAGGGCTTTCTTATAAAGCAGCAAACTATTTCTCCAGGCTAAATGATGATCCTCTAGATTTGTGACACGCCATTTCCTCTCCAGATTACGAGTCATCTGCTTTAGGCTACGTGTTTGAGAATTATACCACGGAGTCAGGTACTTCTGATTTGAGGCCTTAGTTTTCACAGGAGCTACAGTATCCAGAGTCGTACGTAGTGAGGAGGTGAAATTATTAACAAGATAATCGACCTCTGTTGGGGTAGCGTTCAGATAGCTGCTCTGCTCTGTGTTGGTACAGGGCATTGGAGATGATACCAGTGGGTGGATTATATTCTTAAACTTAGTTACAGCACTTTCAGAAAGACATCTACTTTGATAAAATCTACTCTTCACCGCTGTGTAATCAATTATTGTAAAAGTAAATGTTATCAGGAAATGATCAGACAGCAGAGGGTTTTCAGGAAACACTGTTAAATGTTCAGTTTCTATGCCATATGTTAAAACAAGATCTAGAGTGTGATTAAAGTGGTGGGTGGGTTCTTTTACATTTTGAGAGAAGCCAATTGAGTCTAATAACAGACTAAATGCCATGTTGAGGCTGTCATTTTTAGCATCTACATGGATGTTAAAATCACCCACAATAATTATTTTATCTGAGCTCAGAACTAAATTAGATATAAAGTCTGAGAAATCAGACAGAAACTCTGTGTAAGGCCCAGGTGGACGATAGATGATAACAATTAAGACTGATTTCTGAGTTTCACAGCTGGGGTGGACAATGTTAAGCATCAGGCTTTCAAATGAATTAAAAGTCTGTCTGGGTCTTTCATTAATTAATAGGCTGGTGTGAAAAATTGCTGCCACACCTCCCCCTCGGCCTGTGCTTCGAGATTTCTGGTAGTTAGAATGACTCGGGGGTGTTGATTCATTTAAACTAACATAATCATCCTGCTGCAACCAGGTTTCTGTACGGCAGAGTAAATCAATTTGTTGATCAATTATTAAGTCATGTACTAACAGAGACTTGGAGGAGAGAGACCTAATATTTAATAATCCACATTTCACTGTTTTACTCTTTGGTTCAGATGTGGATACTGTATTGTTCTTTCTTTGTAATTGTTTATGTTTAAGTTGTTTGTTGCTGGTTTTTAGTTTGTTTTTTGTCTGTTTGGGAGCTGACACAGTCTCTATGGAGATGGGTTTTTGGGGGGGTAGCAGGAGGAGAGAAGCTGCAGAGAGGCGTGTAAGACTGCAACTCTGCTTCCTGGTCCCAACTCTGGATAGTCATATTTTGGGGGGTTTAATAAATTTGTCCATATTTCTAGAAATGAGAGCTGCTCCATCCAAAGTGGGATGGATGCCGTCTCTCCTAACAAGACCAGGTTTCCTCCAGAAGGTTTGCCAATTATCTATGAAGCCCACATCGTTTCTGGGACACCACTCAGACAGCCAGCAATTTAAGGAGAACATGCAGCTAAACATGTCGCTCCTGGTCTGATTGGGGAGGGGACCAGAGAAAACTACAGAGTCCGACATTGTTTTGGCAAAGTTGCACACCGATTCAATATTGATTTTAGTGACCTCCGATTGGCGTAACCGGGTGTCATTACTGCCGACGTGAATTATGATTTTACTGAATTTACGTTTACCCTTAGCCAGCAGTTTTAAATTTCCTTCAATGTCGCCTGCTCTGGCCCCTGGAAGACAATTGACTATGGTTGCCGGTGTCTCTAGCTTCACATGTCTGAGAACAGAATCGCCAATTACCAGAGTTTGACCCCCGGCGGGTGTGTCGCCGAGTGGGGAAAAACGGTTAGACACATGAACGGGTTGGTGGTGTACCTGGGGCTTCTGTTTAGGACTATGCATCCTCCTCACCGTGACCCAGCCGCCCTCTTTCCCCAGCTGCTTGGGATCTGCCGGGGAACAGCTAGCGGGGCCTACGCTATCTTCGGCTGCACCAGCTACAGGGGCTTGGCTAGCTACGGGTGAATGAAGGGTGCGAAGCCGAGTCTCCAATTCAGTAATCCTGGCCTCCAGAGCTGCAAATATGCTACATTTGTTACAGATATCATTACTGCTAAAGGAGGCCGAGGAGTAACTCAACATCTGACACAATGAGCAAGAAAGTGCAGGAGGGAGAGGTGAAGTAGCCATGGTGCTAACGAGTCAACTACGAGCTAAGCTAAGCTAGCGAAACCGTACAGAGACAGTGAGTGAATACTTTGGCTATAAATTAGGTAGTGAGTACACAGAAAGTGTGCTTCGGATGAAGCACGTGAAGATTATACTATGAAAGAAGAATGTATTTAAAAGTTGTTAATTAAATTGCTAAGCAAATAAGCTACTCAGAAACACCACTGTGTTTGAGCAGGAACAGGAAGTGATACTCTACCACAGAGTGAGCGAACACCAAGTGACAGCCCCACCAGTTATGTCCCAATTTCTTACTTGTAATATTCTGAATTGTTATTGAACGGACATATGCTGCCTTGGTAATTTAATTATAGAAAAAACACATTACATGAGCTGACCTGTACTACTTCTGTAATTGAATTATGTGTCTGTGTTGCATGTAACCTGTTCCTCAACACTGGCAGGTAGCACAGGTGGCAGCTGTGACCTGTCATTGCTTTTTCAGCTTGTTAAAACTCTACATTTTCTTCTTACTTACATATACACATACTAACGTTTGCAACACTTATTCAATCTTTGCTGTGTGATTTCTGCTTACGTTGGGGAGAATCTGTTCAATTCATTCGTGGCCAGTTTTTTCCAGTCTAAAAGTTACAACTCGAGTAAAGTAACACACACGTTACTTACATTATTGCGTTATACAGCATGTCAAAGATTCTTCGTATCACATTCCCACATCCTTCTGTACCCACAGTATTAGTCCCATCCTGTGTCTCTTTAGTTTTCCATTAAGTGTGCAAATCACTCAGCCAGCAGACCTTCTGTTTGCATTTTCACTCACCAATTCTTCCCCTTCAGTCCCGCCTGCTTGCTCACGAGCTTCCATGGAGCTTCACATCAAGTGAAAGCTGTTCTACTTTTTCTTTTGTATTTTAAATTTACCAAAACAAAATGAGACAATCAGATTTGTTTCTTCAAATCAGTGACGCTGCTACTTATGTTCCATCTGACATTGTTATTTTAAAGATAACACTCAGCTTCCTTTATGTTTCTACAGCACTCCCATGGTTTTTGCATGCTACTGTGGTCTGAGATCATGACTAAGCGTGTGTGTGTGTGTGTGTGTGTGTGTGTGTGTGTGTGTGTTTGATAGAGGTAGTGATGTAGGGATGACGCCCACTTTGAGGGAGGCTAACTGGTGTTTCAGTTACACAGGTCTTGTTATATACGTCTTGTGTGACGGGTGCATGTTAGTGTCCAGTAACCTAATAATGTAGTAGTACAAATTTAAGGTGACCTTGAGGGTTTTTAAAGGTGGCTTTGGTTAAAAATAATAATAATTATTATTATTTGCAAGTCACGTTTTCTTTTTAACACTGTTCATGTGCTGATGTTCCATGACTGTTTTACTTTGGTGGCCACAGTCATGCCTAACAGCACAAATCTCTCTTGTAATCACTACCACCTTCAGCCTTGGCTAACGCAACCTGCTAACCAGGCTTAGTGTAAGCTTTGATCACTCACTCAGTGCTGCAAGACCTCAGTGAAATTAGAAGACTAGCAGCAAAATATGAAAAATGCTTTTAAAAATCTGTAGTTTTACAACAGATGTATCCTGATTTTACTCTCATTTTAATCATAAACAATGGCATTTATCCAAAACCTTCACCTTGCAACAGTTAACAGCAGTTTTCACAACACAGCTTGTTTTTAGGGAAAATGTCATTGAGGAGAAAATCATTAACTATGAGTACACACATTTGAAAGACAAGTATCAAACATGACTGGCTATTGTAAGCCATCAACGTCTGCCACGTATTTTCAATGTAAGAAAGAACATTAGCATGAAACTTTGCAGATTTTATATTAAAAAGGTGACATAGAAGCCATTTTGATAGTGAGCTTGTTGCGCAATATAAGCTTAATATATTGTTTAATACATTACGTTATACCACCAACTACCATAGAAGGTCTTCAAACCCATCAGGATGAGCACTGTCACAACCCTACACAATGATCACTGGTGTGAATGTCTCTGACCAAACAATCAGAAACAGAATTCATGAGAGTGGCCTGCAGGGCCACTAGTGGGCTCTAGTGGGCTCTAGTGGGCTCTGTACTCACTATTTGGCACAGTTCAGTCGAACTAGGATTTGCCATAGAATACCAGAATTGGCAGGTCCACCACTGACAGTCAATGTGTTTCTGTCTGACGCTACGAACACTGTTCTACGTATGTGGCAAGAGAGCGCAGGTTGGTCTCTCTATATCAGTCACTCACTGATTGTTTTTATATTAGTGTGTGCTCAAACAAGGGACTTTTTTCATATTTATATGAATATGAAAAGTCTTCATATTTTAACTAGCCCATACTCAAACATTTTTGTGATGTACACAATATTGCTAACAATATTTGCTCATCTGCCTTCACACGCATATGAACTTCAGTGACATCCCTTAATCATACTTAATCCATAGAGTTGAATATGATCTTAGTCCACACTTTGCTGCTACTACAGCTTCAACTGTGCTGGGAAGGCTTTCCACAAACTTTAGTTTTGTTCACTTTTAAAATTCTAAATAATTTAGCGCCCAGCTATCTTTCCCAACTCCTCCACTTGTACAATCCCAATAGAGCACTTAATTCGTCCAATCAGATGCTCCTAGCACAACCTAGGAGGTGACCGGGCCTTCGCAAGCGTAGCACCCAGACTCTGGAATAACCTCGCCGGTTCATATTCGTGCCGCCGAGTCTATCCAGTCTTTTAAATCACGTCTTAAAATCTATCTTTTTACTTTGGCTTTTGATTCTTACGAGTTGGCTTGTTGTGTTGTCACCTATTGATTCCTGTCCTGTCTTTATTGTTTTGTTTTAATTGTCTCATGCGTTTACTGACTGTGAAGCACTATGGCCAACTTTGTTGTTTTTAATATGTGCTATATAAATAAATTTTGATTTGATTTGAAAGTGTGTTTATAGGAATTTTTGACCATTTGTTTAAAAGTTCATTTGTGAGGCACTGAACGGAAAGGCCAGGCTCACAGTCTCCACTCGAATTCATCCCAAAGGTGTAATACCAGGATGAGGTGAGGACTCGTGTGCAGTAATGTTGGAACAACAAGGTGCTCAAATCCTCAGATTTTCCCCACAATTGTCCAAATGTCTTGTCTACACGGCCAAAGAGCTCTAGTTTTGTCTCATCGGACCAAAGGACGTGCTTCCAGTATGCATAATCCTTTTCTAGGTTGCTGTTAGCAAACTTCAGTCTGGCTTGAAGGTGTCTCTTCTGCAGAAGTGGTGCTTATTTTGCTCTCCAGCCTTGCAGTCCATTCCTGTGCAGGGTTGCTGGCGGGTGTTCTGTGGTCCTTAGACATATTGCATACTAGTTTTCTTTCCAGAGTCTTTGAAATCTTTCAAAGCTCTTTCTCTGCACTGTTGTTTTGTACTATGTGTCTCTCTTTTCATGATGATAATTTTCACTCCAGTTCTTGACTATAGGAAACACCACAGTATCTTTGCATAGCCATTTCCTGCTTTTTGAGCATCAGCAAATGTTTTTCTCAAGTCTAAACTAATTTCATTTGCTATTGGCAGAGGTGGGACCAAGTCATTGTTTTGCAAGTCTCAAGTAAGTCTCAAGTCTTTATCCTCAAGTCTCAAGTAATGTCAGGCAAGTCAGAGTCGAGTCTCAAGTCACTGGTGTAAAAGTCCGAGTCAAGTCACAAGTCTGAAACTTTGAATTTCAAGTCCTTTCGAGTCTTTAAAAAAAACAAATGAAAAAATAATGTTGCAGTTATGCTAAATGTAAATATTAGACCATGTAATTTTTAAATCTGTGTTTTTCTCAACACATGACAAAATAGTGAACTTAGAAAATATACACAAATTGTGAAATTGCACCTCTTTAAAATGCAGCTCAATTAAACCTAGCTCCAAGAATAATTTTCACCGACAGTTCTGAGATACGCTGCATGTTATTCTTGGATGCGGTTGTAGGACCGGCTTTAAAATCGCATGACAAAAATATCATACACATTAAAAAAAACTGTATCACCAACGTAGCCTGGAAAACATTTGCTAGTTAGATGAAGTCAGCTATCTCATCGTAGCATATTTATATGCATATTTATAATCATACGGTTCTTGGAGTGAGTGCATACACTCATGAAGTTTAGTAACTTCAGGTCACTGCAACAAGCCCAGGTACAGTTTACCGATGGATGGGTGCAGGACCTTGAAATGCACCGTGTAGAACGAAAGACCATCGTACGTATCATAAGTTTACCAGTCTCACAAATCGTCTTCATAAATACACATTCCTTAACCTTTTATTAATAGGACCTTTGAGCTCAACGGTAATTAATTAGTAGTGGAAATAATTTCTGGTAGCATCACAGAAATGTAGCAGTGACAATAATACTGTATGTTGTAATCGTACTGGGCAATTAGTGATACAAAAAACCTGTTTTATCCTGTGAATAAAAGTATATGTTTTTGTCAATGTACCATAATAACAGAAGCGAAACGCAATATTGTGTCAGGACAATTCACTATTTATGCACAATAAACAAAGGAGCATAGCGCGACAATTTCTGTTCAGCGCCAGACTTGCTTGTAACCTATATCACCAATTATGTTATGAAAATGACGTATTAACTACTAAAAAACACTGACCTTCGTGTAAATGCTTGGAGCAGACTAACCTGTGAGCTGGAGGGTTCTGGGACGTTATATTTGATCTTTGAATGGCTGCGATCCAGGCCATCCGTCGCGTCTTTGTTACTTCAGAAACATGGCTCGAACAATTTCTCTTCAACGACGTAATCCGATAACAACCGATCTCTTTACCCGTCGGCTTCCCGTGGCTGTCATGCGACCGGCTATTGCAGTTAATAATACAACAGCTTCTTGACATTTTTGTGTTTCTTTTTATCGCTGTATAACTGATTTTAATTGAAAGCCTGCATGCGCTAGTACCGCTTGCCACGAGTTCCCAGAATCCTTTGCGGTTCTACCCGTGAATGACGTCACATTTTCAATCTCTATATAATATGCATGTTAAATTTTATATTTGGGGTAAAATATCAAGTCTTTTCAAGTAAACCGGTTCAAGTCCAATTCAAGTCCCAAGTCATTGGTGTAAAAGTCCAAGTCAAGTCACAAGTCTGAGAACATTTTTTCAAGTCAAGTCTAAAGTCATAAAATTAATGACTCGAGTCTGACTCGAGTCCAAGTCATGTGACTCGAGTCCACACCTCTGGCTATTGGTATAATGCTTTCAAGTGACAGTTGAAACCCTTGCTTAAGTTTTTAAACTTTGTGTAAACTAGAATATAACCCTTAGTTTTACTTTGAGCATTACAAAGTTAAAGCACGTCATTGCAAAGCAGTGATTTATGTTATGGCTCAATAGAGAGACCAGCTAATAATACTGAATCAGGTCATTAAAAAATAGTAATCTGTTATTGTGTTCAGATACATGTAAAGTTTCTTTCTGAAGAAAACAAGTGAATGCAGAAATTCTGTGTTGAAAATCTATTGCTCCAGTCAGTAACCTTAAACTAATAATTTGTCCCTGTGTGTCTGCAAACATCTTCAAAGGCAGTGATGGCATTTAAATGGTGTTTTGTGAATTAAATGAATCAGCATCATCTAGCTTAGTTCTGTGATATGGTTTCAACTACGATCAGCGAGACCTAGATCATGTTTGTAGAGGGAAAGGCCCAAACGCAGACTCACAGGCAGGTGAATATTAATAACCAACAATGCATTTATTAAGGCTGATGTCCGTGGTACAGAACTAAGATGAAAACAGAATGTGAAAGGCAACAAGGAAACCTTTATGACCAAAACCTAGACTGGGAACGAACACTAGGCACTGGGGACACCGGCCTCAGATGTCATCAGGCCATTCAGTGGGCGTTATAAGCAGAAATCAGCACCATAGATATGGGCCAGCAGGGGCCATCTCCACCTGCTAGATTGTTCAGAAGGTTGTTATCATCCATCCAGATGGAGGATCACTAACAGGAGCGTGGAAGACTCCAGAATCCACTCTGGCTGGAATCCTGTGATACAGCAGTGTTTACAGGTAAGACGTTTAAACGGACAGCATTTATAGAATGACTATTAAAAGTCAGCGAGTGTCAATAATGTTAATGTGGTTATGTTAGTAATACACATATAACAGCTTTGAGATGCATTTGTAAATATTATTACGTTTGACCGTCTTTATGGCGCTAGCTTAAAGTTATGGTGTAAAGGTTAGCTTATAGTGTAATAAAGCGGTTACTGTTTAAACAGTGATTAGACAGAAATGTTACTGGTTAATAAAGTTACCAGAAAACAGATTCACAGCAAATATCTCGATTAGCTTCAATGCATCTGTAATAAATATGTGCAAGTTTCAGTGCTTCGTTTAAACTGTATGATACTGACCCAGGGTCAGTGTAAAACACAATCCCAGCTGTGTGAACAAAGCCTGGCTCCTTTAATCCTGCACGACAAACCTCAGGATGCAGGTTATTATTACTCTTTCCTGCTGGCACACCTGTCACACCTGAGAGGCAGCTGGAAACTTACAGTAACGTTTACATCAGGGGTGCTCAATCCCAGTCCTCGAGAGCTACTGTCCTCCAGCTTTTAGATGCATCCTTGTTCCGACACAGCTGAATCAAATGAATGGCTTGTTATCAGGCCTTTTCCAAACTTGATGGCATGCTGAAGAGGTAATCAAACATTTGATTCAGCTGTGTTGGAGTAGGGATGCATCTAAAAGCTGCAGGACAGTAGCTCTTGAGGACTGGGATTGAGCACCCCTGGTTTACATCATGCAAAGACTGCCAGACTCTGTAATACTGTAGATCACAGGTGTCGAACTCCAGGCCTCGAGGGCCGGTGTCCTGCAGGTTTTAGATGCGTCCTTGATCCATCACAGCTGATTTAAATGTCTAAATTACCTCCTCAACATGTCTTGAAGTTCTCCAGACGCCTGGTAATGAGCTAATCATTTGTTTCAGGTGTGCTGATCCAGGGTGAGATCTAAAACTTGCAGGACACGGGCCCTCGAGGCCTGGAGTTCGACACCCCTGCTGTAGATGATCAGTGACTCAGGTTACCAGTAAACATTAAAAGGTACCTCTCTGTCTGTGTGTCTGTGTTGAACCTTTTATAATCAAATTTTAAGTTTTGGACTTTTCCCTTTGAAGACACGTTGAAGAGCTCACAGAGATTTGAAGTTGCAGATTTAGGAGCATTAGGCCCGATGATGGTGTGTAATGCCTGTACTTACCTTCTGCACTGTGTTTTTGTTACTAATTTATGTTTCTTGTTGTTTAACACAGATTTCAGAGGAGCACTTTTAAAGTATCCTTAATACTTTCAAGCAGAACTGGATTGGAAACCAAAAAAAGCTTTTTCTGAGCCATGAGAGCTGACGGGATACAACTTTTTAAAATCAGAAACAAAGGTGAGCAACAACTGTTAATGTGATTTTAACATGATCGTCATTTATATAGCGATCTTGTATTTCTTAAACATTTCCAGGACGGTGTCTGGCAGTTTCTTCATCCACAGAAGTTTCAGTTATCAGAGTGGGATTGGCTGAGTCTCCTGAAGAAGTCCACACCATTTACAGAAATGTTTCACAGAAACTGATTTCTCTACCAAAGTGTGGAGTAGTGCGTTTCCATAGATCACCTCTGTATGAATGTACTTCTTAAAGTGAGTGTTTGTCCTCTGTTGTTCCTCAGGTACAGTGAATGATATTAACGGCAGGGAAACAACACTGGGGGAAGACAAGAAGGAGAAGTGTTTCCAGGAGGAAGCTGCAGTGAGGACACACTGAGGTCAGAGGTCAGAAGCTGAAACAGCTCAGCTTTATATGCTAGGTTACAGAAACAAATCTAAATATATTTATAAATAAACTTTATAGTGATATTTTAAATAATAATCATCATTATGATTAAAATATCAAACACTTCAGTGGATTTTGTGTCACATGTATTGTGTTGGCCCTGTGATAACCTGGCAGCCTGTATACAAACAGGAAAGCAGACGTGTGTGATATAAATGTAAATGTGCTACATATGAAGTGTGTCATCAGGTTTGTCTCATGCTGATGGACCTGCATTCTTACATTGAAGAGACTGTTAAAGTCTTGCATTCAGTTAACAATAACGGGTCCAGTCTGTTTGGTTAAATGCAGTTTGTTGTCTATTTATTCACACGTTTTCTTAAGTGCGTATCCAGCTCAGCATCACAGTGGAGCTGGATTTGTTCAATAAATAAACCTCCAAAAGTTAACAATAAACCTGCATCCGTGTACGTCGTTGTCCACAGGATGAGACAATCAAAGTGATCAAACTGGAAGACTGTGGAACATGTTAATGTTTGTGTGTTTGTGTCTTTCTAACAGTTCCTGGTGAATCACAGCAGAACCATAAAGGCTGCTGGACTGCAGGACGGCTTAGCCCTGAGAAGCCATCCAGTTACAGGAGGAGCAGGTAGAAGCTGTTTTCAAAGTAGCTGGGCAGGTTTCATCTCAAGTAAGCGATTACCTGTTCGTTCATCTGTTCTGTCACTTACAGGACATTTAAGGACGTCTTTTGAGCGTCTAGTTGGATGTTATTCTGGTCACGCCCACGGTCATTTGCAACAATGGACGTACTTTTCATGTTCATCCAGTAACTTAGTAAATCATAAAACATTATTATCATAAGACCTTTGGAGTGACGGCTTCTACAAGGAAGAGTCACAGTGTTGGACGCTCCACGCAAAGAGAAAAGCTCTTTACAGTTTTTAATCATTCTGACCATAAACAGCTTTTCCAGGTTTGATATTCTTTGACATACAAGTCGGGTTATGGAAATTAATTAAAAGGTTCCTATGTCACATTGAGCCATTTACACTAACCAGTGACAGTATGACTATGTGCACAGATGTGCTTCCAAGCTAGAAGCTCTACTCATGTTCAGCTAAACACCTAACAGGGAACAGGTACTCCAGCCCAAGCCGACATGATATAACCGCACATGCAGCCCAGCCACAAAGTGAACCAACTCATTGAGTTACAGACAACAGGGCACCAAATGCACCCAGAGTCTAAACTAACCAGCCTGCACCAAACTGACATTTCTTCCTCCTAAGTTAAATGGATGGAAGTTAAATACGTACATAAAAACATAAAAACCACTCGTTTCCACACAGGAGTTCCCTGACACCGAGTGTTAGTTGTACTGAGCAGATACCAACAATCGTAAGACTACCGGAGACAATGCACTGAATTATTGTTATCCTAATTATTTCACCCGACTGGTTTCAGCTCCGATGTTCTGCTTTTTCCTTTTGGTAGATCAAAGAGAATCGTGATGTTTCTGCTTCCATTTTGATTCCAAGAAGAAGAACGCTTCAAAGAAGTGGCGTTCATGGTCCACAGTGTGACGATCGTGGCCACACACTGCATGTGCTTTTTAAAGCAACATGTTTCTTCACTTCAAAAACTTTGACATATGCCTTGTTGTTTGGATATGTGTAATATTAGTGAATGTTAGGGTTTGTTACTGAAAATTGTTCACGTCTGTTTTGTATTTTGATGATCGCAGCAAAGATACTGTTTTAAAAAGTTTTGTTTTCAGAGCCTTTCTTTAAAATCCTGAGCCTGTAGTTTTACATGAATGTTACGTTTTCATTTCTGATCTTGTAATGCTTGCACTACACTGTGCACGTCTGCATTAGAGACATCTTAGTTACCTATTTGTGAGACTGAGCTGCTTGACTATTATTTGGAAGTGTATGTAAAAAGCATGATATCGTTTCTTTTTTAATGTGATGGACTGAACTCAGGAGGTATCTGCTTTTGACCAAAGATTAATCTGATCTCATTTCTACCTGTATCTACTGTTTCAAGATTTAGCTGAAGTTTGCTCAACTTTAATTGTTTATTCCAGCTCTCATAGTGCAGCCATGAGACAGACCTATTAAACTCAATGCACGATGTAAAGTTCATAATTCTCTGACAAATAAAACTGTAATAGCAAACATGAACAGCTGTGCTTATTTCTGAGATATGAATGTTTGTAAACATAACTTTATTTTTCAAATGTGTTCATATTTAGAGAGTTAGAGACGGTGATGGTGAATCTGAGCTGATGGTCAGCAGAAAGTAAATATCTCTTTGTCCCTTCAGGCTTAGAGGGAACATGTTCTGCCCGGTGTTGTAGGGTCCTGATTACTTCAAGTTGGTGTTCCAGAGGGTGATGGAGTCAGGGCTGGACTGGGACAAAAAAGCTTTGCTAGACCCGCCCCTGCACAGTTACCAGCTGTCAGCTACTTAGAAAAGGATCCTGGGGTTATTTGTCTCTCAGAAACAGTTCATAACTTCAACTCATCATGATAATCATCATGATCAATACTTGACAAGGGGAGGTCCTGAGGTAGGCGGGGCTAAGCCATGAATGGCAGGAACAGTGCCTGGCACGTGTTGGTGAAACAGTACACTGGTGTAGTTTCCTGTCCAGCTGTTTGAACAAGAAGAAGCAGTGTTGGGTCTAAAATAACTGGCAGGAAGTAATCAGTAGTTAGAAAGTGGATGGCATGTATAGTGACTGCGTTACAGTTACTGTAGTTCGGTAAGGATACTTACCAAAGCAGAGCAGACAGGCCAACAAGGATCAGATGCTGAATGTCTCAGGGACACGCTCACCTGTGGTGCTCACTGAATGCTGCTTTCACCGACTGTCTCAGTCTTTTATTGAAGTCGGCTGGTTGGACAGTGATAGCCTGCCCATCTGAGGAAGAGTTTGAAAACACTCACGGCGATCATTATTTTGTGTTACGGTCAGAGTTGGATGGTAAATGTTGTCCTTTAAAATGTTTTTGTATTTAAAAGTACGATAATTTAAGGCTAAAATAGTGATCCACCTCCCTTTACCTGGATGTTTTCTTTGACGCTGGATGATGACTCCTCTCTCTCCAGTTCCAGCCTCGGAGATCACAGCCAACATCTGCAGCAGGAGAGAAAGTTAAATTAGTTTCTTATGCCTTTTTTCTCCATGTTTAGAAAAACACTAAAATAACCAAGCAAAAATAATATTAAAGATTTACACCCTTCATTAGCCAAACAATAAAAACATCTTCCTTTTATTCATGTTCTCCATTCCTGCTCACATCAGGTGTCACATATCACAGCAAATCGCAGTGAATGTAAAGCACATGCTTTATACAACATGCGCCTCTATAAAGAACATTAAAGAGTTTCTACAACTCACAACTATTTCTACTTTACTGTGGATAGTTGATCTGCCGCCTCGGATCAGAATCAGCAGCGAGTCGAGGTGGTGACATGGACTCGTGCCCTTTGTGACTCTGGTAGTTCTTCTGAGGAAACACCACCATTTCTCCAAACTGCACCACCTGTGAGCACCAGAGATGGGCAGTAATGCATTACTTACTTTTTTCAAGTTACGACTAAAGCAAGGGATTACTATTGCAAAGGTCATTAGATTACTGTTACTTTCCCGTAAGCACGCTGCGTTACTAAACCGTGAGAGTGTCTCATGAAACACCCGGATCCCCCCACTGACATGACTGCTGTGGGATAACCTCCACCCACCCCAGATTTTAGAGTGACAGGACTCAGTGACGCTGAATCTTTGATTCTATTTATTTTCTGCTGTGTTTTACTTTCATCTATTTGAAAGAGTGTAAACACAAAACATGATTTTATTTTATATGCTGGAATATGCAGGAAATAGGTTTAAATGTTAAAGAGTTTCTTCATGTCAGACACTGCTGTACATAATTACATTTTTGCTTAATGCAATGTGCTTAATCTTAAAAGATTAAAACTAATAAAACAAGTTTTAAAAGAGACTTTTTATTTGATTCAATTTTATATGATGATTATGCAGAAAAATAGAATTGGCTGAAAGCTCTGTTGCTTTATTACATAGGCTGTGTATCATGTTTTTAAAAGTAACTGAATAATAAAGTAACTAATTACTTTTGAAAATAAGTAATCTGTAAAGTAACAGGATTACTTTTTGGAGAAGTAATTAGTAACTAATTACTTTTTTAATTGACCAACACTGTTCACTAACAGTTGAAGTAGTGAGCTACATTCATGTGCATCACACAGCAAGACTTCAGGAAGAATTTAAGCCATTTATTTGCAACCGTGTGTTATCATTACGGTTACTGAGTCACGGGTGAAATGTTGAGACTGACAGAGTGGATTACAGACAGGTGAAGAACCAGGTGGGCTGCTGGCTGTACAGAATGACCAGAAAACCATAGTGGACCTGAGCACAGAGACCAGAGTGTGGGGAACGAATGAAGAGCAGATAAAGACTGAAATCCCCAGCAGAGCTCGAATCAGACTGTTTCAGGCCTGAAGAGCAGAGCTGAGGATTGAAAGAGATGCAGACTGAGGTGGAGCAATGAGAACGGTGGATGAGAGGGAGGCTACAGATAAACTTCAACTTTTGTACTTTTATAATAATCTTTTCTATTTTGTTGTAGCCACCTGTCGTTAGTTTGAAAATGCAGACAATAACTGGGTCAATCTTTCACAGTGAGCGAAATTTTAGAAAATGTTTTGTTCATTTTGAACTTTTCCACAATGCTATTCTTTTACAATAACCCCATTCTGTAGATGTGCTAGGTATTCTATCATAATCTGTAGTGAAAATATCCAAATTAATTTGTAAAAGTGAAAAAAAAACTTTATTTATTTATTTATTTTACTTTAAAAAAAAAGATTCAAGTGAGATCCTGTTGGCTCCCGAAATTTCCCCCAGGGGAGATTTCCCACTGGAGCAGTGATGACACTCTGCGCTCAGCCTTCAACCGCGATTGAAGTTGATGGTCATGTGGTGCGCCGAGGCTCCCCAGCCTCAGTCAGGTGGTGGGGGTGTGGCGGCGGTGTGGTCCCTGGCTCAGCTGCAGGGGAGGGTTAAATTTAAATTCATGTTACGCATTTCCACTTTACTTCAGTCCATTTTAAATGAGCATTGGCCCAAAAAAGGCGGAGCATCACTGGGTAATGGATCGTGTTCACATAAGTCTTCTTCTTTGCATGATAAAACTTTTGCCGTGCAGTGATTTAGTGAGAACTATGCCTGTTTTTAATGAGTGTGGTCTGAGGGTCTGACTGTCACAGTCAAGTCTGATATTCAGCCTTTTTGCATCTGAAGATTTCTCCAGATTCTCTCAATCTTTTGGTGACATTATGTATTCTACATGTTGAGATATTCAAAATCTTTGCAGTTTTTCACAGAGGAACATAGTTTTTGATTTTTTTTTCACAATCTGCAAATGCAGTTTTTTGTAGGTTGGTGAGTCTCTGTTTTCTTCTCTGTAAGAGGCTCTTTTATACCCAGTCACACTGCTGACCTGTTCCCATATGAAACTTTTCCCAAACTGTTCCTTTTTGTTTTTCCAGCCTTTTGTTATCCCTGTCACAACTTTTTTGAGGCTGTCACTAAATGAGCTAATATATTTCATGGAGTAGTAAAATATCTGAATTTAAACATTTGATATGTTTTCTATCTTCTATTGTGAATAAAATATGGATTAATGGTGTTCAAGTCAAATGCAAGTCATCACATTGACTTGACTTGGGATTGTAAGCTCCGGGCATATGCATCAGCTTTTTGCTGCTTTGCATACAAGACAGAAGGAAGAATTTTAAGTTTTATCAAATTAAATTGAATTCATTTCATGGAATTGTTAATAAGTCTCACCTATACTGTCTGCTCATAGTGGTCACATATGGTCCTCCTTCTCTCTCCAGAACAGGCCGGCAGCAGTACATGAGCCAACCCACAATGGCCAGCCCCAGCCCTGCATGAACCCTGCCCTGATGAACACTCCCTGGGTGAGAAACTCTTGTTTTGTTTTTTCACCCCATCCAAATTGCGTACACTGTGCTGGCAGTGATAACGCAATCACTTCATTCTCTGCACTTCTTTTGACACAGTATTTACAGTGATCATGCTGTATGTGGTCATTTGTTTCAAACTATTATAAATGGACGGGTTCTTTAAAGCAATTTTCTACTCTGAGAACTCAAAACACTTTTCAAATTCAAATTCAAATTTTATTTGTCACGTACACAGTCATACACAGTACGATATGTAGTGAAATGCTTGGACAACTGCTCGTGACCTAAAGAGAACAAAAAAGGAAAAGGCTATGAATAAGATAGGAAATAAATATGAAAAATTAAAAAGGGTAAATTTAACTAGGAAGGAATAAAATATAAATTAAGGTTAAAAATGAAATAACTGTACAACACAAATTAGAATGAAGGGTAAATTTAACTGGGAAGAATAAGATAAAATATATAAATTAAAGTTGAAAATAAAATAACTGTACAACAAAATACACAATATAGAACTATACTTTATGTGACTTGCCTTATTCACATGCTTTCTAACAGTCACACGCATTCATACAGTGAAAGCATCGGAGAGTATCAGTATTTGAATATTTTAGCGTGCAGACTGGAGACCAGAGCAGCCATTAGTGATGGGTCAATGGAGTGTGTAGCATATTGCGCTTATTGTGTCAACACAACGTTAACACTGTGTTGCTTAGTAGTGACATCTGCTGGATTTACAAAAATATTGCAGGCAGCCTGGATGAAGAGAGTGGAGAGAGAGTGAAGAAGGTTCATTCATTCTGACATCTGGACACCAAATGAGTGAGGAAAGGTCTCGCTGGCATAACCAGCTGATGATAAAACGTTAACTAAATGAAAGAGTCAAGTCAAATGGCTTTAATGTCATTCCAACCATGTGCAGTGATACAGTGCTCAGTGAAGCCAGCCAGTGTTTCTCCAAGACCACAGTGCTGCATATGACAATCAACACAGGACTACACAAAGTGCACGTGTGCAAAAATTGCAAATAAAAAAGAACAGAACGATACAGACACAACAGTGCAATAAGTAACTCGATGTATGAAGGCGCGCCTGCGTGTATGACGTGCAGATAAGTGCTTGAAAGTGTGTACATATCAACCAAACTCTGCGATTGATTAATACAGTATGTAAAATGCAGAATTTACAAACATATTTCTGAAAGGAAGTATAAGTGAAAAACATCAAGTCAAAGTCTTATTTAGGAAATATAAGTG
The DNA here is from genome assembly GCF_057382185.1 of Mchenga conophoros. Lineage (NCBI taxonomy): Eukaryota > Metazoa > Chordata > Actinopteri > Cichliformes > Cichlidae > Mchenga > Mchenga conophoros. Next base: position 1,190,218 of record NC_140535.1, on the reverse strand, counting down.
AATGTGACAATTGTTGTGCTTCTGTACGTGAGGGCAGAAAAAAGGGTGAAAGGACCACAGAGAAGACTTTTCTCTTTGGTTCTCTTGTGGTGATGATGTTTCCTCGCAGCATGAATGCAAACTCAACAACTGCACTTCCCAATAAGCACAACTTAACACTGTACAACAGAGCAGTTGTATTGATCACGCGGTTTTTCCTACAGCAATACACACACCAAAGTGTTGTTTCACTTGTTGTACCTAATAACCCCATTGGTGCTTCAGCATTGTTGGCTCATAGCAGCTGGGGATTGAACCATCAACCTTCCAATCAGTGAATGACCTGCTTAAGCTCCTGAGCTACATGTCTGTGAAGGCTCTCAGTCATCCAGGTCATCGTAGTCAAAGGAGCTTGCAAAGAAAAGCGTCTGGACTTCTTTAAGTTGCTTGAAGACGTTTCACCTCTCATCCGAGAAGCTTCTTCAGTTCTAAGGTCAAATGGTGGAGAGTCCCAGATATAAACCTAGTGCGAGTTTCCCCCCACAGAGGGACAAAAGGACCCCCTGATGATCCTCTAATCACCTGAGCCAAGGTGTGAAACTGGGTGTGGGTCCCAATCAGCCAGAGTTTCGGGTGAGCTCATTGTGAAACCTGGCCCCACCTTATCATGTGATTTCCTGAGGTCAGATGGCCCAGGATGTGAGTGGGCGTTAAGGCGTCTGGGGAGGGAACTCAAAACTGCCATCTATAATCCAGTTTTGAGTTCCCACCCCAGATCATACCTTTTGTCCCTCTGTGGGGGGAAACTCCCACTAGGTTTAAATCTGGGACTCTCCACCATTTGACCTTAGAACTGAAGAAGCTTCTCGGATGAGAGGTGAAACGTCTTCAAGCAACTTAAAGACGTCCAGACGCTTTTCTTTGCAAGCTCCTTTGCCTCCTGAGCTACAGCATTAGCTGTTCATGCAAAGATGACAGGAGATTTGTCATTTATTGTGTCTAGACTCCACTTAAGAGCTACTGCTGGTGCCCATAAACTCTTTGGTCTTACCACTATCACTGCATTTATATACAGGCTCATTGTTGGCTGTACCAATCCTGAACCCCTCTCCATCTTTACATCTTACGGATTTTTATTATACTACATCATAACCCACATTACTTAAATGATCCACCAGGTTGCCCCAGTCTTAACAGTTTGGAAATATGTTGCTGTATCAAATTAGAAATTACACTCTTTAGTTACAACTCAAAGCTTTTTACTCTTTGTCTGCATTGTTTTTCACTGTTTTAAAAGAGAAGGTTGGAGTTGCAGTAAGTCACAGCTTGAAATCCCCTCTTTTGTTGAAAACACTATTTTTTCCAGAAGAAAATCTGTGAAGAATCTTAAAAGAACTCTACTGTTAAAGCGGGTGTGTAGTTTCATTTTGATTAACTCTCTTTTAAATAATCGTCTTTCTTTTTAAGGTCATAATATTTAAGCATTTTTGCAATATTTATGCTTACAAAAACAAATATTCAAAATAATGAACTAGCTGGGCCCACGTCCTCATTTTAGGATTGACAGCGTTTTAGTAGGTAAAGGTGATGCTTGGACATGAAGTGAGCTGCGGTTTGGGGAAGGCCCCGAAGGGGACTGGCGATGGCTCCCAGGCCTGGCAGATCCCCGTGTTTAAATAGAAGTGAGGAAGTTAACGAAATGAGAACAAGGAGGGAGGGAGGGAGGATGGGGCACGTAAACGAAAACGACAGCTTGCAGAACTGGGGGAACCTCTGTAGATGGCAACCAGAAGGAGCGTGTTTGGAGGTCCCGCTCCTGAAATTCAGATACATAATCTCCAAAATATGAATTTGCTAAAGTTGATCAAGACTAGTTGTTTTTGCGATATCTCCTGTCATTCCTGAAAACAACATCAGTCTGATGTTTCTCCTGTACCTGTGACCTGTTTTAAACTCTCAATCATTTGTCTTTCTCTTTGTTCCCTTTCCACTCTTTGCAGTATCACTACCAAGAAGATGACTCACCCCTGCTTGACCAGGGATTCCCACAGCTCACCAGTGGGCTTCGCGCTCCTGAGCTGGTCCATGTTTCACAGAAGAACCTGTCAGAGATTGAAAATGTGCACGGCTACGTGTCCCATTCTCACATCTCTCCTCTCAAGGTCAGCACCCAAACTGTAAATGTATGAACAGTCATGCTTGATGGTTTTTCTGTAAAACTCAAGTTTCTCACTTTTTCTCCTTATCTGTCTTCATTACAGGCCAACCCTGCTCCCGTGATCATCAATACAGACACTCTGGAGTCGCTTCCTTATGTGAGAGAATTTATCTTTTAAATGTTTATTCCTGATTGTCTTGTTAGGTTACTCAAGTAGAGACAGACTTACTCCCTGATAATTTATTATTAAGTTTTATTTTACTTTACTTTTATTAAGTAAAGTACTAGATGAGACTGACCCCTCAGTAGTTGACCCTCCATATTAAAAAAATAGTTACATTGATAACCAATCATAAATTGTTGTCCATGAGACAGTCTCTACTTTACACGTTTCCCTGAGAAACACTCGTCACATTCAGTTTAAGCTCGGCCTCAACACTTAACATCATCCATGTAATTTAAGGCAATGTGGACTGAAACTATGAAGTGTGTGTCTTCATTCAGTTTTTTCATTCCTCAGGTCAACAGCACAGAAATTGAATATGAGTTTGAAGAAATCACCTTAGAGCGGGTGAGTATCTCAGATCCATCTAATCAGACTGTGAGGGTGAAGTAAACTAGTCTTTGAGAAGCAAAGGAATAATACAGGAAAGTCAAAACATTGTTCCTGTCCTGTAAAAAGATCTGTGCTAAGGCTGTAGATTTAATTTTGTATATATTATGAGCTATACAATTGATGTGGGATGACCTGACTATTGTCTCCATAAGACAAAATGGACATTGCCACAGTGACATCACCGCTGCTTGTGGATTATTTTTATAAGATTTCAGTTTTGCAGCTTTTTAGAATCTTATTTTGGGCCAAAGTCACTAAACTTTGTTTAAATAGTTTTAATCAGCTTTGATGGATGATTCTATACATGTAGATTTAATGCTCTACTAGGCACTGATGTTGCATTTAATAGAAGAATAAATAAGTGTAAATAAGTGCTCCACAATAGTGACTATTCACAAAGGAGTCACACCATAAAGGACATTTTGTCTATTTTACTTTACATGAGAATACATTCAATGAAACATGTTGTACTGATTCCTTGTGACTGGAAACAAGCGGTGGAGACTAGAGCAGGGTGATATGACCAAAAATATTTATCACGATATACATTTGAAAATTTGCGATAACGATATAACTGAAGATATAATTGACACGAGACAAAACGCTTTACAACTCTTCAACTTTATTAGTGCAAAAAAGAAAAACCCATCAATGTATTTTCACTTAAACAAGCAGCTGTTTTATGTGCATTAAAGTTATATAAAAATGTAACAGTGCAAATGCAAATTCCTCGCTGACAGTTTAACCAAAAGGCGTTTCCAGTGGAAACTGGCCGACGTATCCTCAGCATAACCATGTGTAATATCCACAAAACTTAAGAGGTTATACACACACAATACGGTAATATTATGTTGAAGCACAGTACGTATCACTCCGTCAGGCTCCGCCTACGATAGCCGTAACGCTCCGACAATCCATCAAGCGGTGCGGGTTCGTAGCTTAGCAAAGTCGTACTGAAACATTTGACAGATTTTCGAGCGCCGTGCACATAAAATCGTTTTGAGGTCAGTAAACACAACCAGAGTTCATACATAAGGCACACGGGATTATAAGGGGCTCTGTCGACTTTCAGAAAAATCAAAGGATGATTTTAAGTGCGCCGTATTTTCCAAACAACACGGTAATAACGACGGCCCGCTAGCATGCGCTACCAAAAATAGTGCTTTGCTGTGTATCTGACGGACGAAAGCTAAGGCCATCTGCTGCAACCGGCTGAGGTGAGAGAAGGAAATGTGTACATCACACCCAAACTAGCAGTAACTACTGTCTTCTCAACATTGGACACATCAAGTGCTTCCTGGGAGATACCTCCAGACCAGGGAATGTCAAAGTCATTATACACACAGCCCACTTTGTTGTTTTTCTGCATAGCCACTGCTGACTGCTATTACAAAGAAAGAAATCTGTCAGCACGACTCTTTGGACTTAAATTGTAAGATTTAAATGTGTAAAATTACAGAAAAAGTTCTGGTAGCTCATTCTCCAAAGTGTTTTTTTTTTTCTTTTGAGGGGGGGGGGGGGGGGGGGGTCACTGTAATAATTAAATAAATAAATAGACCCATACATTTCTATTTTGCTGCTGGTTCAGTGAATTCTGGTCAAAGACTTACGAAGCCTTCATATTCTGAATCCATCTGCTTCCAGCTCCTGACGACGTGCCCATGTACACGCTGTTGGGTGAGGTCAATTTCTAGAGGTCATCAGAGGTCAACCAGCCCCCCCCCACATTAATGGAATCAAACAAAATTGATGTCAAACATTTGTGCTACGTTTAACAGTTCTGGTTTACCAGAGGTGACCCACAAATGGGCCAACACAGGACCACCAGCCTGCAGCTGGCCTTGTGCTGGCCCATGTGTGGGCCACCTCTGGCAAACCAGATCTGGGCCACCAAAGGGCCGTCATTCTTTGCGGTATGTGGGCCATGTGTAAGCACATTGAGTTGCTCAAATGCCTCTTCAAAGACACATCCAACATATCCCGCAAAGATGACCTTTAGTCACCACTGAAATTAATACAGATTTACACTGGCACTCACATGCATGCACTTACTCACCCACAGCGCTAGTGTAAAGCGCTTTGGGGTCCTTAGGGACTAAGTAAAGTGCTATACAAATGCAGGCCATTTACACACACACCACCTAATACCTCAAAAATTATTTCGTACACATCCACACCAATCATTCTTTTGGCCGCCTGTACAATAATACAGTAATTTCATTATTCGACCTGCAATGGAAAAAATGTCAGATATCAGTACTTTTCTTCAAAATGAAATGCAGACATTATAGAATGCATGTTTTTATACTGCAGTGGCAGAGAGATAGTTTCAGTTAAAGTGAATGGGGCATTTTTGTCCACGAAGGTATCCAGAGTGCGTATCTGGCACTAATAATTAGAAAATAATAAGTGTTTTGTGTGTTTTTTGGAAAAAACAAAAAAAGTTCAAATGTTTAAATTGGAATTTAAAGGGTTAAAATCCTGAAAATTATTGAATCGTCTTTTTTATAAAGACTCAAGTTGATTAAAACCCTTATTAAACAAAATGCAGAAAGAAATATTGTTGTATCAGGATTTCTAGTCAGAATTTGTACAAGTACATTTTTTTCCATGAAGATGTCAAAGGGAGAAAAAGCTGAGGAGGGCACAGGGATAAAAACAGACAGAAGATTTGTATTCACATAGGCCTGCACTTAATTACCCCTCACCTGTTAAAGGCTGATGGGGTATTGTTGTCACCCATGCATGGAAACCCAAGTTTGTGAATGGGACAACTTGAAAACAGACAACAATTTTTCAAATTATGGGAACTTCAGTGCTAGCACTTTTCACCAAAGCACAAAATTTGTTGCAATTTCTTCAGTTAATTTAGCAAAAACAGACATTAAACAACATTTTTAATGCCTGTATTTTTCACAAAGGTGTTGATTTACTCGAAAACTTGGCATATCTTGGGACGTTGTACACCTTGTCCTTAAAAAAAACAGAGGAAAAACAGATGTGAAAACAAAATTAACTATCTACAGCAGATGAACAATATATAAAAGTCACGTCCTGTGAAGGCCAACAACCTGATACATGACCCGAGAAATGCACCCGACCTTTCAGTTTATCTGCTGTTTACTGAAGCCCTGTCAGAAATGGTTTAAGCCTGTCTTCTCTGAGAGACATTGTTCACCTGCTTCCTTGTGAATACAGTATTGTCATTCAGAGATGATTAATTCATTACATTTGCAGTGGTAGATATACTCCGGGGGAAGCCTCCTCAGTTACTACATAAACAACTGAGAATTAGAAAAGTGAATGGATAAGAAACATTTTTTGACCACACTATACAAAATGGGTTCTGCTTTGGTATCAATGAGATTTTCATGACCGCAGGGTAACTCAGGGTTGGGCTTTAGCATCGCTGGAGGGACAGATAACCCCCATATTGGTGATGACCCCGGCATCTTCATTACCAAGATCATCCCTGGAGGAGCTGCAGCAGAGGATGGACGCTTGAGGTTAGTTACATATGTTTACTTTTGTGGTGAAAGAGAACAAAGAAAAAAAAGAAACAACTTATTACAATCGTGCATGTCACAAAACCATTACGGAAGAAATCTTCAGTACAAGGATGACAGAAATCTCTCCCATCACACTGAATATGAACTATATCTCTGATTACTGGATAACTGTATAAACGTTAATAGATTTCTAAAACTTCATTTTTCATCTTTTATTGTCTTTCAGTTCTGAGGTAGTATTGTCATATTTCTGTTGGTTTCTAGTGGATTTTGAGAGTATAAGGTTTTTAAACTTAAGCAGGATGATGATGTGTTTGTTCTATAATAATTACTTCTTTCAACAATTTTTGCCCTCAATATAACAAAACTCTCATATAGAATGGAATAGATTAGAACAGCCTTTTATTGTCACTGTACATGTAGAACAAAACTGTGGGTGCTCCACACTGACTTTGATGGAATAAAATATAGAAATAAATAGGAAACAGGAGAAATATATACAATTAAGAGAAATATATACAAAAATAAGTGAGTGGTCTGAGTGATGGGGGTTACTCACACCATGGCTCAGATTGGTGAAGTGGGTGGGCAGGGTTGGGGTGTGAGAGGATAGTGTTTTTGATGGTCCTCAGGAAGAAGCTGTTGGTAAGTTTGGAGGTGTGGGACCTGACTGACCCGAGGTGCCAACCAGACTGCATTGGGTCCAATTGGTGGTTGGCGGGGTGCAAGGGCATCACCTTTGATGGCCATCGTTTTCCTGAGACAGGAGGATCTGGTGAGGGCTTCCAGGGGTGGCAGAGGGCAGACACTGATTTTTTGGGCAATGCTAACATTCTGCGCAGCCTTCTTGTTCTCAGTTGTGGCCCCTGCGTAGCAAAAACCCAGGCAGATGGATAGCACTTTCTCCACTGAGGAGCCAGCAGCAGCTTCTGATCCAGGTTATTCTTCCTCAGGACACAGAGGAATGGCAGCTGCAGCTGGGACTTCTTTCCCAGGGCATTGGTGTTGTTTGTTCAAGTGAGATCAGTGGAGATGTGGATGCCTAGAAACCTGAAACAGAGACACATCCCACCTGTTCTCCATTTATAATGAGAGGGGAGTGGAGCTGTCTGTGCCTCCTGAAGTTCATTATGAGTTCTTTTGTTTTGAGGATGTTCAGCCTGAGGTTATTGAGCGCGAGTGGGACAAGTTCTCTACCTCCATCAGAGGATGAGCCCATGAGTGGTGTCATCGGCATACTTGACAATGACATTGGTTGGGTGGGTTGCTGTACAGTCATATACGTAGGGCATACAGTAGGGGGCTGAGGACGACACCAGTGCTGAGTGACAGTGGGGACTTGCCCCCCACGTTTCCCCCCAGACATGGGGGGCAAGTCTGACTGATTGATGCTGGTGTCAGGAAATCTTTCTCCAGTTTGGTGGTGAGGATGTCTGGGATTATGGTGAGCTGTAGTCCGTGACAAGCTTTCTAACACAGCTCTTCCTGTTCTTCAGATGGGTCAGCACTCTGTGAAGGGTGTTGTTGAACTGGTGAATCACTCCGTGGACTGATTTTCTCTGTAAGCTGGGGGTGGAGGGAGGGGGTAGACACTATCTGCTCAAAAAACTTCATGACTACAGATTTGAGGGCTTATAGGTCTGTAGTCATTGAGGCTGTCTATTCTAGTCTTTTTGGAGATGGGAATAATGGTGGAGGCTGTCAGACAGGTGGGAATAGAGTCAGGAAGGGTCTGAACAGCCTGGTGAGGATCCCTGCCAGCTGATCCGTGCAGGCTTGAACCAGAGCCCCTGGGATGCAATTGGGGCCAGCAGCTCTCCTATTACTCCTACACCTACTCTCCTTTATTAGGGTTCACCACTCTCAGTCTTCTCCTGACCTCATGTTCCTGCGGGGGCGGCTGGGTCAAGGTGAGGTGGGGGACATGGTGAGTGGGCGAGCAGTGTTTTCAAATAGAGCAAAGAAGGTGTTGAGCTGCTACAGGTTCGAGGCTGCTGTTGGGGTTTTGGGCTCTGGCCTTTTGAAGCTGGCAAGGGCTTGGATACCTCGCCACACCTGGCAGGGATTGTTGTCTGTGAGGAAGTTATCCTCCTCATCCTCTATCTTTCTCCTGTAGGCCTCCTTAGCCTATTTGATACCCCTCCTCAGATTGGCTCTGGCAGTGCTGTATAGAGAACTGTCCCTCAGCCTGAACGCAAAGCTTTGAGTTCTGATCAGAGCTTGTACTTCACTTGTAATCCAAGGTTTTTGGATAGGAAAAACCTGGATGGTTCTGTTAAATGTCCCATTCTGTACACAGCACTTAGGACAGACTGAGAGGAGGTCTCCAGGTCCTGCTGTTCAAAGATGGACCAGTCTGTCAGATCAAAACAGTCCTGTAACTGGAGGAGAGCATCATCTGATTTAAATGACCCAAATGTTTGGAGGGGTTTGTTTCCTGAGGGGGGTGTATTATTTTATTAGATAAATTAAACTATTTTTTATTAGTTAGTGTGACTAACAACATTTATCTAAATGTGATATTATATATTATAACTATAGTTATGTACAATTAAATTATTATTATTATTATTTTAACTTACAACACCTTTTTTTTTTTTTTTTTTTGCCTGTCCTGTTTGGCTCTTTTGCATCAGAATTGTTGTCTAAAGGCAAAGAAAGATGCCCAACGGATTTACTTTACCAAATTGACCATCCCAGCCTTGCCGTAATGGTCCATTTGATTCACCTTTTATTGTTTATTTTATTTTCACTTACTGAATACGGGACAGACTTGACTGGGGGAAAGAAGGGGAGAAAGAAAGAGGGAAAGAGAAACAGCGGAGAAGAGGGACGGGGGAGAAGGGCAAAAGACAAAAACCAACAGAACGGGCAGAGAAAAAAAATGCATATATCAATCACCTGGATCACCTGCTGAGAAAGAAAAAAGAAAACAAGCAGAAGAGAACAAGAGTAATAGAATAAACAACATCACAATGATATATGGGAATATGACAGTAAATACTAAATGTTAAACATTATTGTGCAGCACATAAGATCAACAGAACACAGTGTGCTTTGAGGTAGGAGCCAAAAAGGGTGTAGTTTGTGGGTGTGATCACCCGTGTGTGCACCTGTGAGCATGGACGCGCTTGTTTTTTGTTTTTTAAAAGGTTCCTTCATGTAATGATCTGCTAGAGGGTGTGGGGGGGCCACAGCCCCGTCCTCCAGGGCATGAAGCAGGTATGGAGGAGATCAAAACTCCAGACATCCAGAGGCCCCCAGAACACAAGAGACCAAGGAAGACCAACAGAGGGGCAGCCGCGCCACTGTCCCAGAAAGAGCTGAGGAGAGTCCCAGATGAGGGCTCACTCAGCAGCCGTGGAGCAGAAGCCAGGGGGAGTTGCAGTGACGCGCCCGTGAGCTCCGCTGGCAGCCAGCCGTGCCTGAGTGACCGAGCCCCAGGCCGAGAGGCCGGGGGCACCCCACCTCCGAAGTGGCCCGAGCGAGCCCCAGGCTCCAGGCCCCGATAAGCGGCCGCCAAGGAGTGAGCTGGTGCGTACCTGGACGCCCATCCCCAGACACAAAGAACCACCAACGCACCGATGTCTGAGGGAGTCCGCCACTGGCAGGGGAAGTGGTGGTAGGGGGAGATAGGCCTCCAAACCTTGGAGGGCCTGAGATGTCCCCAGAGAGGTGGCGCCTGACACCCAACCTGACATATAGACACAGACATACAGGCACACACAGATACAAACATCCATTCCCACCCTCATGCTCTCATATGCACTTACTCCACACTCAACCAACGTGGAGACAGACATAAAGAGACGCTGTACACACGATCACACTCCCCAAGCGTACTCTGCAAACCGGGTCTAGGTACCCTTGCCCCTGGAGGGGGGGAACTGCACCCAGACCCAGGTGGTGTTACCCTTTTCCCTGTGGTGAGGGGAGGCAGACCGCCCCGACTCCGCAGCAGCAGGAAGGCCCCACACTCCAGACCGCAGTCGGACGGCCAACTCTTCCTCCTAGCCCCCCCGCTCCAGCAGGTCGCAGAGAATGGGGGTGAGAGAAGACTCCAAACCTCCCTCCACCCGCTCATTGTAGTGTTGATGCATGTGTGTTTTAAGGTGCATTTAAAACCCAGGAGGGCATGGAGCTACCTGCCAGAGAGCAGCAGGTAAGCGCATGGTCCCTCCTGCTAGCCCTCAATGTCTACGTGTATTTAAAATTGAGAGGTGGGCAACGACGCCAGGGGTGGGGTGTACACCCTGATGGTACTTTGGATTCCGTGTATCGTGCCCACCCCCAAGATCCTATATGTATGTGTAATGAGAGTGTGAGTAATGTGAATGTCTAAGTTGTGGGATAAATTTGAGGGATATGGGGGCCCAGCTCTGGAGCAGGGTGCCGCCGGTGCATCGAGCCACCTGGGGGGCTCTTCAACTGGTGGGGGAGATGGTCACATCTTGCAGGAGCTTTCCTCTCCTCAGGAGCTCCCTCTGCAGGAGGGGGAGATACAGGAGAGGTGGAGGGAGATCTCAGCCTGGGTGTTTATTGTCTTATGTAGTCTGGAAGATGAGTGGATGGTGGGGTGGGTGCAGTTTTCTCTGTGGTGAGGTTGGGTGGACTGTCCCGGGCTCTGTGGGGCCGGGAGGCGCTGCTGCACTGGGCCCCGGTCTGGATGGGCCTGGGCCCCCTTTCCCTGGCGGGTCGCGGAGTATGGGGGTGCCTACTGGGGTCAGCAGGAGAGCTGGCCCCAGGGAGGGGTCACTTGCCCCTCCCTTCCTTCCCTCCCCATCTCCAGCTGCCTCCCTCTTCCCGCTCCACCACAACCACCCTCTGTCATGGTCGGCTGTGTGGCAGGCAGGATGAGGACCCAATCGCAAAACTCACGGACTCAAGGGATGAACTCAAAAGGCAGCTTTATTGCTGACAAGATGACAGGAAAATACAAAACTTAAACTGGGCACAATAAACTAATACTTGGAGAGAGACACAGGGAAATCCACGCAGCATGAGGGAGACTACGACACAGAACTGAGGGAGACGCAGACATAAATACACAGAGGGTTAACGAGGGAAGTGGGAGCACACGGGGAACACAGCTGACACAGATAATCATAACGAGACAGGGCAGGAGTGAACACAACATGACGCATACTGACGAGAGACTGTCAAAGTAAAACAGGAAGTACAGAGGTTCAGACAGGAGGAGAGAGCACGGGGAGAACACAGACATAACAGGCTGGGGAAAACATGGAATAAAACACGAAAGGGGACAAGGGCTCATGAATACATAGAGGGGCACACAGGGGGTGAGAGTCACAAAGGGAAAGCACACAGGGAACCACATAACAGGGCAACTCAGGAAACAGAACCTAACAGAAAACAAAAAGGAAAGCACAGCTCAGTTCAGGGGGCCGGCCGTGCACAAGGCAACGGCGACGACGTGGAAACAGTTCAGGGGGCCGGCCGTGCGCAAGGCAGCGGCGGCGGCGGCGAAGGAGACGGAGCAGTTCAGGAGGCCGGCCGCGCGGAAGGCAGCGGTGGCTCTCCAGTGTTAGGCGTGTTGGCCATGGCCCGGTGGGCACAGGACCAGACGAGGCAGGACCAGACGAGGCAGGACCAGACGAGGCATAGGCTGAAGCTGGACCAGGAGGAGCAGAAGCCGAAGACTCTGAGGCTGGGCCAGGCGAGGACGAAGACCCTGAGGCTGGGCCAGGCGAGGACGAAGACCCTGAGGCTGGGCCAGGCGAGGACGAAGCTGAAGCCGGAGTCGAAGCTGGACCAGGCGACGGTGAAGCAGGAGCTGAGACTGAGGCCGGACCAGGCGAAGCACAGGCTGGAGCTGGACCAGGCGTGGCAGAGGCAGAGGCGGAGGCTGGACCAGACGGCGACGTGGACGGAGACACGGAGGCCGCAGCTAGCGTGGATGAAGACACGGCCACTGCAAACGTGGACGAGGCTGCCGGTGGAGCAGCTGGTGGCTGAACGGGCCCCTCGGACCCCCCAGCGGAGACGAGGAGGTGCTGGCCGGGCTGACCTGAGCCGCCAGCGGAGACGAGGAGTGGCTGGAGAGGTTCCCCTGAACCCCCAGCGGAGACGAGGAGCGGCTGGAGAGGTTCCCCTGAACCCCCAGCGGAGACGAGGAGGTGCTGGCCGGGCTGAGCAGAGCCGCCAGCGGAGACGAGGAGGTGCTGGAGAGGTTCCCTTGAACCCCCAGCGGAGATGAGGAGCTGCTGGAGGGGTCCTCCTGAACCCCCAGCGGAGACGAGGTGCTGGAGAGGTTCTCCTGAACCCCCAGCGGGAACAGAAGCAGAGCCAGCAGGTGCAGAGATTTCTGCCTGAGGGGACGCTAACTGTAGCTGCACAGGGCACGCAGTCGGCTTGGGGTGCAACCGCTGGGGCTGTGCAGGACAAACAGTCCGTCCAAGCTTTGTTAGCACGACGCTGTCCTCAACTGGCTGAGTGAGCTCACAAGAGCCTCCAGCAGAGGATGGCGGTGATTGAACGAGTTGCTGAACTACTAACTGAGCTAGTAACAGAGTTAATGAGTGAGCTGATAATGGAGCTGATAACTGTGCTAGAGACTGAACTGGTGACAAAATAAGAAACTGTGCTAATAACTGAGCTACTGGCTGCGTTATGGACAGAAATGCCAGTTGTAGTGGTAGTTGCGCTTGTGGTTGAGCAGGTGTCTGACTCTTAGCTGCTCTCCTTCTGGGAACAGGAACAGGTGCTAGGCCTGGCCGAACACCAGTCATCCCCACCCGAGGAACAGATACGGGTGCAGGGACGAGCTGGGCTCTGGCTGCCTTTACCCTGGGGGCCGGTGTAGGTGCAGGAGCTAGCTGGACCTCTGTCGCTCCCACCCGAGGAACTGAGACGGGTGCAGGAGTCGGCAGGATCACGGCTGACCTCACCCGGGGAACCGGAACAGGCACAGGCGCCGGCTGGGTGTCCATCAACCCCACCCGAGGAGCAGGTACGGGTGCCGGGATGAACGGAGCCTCTGCCAGGCTGGGGATAGAAGCAGGGACCGGCTGGACCTCAGCCACCCTCTCCCGAGGAACTGATACGGGAGCAAGGGAAAGCTGGGCCCGCGCTGCCCTGGTTACAGGAACTGGAGTTTGAGAGCAGAGTTCAGGAGCAGCAACAGACACTGGGAAAACCAAGTTATTGACGCCAAACTCAGTTTTAGGAGATCTAGGTTTAAAGCAAGCAGGTCCTAGGAAATCCACTGCTATAACACTCTCCAGGTTAGCGCTAGCAGTCCTGGAGGAGGTTAGCTCAGGGACAGTCACCGAAGCAGTTTCAAAACAGACAACATCAACAACTGTCTCTTGAGGAACGGTGTGCTGTCTAACACAGGTCAGAGAAGGAAGAACGCCAGAGACAGTTCTTTTCAGAATCGAGGCTGGAAGGACAAACACAGGTTGAGAAACAAAGTCAATTTTCATATAGTCCATAGGTGAACCAACTCGGCAGGCTGACTCAGATCGAACTGGATGGGGAGCCACACAGTCCAGGGACGAAGTAACACCCACAACAGTTTTCACAGCAACAGGTTCAGAGGAGTAGCGAACAGGATCAAGCATGCGTTGCCGTGGGTCACAAAACTTGACCTGATCAAGCAACTCTTTAACGCTTAACCCTAGTCTTTCAGTTAGCTTAGCAAAGGAAGCGACCATCTTGTTACCGCTCACTCGAGAAACTGAATGATTAAACACTGGTTGTGGACCTGACTGGGCACCACTGGACATGTCAAAAGACACAACGGGTTGGCACATGAAACAGTTACTAGAAGGAGCATCAGTTACAGAACACTCAGTCTCAGATGGTTTGGCTGATGATGGTGGTGGTGTGTGGCTGAGTTCAGACTGGAAAACTCCAGAGTGTACAGGCTGGTTAAAACAGTTCTGTGGGGCTGCAATGCTGGTAGCAGTGTGTGGGTGAGTCTGGTGTAGGATAGCTGTCTTAGGTTCAGCTGTCTCTACATGTAACACATTCATATCGGTTAAATCAAAGGACATACTGCGAGCTTTACAAAAATCAGAGGGCTCAAAAACACAAAGGTTGCTAGCAACTGGTGAATGATCCAACACCAAGGTGCCTCGCTGTATAGTGTCTCCAGAGTCCAAACACACAGTGGTGGAGTTATCCGATTCAGGAAACACAATGGCGGGCAAAACAGAGTTACTCACAGTGGTGGAAAAGTCATGAAGTCCGGGTCCAGAAAACTTGGGCTGAGAGTGTGACGCACAGTCACTCTCACCCAGGGATGAAAACTGCTCCGCTGCTCGGGAACGCCGGCGACGTAGACGCCGTTTTCTCCGGGAAGGGGGAGGAGACGAGCCGGACCACGAATCCTCCAGCGGACCGGGCTGAACGTCCTCCGACTCTTCACACTGGAGAGGCAGCTCCGGGCGGATGCCTACGGTGGAAACGAGGAAGTCCCGGATGTGGGGGTGCAGCGTGCCGAACAGCCACGGGAGTCCGGACACCATCCGCTGTAGACGGACGGCTACGACCTCCCGGTGTTCGTCTCCTGGCAGCACTTCCCACTCCTGACAGTGATATTCCACCGTGTAGATTAAATCCTCCCGGAGCTCAGCGGAGGGGTTGTGAGTTGCTGGGTCCATGTCGTGGTCGTAGTCTTCTGTCATGGTCGGCTGTGTGGCAGGCAGGATGAGGACCCAATCGCAAAACTCACGGACTCAAGGGATGAACTCAAAAGGCAGCTTTATTGCTGACAAGATGACAGGAAAATACAAAACTTAAACTGGGCACAATAAACTAATACTTGGAGAGAGACACAGGGAAATCCACGCAGCATGAGGGAGACTACGACACAGAACTGAGGGAGACGCAGACATAAATACACAGAGGGTTAACGAGGGAAGTGGGAGCACACGGGGAACACAGCTGACACAGATAATCATAACGAGACAGGGCAGGAGTGAACACAACATGACGCATACTGACGAGAGACTGTCAAAGTAAAACAGGAAGTACAGAGGTTCAGACAGGAGGAGAGAGCACGGGGAGAACACAGACATAACAGGCTGGGGAAAACATGGAATAAAACACGAAAGGGGACAAGGGCTCATGAATACATAGAGGGGCACACAGGGGGTGAGAGTCACAAAGGGAAAGCACACAGGGAACCACATAACAGGGCAACTCAGGAAACAGAACCTAAACAGGGAACTGAATACAAAAATACAAGAGAACTAAGAATACTGGGCCAACACGGCCCAGGACCATGACACCCACACATGCAGGACCTTGGAGTAGGGGTATGTCACCAGGGTGCAGAGGAGGCTAACCCCCCCCCCCTCTGTCCCCTTCTTGCTGCCTCTGCCTCAATTTTATCCCACAACTAACTTACAACACCTAATCACAACAACAGCTGCCTCGAGGAACTTTATAACTCTGTACGGTAATACAGAGAAAAAAATGTATGACCCTTTTTGATCAAGTGCTTTGGTGACAGTGGGAAGAAAAAACTCCCTTTTAACAGGAAGAAACATCCAGCAGAACCAGTCTCAGGGAGGGGCGGCTTTCTGCCACAACCAGCTGGGGTGGGGGGAGGAAAACAAGATGAAGACACACTGTGGAAGACAGCCAGAGATTAATATTAACTAATGAAATCGGCAAACGGGCTGATTAAGTCCACAAAGATGGGCACAAACCGGCGGTAGAAACCAGCCAGCCCCAAGACCTTCAACTCTTTTTTGGTCCGATGGCTGTTACAGAGTGGAAATGGCCATTTTCTCCTTGGACTCTGGAGAGAAGAAAATCTGCCAGTAGCCCTTTGTTAAATCCAGTGTAACGAAAAAACAAGCAGTCCCTAACCCAGGGGTGTCCAACTCCAGGCCTCAAGGGATGGAGATGGACAGCCCTGGCCTAACCAGTCCAGAAGCTTGTTAACCGAAGGCTGGCATAAGCATCAAACTGTGGCACTTCACCTTACAATAGTCGACACAGAATCGTATAGACCCATCTATCTTCACCACAAGAATTATGGGGCTACACCACGCACTGTGTGACTCTTCTATTACTCCCAGGTTTAGCATTTCAGCCAATTCTGAACAATATGTCTGTTATGTTCAGGTAACCTGTAGAGCCATGAACGGACAGTCAAGCCAGGGAACGTTTCAAAATGGTGCTCTATGAGGCTGGACAGGGGGGAGAACACATCTGCAAACAGCTGCTGCAATCCAGCGGCATCTGGTCTCTGGCCTGTCTGAGATGGTCACCACAATGGTGGAATGGTGGAAGTTGACACCACCAGCCCCAAATGGTAAATGGACTGATTCTTATATAGTGCTTTTCTACTCTCAAAGCGCTCTATACAACATGCCTTATTCACCCATTCACACCCACTCACACAAGCACTTCTAAACACAAGTACAACTAATAAACATTCACACGCTCCGATGAACGCATCGGAGGGCAATTTGGGGTTAATATCTTGCCCAAGGATATTTGGCATGCAGACTGGGGAAGCCAGGAATCAAACCAACCTTCTAATCAGTAGCTGATCTGCTCTACCGCCACCCCCACAAATCATTTCGCTCCTTCACTAGGCTCACCAAATAAGCAGTTTCAGCCTCATGCTTTTAGGAGATTAATGTGATAAATCTGTGTTGCTCCTCCCCTGTCTGACCATACCGCTTCATAGTCTACGTCACCCACTCGCTGTGTGACCATGAAGGGTCCCTGCCACTGGGTGAGTAACTTTGAGCTGAAAGAAGGGAGTAATCCAAGCACTTTATCTCCCGGTGAAAATTGCCATAAACCTAGTCCCTCTGTTGTACAGGCGCTCCTGAAGTTCCTGGGCTTGGAGCAAATTTCCTCATGATAACCTCCCTAATGTGTGCAGCTTTGCTCTCAGGTTCAGAAAATACTGGATCTCATTTTTTGCTGGATTTGGACCCTCAGGTCCAACACCCCCCGCGGCTTCCTGCCAAACAATAACTCAAAGGGAGAAAATCCAGTGGAGGCACCCCCGTACTGCAAACAACAAACAACTGGGACTGAGCGATCATCCTTGTGAATGAACTTATGAATCATGGACTTTAAAGTCTTATTAGGGGCGATCGTGGCTCAAGAGTTGGGTGTTCGTCTTGTAATCAGAAGGTTGCCGGCTCGAGCCCCGGCTCGGACAGTCTCGGTTGTTGTGTCCTTGGGCAAGACACTTCACCTACCGCCTACTGGTGATGGCCAGAGGGGCCGGTGGTGCAATATGGCAGCCTCACCTCTGTCAGTCTGCCCCAGGGCAGCTGTGGCTACAACTGTAGCTTTCCTTCACCAGCGTGTGAATGAATAGTGGTATTGTAAAGCCCTTTGAGGGGTCCCGAAAAGCGCTATATAAATACAATCCATTACTATTGTTATTCAGCAACTCCACCAGCCCGTCAGTCTGAGGGTGGTAGATGCTGGTCCAAACAGATTTAATGCCCAATAAGTCATACAGTTCTTTAAGTGTGCGAGACATGGTCAGTCTCTGCCTCCCATTCTACTTTTTCAATACTCTAGGAACCACAAGTAAGCCTGCAGTGTGAGAGCAAAGTGCTCTAATGGGGTGATATGGTACTACAAGGTCATTAAGATAAGATGGGGCCTGATGCAGAACAAGCACAGAGATGTGTCCACTGTCAGCGACCGTGATCATTTGTAATGTTCACAACTGCTACGAGTACTGTGATGAGCTCTAAAACTGGACTGAAACACGTCAAATAAATTAAATTTAATTCAGTTCAAATTTATATATAGGCCAAATCACAACCACAGTTGCCCCAAAGGGCTTTGTTTTTTTAATATATATCAGAAGAGGGTTTTTTTGTGTAAAAGGAAGATTGAGACAGGCCTATAATTAGTTGAGTTCTTTGAGCAGTCTTGTAGGAATGGGGTTTAAAAGACACGTTGATGGTTTGGAGGAAGTAATAACTGAAGATCAATTGGAAAAAGGGTGTAAATGTCAGTGGTACTGAAAGTAGCGATACATAATGTAATGTCTGTGAGACGGTTATATATTTTTTTCTCTAATGGTTAACATTTTATTTCTGACATAAAATATAATATAATGAAATCGTTACTATAATCATAACAATCTTACTACGTGTGTGTGTGTGTGTAGCACTTGGTAAAGTGTAAAGCTAAAATAGGTCTAAAACATTGCATAAATCCGTTGGTATTTGGGCTATTCAGCTATGTTGGGTTTTTGGCTGTTACACGTTTCCACCAGTAGAGGGCAGGCACGGAAAAAAGAAAAAAAGAAATGTTCTGGAAAACAAGAAGCGAAGAGCATGCTTGGGTTCTGTATGTAAAAGCCATGGTTCTGGGGTACCCAAATAAACTCGGTTTGCTGTTTACACCAAGTTGTCCTGGAGTGGTGTAACATGTGCAAGAGAGAGTGTGAGCGAGGGTTGGGCCCCACCTGGTCACTGTGAGCAACCTTCAGGAGGTTAGTGTCCTTGGCTGCCACCATATGGAAGTTTTGGTCGATGCCCAATAGGAATTCAAACTCAGTTGCTTGCTAGCTCTGTCCCTGTTTGTCAGACCTTAACATTTATACAGAATTGTTCTATGTGCGTGTGATTGTGCTGTAAATATGCTGGAATGTATTCACAGGTTTTCTGTTTTTTTCGGGAATAGCAGTCAATAAAAAAGTCATGTAATGAGATAAAAGTTTGAGCTTCAGTGTGTAACAAAGCCTTTGGGGTTAGCATTTTGTCCGTGATGTGCGCCTGCCTTGGAAACACTCTCCTCACCACTGAGTTTTATATCAGTTAATGAAATTCTGATTAGTATTGTAAGTTTGTCTTCATGTGAATTAGCTATTGATATGACTTTTCCTTTTCCAGAGTAAATGACTGCATCCTTCGGGTGAATGATGCTGATGTGTCTGAAGTTTCCCACAGTAAGGCAGTAGAGGCCCTAAAGGTTGCAGGTTCTGTTGTCCATTTGTATGTGCGGCGCCGCAGGCCTATGCTAGAGACAATCATTGAGCTCAAGCTAATCAAAGGACCAAAAGGTTGGTATAGACCTAAAAAACATGATTTTGTACATTATAAATTTGAGAGAATAGTTGATGATATTCCGTTCTCAGTGATACTGCTGCACATTTTGTGTATGGCGAGGGTCATTTTTTGACCCTGAATGATTAATCTGGATTTCCAGAGCTCAGCACAAGAATGGGTGTTACTTACTGTAGTTATGACAGCTGGGAGGTTTGTAAACACAGCAGAGCTTAAGACCTTGAAGTTACTGTGAAATGTATTCATTGTCAGAAAGCCTTTGAAAACCCATGACACTGCCACAAAAACGTGTCCCTTTCAATTAATAAATACAACAGTTATAGCATCCTCCTATATCATAATGTGTATGCCTATGTCATATCTTTAAACTAACTACTGTCATTCTCTCTCTCTCTCTCTCTCTCTCTCTCTCTCTCTCACACACACACACACACACACACACACACACACACACACACACACACACAGGCCTTGGTTTCAGTATTGCAGGTGGAGTGGGAAACCAGCATATCCCTGGTGACAACAGCATATATGTAACTAAAATTATTCATGGTGGGGCGGCACAAAAGGATGGCCGGCTGCAAGTTGGAGACAGATTATTAATGGTGAGAAACAGCATGAACATCACGTGTAAGGCCCACATTGCACACACGTGTATGACAGTTCTGGATGTATACGAGCTTTAATGAAGCTCACTGAAAAGCCCGTATGAGAGGTGTGGCTTCTTAACCCCTGTTAATTCCCTGTGGATCTAAAAATGTCTTAGTGACAATATCAGCTGCAGAGCATTGTGTGGTGTTATTTGTAATCTATTTACCAGTGGTATGGCAACACTTGACAACCCAAACTGCTGTTTGTATGTGTTTGTGTTTTTCTGCCCCAAGACACTCGGACCCTATCAAACTGTAATTCTAGCCCACTTTTTATGGACTGTTTAACTCTGCTGATTATTCAACCTGTGTTTAAAATGTTCTTTATTTGGCACAGTTCTTCAGTATAGCATCTCCTCCACCAGATTTCCAATGTGATTTAACACTTTTAATACCATTTAATAAAGATCGTTTTTGCTTAAATAGTAATATGTTGTTTTTAGTTTGATGCTCTCTTTAAACACAGAAAGATGATATAGAAAATACTTAAGCATGACTGTACAGTAAAAATCACAGTGGTATAAACTTCATCAAGTAATAGAGGCTAGATGTCAGAGAATGTACAGTTACCTTATAACCTTCTCTGTGTGAGAGTATTGCTCCACTCCGTTACATAATCGATATATAAGGGGAATGACCCCCTTGGTCATGCCGTGTGAATACTTCTTTAAGACACTCTAGTTAGCCTGGCCACGTATAAAACAGCTGAGCAAACATGAAACCGTTGATGCGTCTCCGAGCGGCCTGAATCTGGAGAGAGCTGAAGTCTTTCACTCAGAGAACCACGGTTACAAAGTAACCACACAGTCTCAATCATATCGAGACTATCTTTACACACTGCTATACACTGCCAGTCGCCACCAAAAAAGGTCACACACTCTAATATTTCATTGGACTGCGTTTAGCTTTGATTATGGCACGCATTCGCTTTGGCATTGAATCAATAAGGTCTTGCAATGTCTCAAAATTTATTTCCATCCAGTGTTGCATTAATTTTTCACCAAGATCTAGCATTGATGATAGTAGAGTCTGACCATTGCGCAAAGCCTTCTCCAGCGCTTCCCAAAGATTCTCAAGGAGGTTGAGCTCTGGACTCTGTGGTGGCCAATCCGTGTGTGAAAATGATGTCTCATGTTCCCAGAACCACTCTTTCACAGGTTGAGCTGTTGAATCCTTGTTTTTCTTCTATTTGATTTCACCAAGCGCTCAATCATGATCGCCGATCACGATCATTCGGGATTTTTTTCCGGCCATCTTTCTGCCAGACGCAAGACTGCTGTCAGTGAGTCCTGCAAAACTAAGGGGCTGCAACAGAGCAAACTACTAAGGTCGGCCCGCAAGATGCTAGGCCGACCTACCACCCACCACTTTCATACTGCAGATCTTGTTCTGACGTATGGCATAGAAACTGAACATTTAGCAGTATTTTCTTGAAACCCATCTTTTGTCTAATCATCTCTTATTAACATTTGAATTTATAATAATGGATTAAGCATGTAAGTTTAATACAAGGACATAATTAATCCACTGTTATCATGTGTCAACACAGTGCAGAGCAGCTACCTGAACTAAAAGTCAAGGGAATATTTGACTCCCTGGTATAATTCTCAAATGCACACCTTAAAGCACATAAATGTAGGCTGTAGAGGAAATGATGATCTTAATTTATAAGATCATCGTTTAGCTTGTAAAAATAGTTTGCTGCTCTGTAAAAAAGCCTGTAAAGCTAGACCATCTTACTATTCATTAATCAACAACCCCAGGTTTCTCTTCAGTACTGTAGCCAGGGTGACAAAACGTCAGAGTGGTGCGCTTACAGTCATACCACCCCGAGCACGCCCGCTCTCGTATGAACTCAGAAGCTGAGCAGGGTTGGGCTTGGTTAGTACTTGGATGGGAGACTGCCTAGGATTACCAGATGCTGTAAGTTTGTGGGGTGGCTGTAGAGCAGGTCATCTGCTGATTGGAAGGTTAGTGGTTGGAACTGGTTCCTCAGGTCTGCATACCAAGTATCCTGTATGCTTGTGTGAATGTGTCATGTTGTAAAAAGTGCTTTGAGTGCTCCGGAAGAGTAGAAAAGCGCTATATAAGAATCCGTCCATTTACCATAAATGTTTAACCATTAGAGAAAAAAATTGTCATAACCATTTCACTGACACGACATTGTGCACAGCTACTTTCGATACCATGTTCCATACTGTAATATCTATTAATTGGCTACACAGGCCTAAGAGCAGTAGTTAAACTGTTACTTAAATGCCATCATTTGATCCAGCTTTCTTAACTAATTATAAACAATCTCAATCTTCCTTTTTCTCTTGAAAGTTGTGAAACAGCCTACTTATCATCTGCAGAGGAATGGTTTGTTTAAAGCGTTTTAGTCAGGTTTCAGAGCCCATCACAGCATTTGTGAACATTACAAATGAGAACTGGGACAGGTGTAGAAACTAAAGGACACCAGCTACTCCAACCCTAAGAACAAGTAGGGGTGCAGAAGAGTGCTGGGTCTGAAACACCCTGGAAGTAGGAACTGGGACCGGTTGAATCCTAGCCACCCTCACCCGAGGAACTGCTACGGGTGCAGGGAATGGTTGGACCTTAGCCACACAGAGCGGGAGCAGCAGCAGGGACCAGCTATTTTAAGGCAGTTCAAAAACATCACCCTCAACGTCATTTAAGTCAGCCTTAGACAAAAAATTCCCACTCATAACTTTCCCCACTAATTAACAAGGAAAACTGAGTTTTTATCCCAGCTGATCTAGAAAAACATGCTGAGACGAGGCAGTGCTAGCTACTCACAGCTACTCATCTTTCTGTTTCAAGAGAGCATCATACTAAAAACAACATATTGGGCACAGTAAAGGCTCCTAAAATGTATCTGGATGCTCCAATATGTAACAATCATGCCTTCAGACCTGGGCTGGAGGACATCACGTTTGTGACATGGCAGGGAAGAGGGATTTGTTCTCTCAAAGATATTTATATTGATGGACATTTTCCATCTTTTCAGCAATTGAGGGTGAAATTTAATCTTCCTAATTCACATTTTTTCAGATTTTTACAGTTGAGACATTTCATCAAAGCATCTATTCCACAATACAATTTGATTCCTCAAAACTCAGTGTTTGACAGCTTCGTGTCAGTTGAGCCCTACACTACAGGTGCTGTGTCTCGCTTTTTCAGGGCCTTACTGGATATATACAGTCCTTCATCTCATACTTTTAGGGAGCAGTGGCAGGAAGAACTGGGGGTGGATGTTTCTGATGATCTTTGGCAAGAGTGCATTAAATGGTAATGGCCTGTATTTGTATAGCGCTTTTCTAGTCCCTAAGGACCCCAAAGCGCTTTACACTACATTCAGTCATTCACCCATTCACACACACATTCACACACTGGCGATGGCAAGCTACATTGTAGCCACAGCTGCCCTGGGGCGCACTGACAGAGGCGAGGCTGCCGGACACAGGCGCCACCGGGCCCTCTGACCACCACCAGTAGGCAAACATGGGGTTAGTATCTTGCCCAAGGATATTTGGCATTCTTCCATTAAGAATATATATTGTAGTTCTATAAATGCTAGACATAGTCTGATCCAATTTAAGGTTGTGTATAGGTTGCATTTTTCTCCCACTAAAGTGGAAAAAATATATAAGAGCGTTTCAGCCAGTCTTAAGTGTTCAAGTGATCGAGGAACTTTATCTCACCGTTTCTTTCAATGCCAAAAACTAACTTTTTTGGAATCATTTGTTTGATTTTCTGACCAAAGCCTTTGGCAGGGAGTTCCCATGTTCCCCTTTGCAGCATTATTTGGGGTGTCTGAACCGGGATGGGCAAGGGACAAGGCAGAGACGCAGGTTGTGTCAATGACCACACTTGTGGCTAGAAAGCTGGAAGTCTGATAAACTTCCTACCTTTGAAATGTGGTTGAGAGAATTTGGAAATGTACTCCACCTGGAGAAAATCAGGTTTACCTTGTCTAACCGAGAGAGAGTGTTTTATAAGATTTGGCAACCAGTCATTAGCCTGATGGATAAACTTGAGTGAAATGTGCTCTGTCTTAACATTTATGTATGCTGTATTACCACCTCGTTGACTTGCCGTCCACCTTCTATTGTGTTCTTTGGAAGGTGATTGTTGTATACTGCTCAATTATAAAATCCATAAAAATATATTGAAAAAATCCCCCAACATATTAATATTTAAACATAAAAAGATTTTTATTTTCATTTCTATTAAATGCAAAGTGTTACATTACATTGAAAATCTGGTGGAGGAGACGTTTTGGTTAAGAACTGTGCAAAATGTCTTCACACTCACTTATCCAGGTAAGAACATCTCCAAAAGTTGATTCTGTTCATCTGGACGTTTTCAGTGGGAGAAATGTTTCGTCATCATCAGGTGACGTCTTCAGTCTCAGCTGACTGCAGGTTTCAATCTTATAAACAGGACATTTGCATAATGACTGAAACCAGCCCACTGAAGGAACAATGGGCTGGGAGGTCAGTTCCTTAATCTTAATTATGCAAATTCTCATGAACATTGATCATCAGTGGTTACTGATCAATAGCCATGAGTCCCATTCACAGAGAGTTGGTGAATGGCTGCAATCACAGCATGTAAGATGGTGACAGATGTACCCTTAGGCCCCTCCTCCATTCAGAGATGGTCTTTCCCTTTTCACGTAAATGGCCTCCTTGACTCCGCCCTCAAACCAGCGTTCCTCCCTGTCCAGGATGTTACATCCTCATCATTGAAACAGTGTCCACTGGCCTGTAGGTGTAAATAGGCTGCAGAGTCCTGGCCTGATGAGGTATATCTTCTGTGTTGTGGCGTCCTCTTAGCCAGAGGTTGTTTGGTTTCCCCGATGTATAAATCCTGCCAGTCCTCCTGCACTTAACAGCGTACACTATATTACTCTGTTTGTGTCGGGGGACACGATCCTTGGGGTGGACCAGTTTTTGGCGCAGCGTGTTTTGGGGTTTAAAAGCCACAGAGACCCGGTGTTTAGAAAAAATGCGTCTCAGCTGCTCCGATACTCCTGACACGTACGGGATCACTGCAGGTGGGCAGCGGTTGTCCTTCTCTCCTGGATCTGCTGGAGCTTTCTTTAGGAGCCTTCCCAGCTTTGACAAAAGTCCAGCTGGGATAACCACATTTACTCAGGGCCTTCTTGATGTTCTTCTGCCTCCCTGGCTGCTGTGTCAGTGGGGATGGTGTTCGCTCTGTGTTGTAGCGTCCTGATGACTCCCAGTTTGTGCTCCAGTGGATGATGAGAGTCAAACCTTAGATACTGATCCGTATGTGTAGGTTTACGGTACACGTCAGCTTTTAGATGTCCCCCATTACTGATGGAAATCTCACAGTCTAAGAAGGCTAACCTGCCACTGTTCATATCCTCCCTGGTGAATCTGATGTGTCGGTCCACCGAGTTAATGTGATCCGTGAAATGTGGAACGTCCTGAGATTTGATTTTCACCCAGGTGTCATCCACATATCTGAACTAATGACTTGGTGGTGTTCCAGGGTAGGATAGCAAAGCCCTCTTTTCCACTTCTTCCATGTACAAATTGGCCACAATGGGTGAAACTGGGGAGCCCATGGCACACCCATGTTTCTGCCTGTGGAACTGACCCTTGTATGTGAAGTAGGTGGAATTAAGACACAGCTCCAAAAGTAGACACACTTGGTCGATGTGAGCGGTCCTGTTTTACTCAGAATTCTCTTGTTAATGTGTTGCTTCCATAACTTTGCCAGTCTTCTAGCTTGCTTACTTGCCACAGTGCACTGTGCCACCTACCAATAGAAAGGAAAAGATAATGTGCATATTTCCACGAGAGAAATCCCACGCCTGGACCGTCGTTGACCGCCGCCATGATTCTAGCCTACGTCACAGCGTCACGTGCGCTTTTTACATCCAACACAAAAACTGCAGTCGTGGTGCTTTCGATTGTACTCAGAACTCGGAAATTCTGCCTTCTGAATAGGAAGATGTAGGTAACACCAGACTGCAGATGAGCTGCTTACAGGGCTGGACTGGGACAAAAGATCAGCCTGAGCATTTTGACTAGAGACCGGCCGCCATTATAGGAAAAACCATAAAGCCTTTGAATGAAAACAAACGCTGTTGTGACAGTGATGTACACTGTTCTGATGGTATATATGCATCAATCTATCAATCGTTTGTTGTAAGATTCAGATAATTATTTTTTAAAAGCGAGACATTTTGAATGAGAATAAGAAAGTATTTCTTTGTGCCCCCCTCTCCCTGTTAATGCCCTACCTGGCCCCCTGGCAACACTTTGCTAGACCCGCCCCTGCACAGTTACCAGCTGTCCAGATGAGCAGCATCAGCTTTTGGAGAACTGTGCCAAATAAACACAGTTTGAATAACCAACACTAAGGCTCATCTGCTAATTGGAAGGTTGGTGGTTCGATCCCTGCCTGCTCCAGTCTGTGTGCCGTGGAGAAGATACTGCCCTCAAGTTGCTTTCCATTGCATTTGTATGAATTTCTGTGAATGCTAGATATGCTTGTGTGATTGTGAATGGCAGCTTGTGTGAAGAGCTTCAAATACTCACATAGAGTAGAAAAGTGCTACATAAGAACCAGTGTATTTACTCTATTATTACACACTGATACTGCAATATGTTTTTGTTGCTTTAGGTTTAAAATAGTCACCGGTCGTTAGAACAGGCGTTTCCCCGCAGCACGCCAAATAATAAATACTTGTCAAGATAATAGCAGCCATTACAGATTAAATCTTTAAATAATTTCATATACTAAAAAGGACAAAACTTTGCACAAACATTTCCTGGCTTAAAATACAGAGTTCAACATCCAAAATGGAAACATGTCGATTTAAGCTGAAGCTTGACTGGTTAGTGAAAATATACAACCAAGTTAATTTTAGTTAGAAGTCAGCCTTACTCAGTATGCAGTGGGAGTCATAATGGGAGTCATTATTTCATCATTTCATTAACCAGGCAGCCGTCATACTGTAGTGAGACGTGTCTGCCACTCTCTGTGAAAGCAACCTGCTTAACAACAAGCCGTCTCTCTAGGAGGGCATCTGTCTTGCTTAATCACCCCCTAATTAAATTACCTCTCTGCGGGTGTGTTCTCATCCGAAGACCATCTGTCATAATCCACTCTCACGGACGCAGGGAGCTTGTTGGACTCTTTAGAAACGAGCAATAAGAAGAAAAGGTCGCCTCTGAACCCATATATCTGTCTGCACAGGTGAACCACTACAGTCTGGAGGACGTTTCTCATGAAGAGGCTGTGGGCATTTTGAAGAACACGTCTGATGTGGTCACTTTAAAGGTGGGGAAACCCACCAGTGTGTATCTATCAGATCCCTATGGGCCTCCTGATAACATGCAGTGTAAGTCTTATGGAATAGATTGTTATGCAGTTGCTATGAACTAGATTAGTCCGTAGTTATATATCAATAGAATATGGAGAACCAGACTGCAGCGAGCTTTACTCAGTCGAATATGTTGCTGTTTAGTTCATAAGATTCGTGATGTACACAGTACAACTGTCTTCCAGATGTTAGTTTCTCATCTTCTCTGTTTAGTCATCTGTTACTCTGTTGTTTGCTGTGTTGTGCTGCAGCTTTTTCTCCTGCCATGAAAAATCAAGTCTCTTCCCCCGTCAACACCGGCTCTCTGCATTACAAGTCCGACCTGCCCGTGGCTTCCCCTGAGAGTTATTCACCCCTCTCTACGCACTTTCCGAGGGAAGAGGATGTAAACAGGTTGGGTGGTTTTTTCTTTTGTCTTTAATTACCTCCTCATTACAATATGAGATTCTTTAATGATTGGCTTCAGCTTACTAAAGTTACAGGTACAAACTCTTTCCACCTCGCTCCTGCTGTCTCTTGTCCCGATCTGTCTTTGTGTGCAATTTTGAAAAGCCATTAAAACTTTGTTTTAAACTGTTCTCTGGGGGAGTACACTGTCTAAAAATTAAAGGAACATTTTGGAAACATATCCGATTTCAATGGGGAAAAAAAGTCATGGACTATAACTGTGCAGACACGGTGTTAGGAATGAAAGGATGTCACGTTGTTTGATGAAATTAAAATGATTAGCCTACAGAGGGCTGAGTTCAAAGACGCACCAAAATTCGGAGTGATAAAAATGATGCAGAGTGCTACTCCACTTTGCCAAAGTTTTACTGGACCAGCTCAAAATGTTACTCATTAGTTCAGACTCTTTCACATCTGAACATGTGTTCATGGTGAACCTTGGTGCCTCCCTAATGAAGTCTGGTTCTGTTAGTCCACGGCATTCACACCTGTGGCCTGCTGGAAGTCATTTTGTTGGGATGTGGCAGATACGCTTCCTGCTGATGGCTCTGTAACTGTCTCCTGACAGAGCTGAGGACACAGTCAGTGTCAGTGTCTCTGTCTGTCAAACCACTCCTGTGTTGAGTTTTTGCACCTGTTGTTAATGTCATGAACACCAAAGCAACAGAAACTGATTAACTCTGCTACTTAACCACCCAGACCAATATCCCAGTAGTTTAACTAACTTGATGCTACATTCTGATTAAGAAGTGTTCCTTTAATGTGTTTATTGTTTGCGGTATAATCAAACCGCGTTACTATGGTGCTGACATAGTAAAGAGTCCGAGCAGTAAAACAGATTTCTAAAGGCTCAAATGTGATGTGCTTAGCAAAGAACTATAAAACAATGCATCTACTAAGTGCTCTGCTTTGCTCACAGAGACTGATGCTTTGTCGTATGATATTCTCATGATCACTTGAGCTTTTAGGCTTGTAAATCATCCATAAAGATAAATTATGTTTGTTGGAGACGTTTCTTTATAAAGCTGGTGCTTTATAAATGCTAGGAGAAAATGCATATGGTGTTCATATATTTAGCCTTATACAGGTCTTTAAATGGAAAATGTGCTGTTTCCAACTCTGCTCGAGCACTCAAAGAACTTAATACAACATTCATCCATCTGACTGCACTCTAAACCTGACTGTTAGAGTCTTTGCTAACATTCACAATGAATACATCAGACTTGGGGTTAATTAACTTGCTCA
This sequence comes from Mchenga conophoros, assembly GCF_057382185.1. Lineage (NCBI taxonomy): Eukaryota > Metazoa > Chordata > Actinopteri > Cichliformes > Cichlidae > Mchenga > Mchenga conophoros. The sequence goes on along the minus strand of NC_140535.1, from coordinate 1,161,217 downwards.
AAGACACTTAGGATTGGATTGGATAAATGCATTTATTTGTCGGTTGCAGTTGCCTGCAACTGATATAACAAACCTTTCCGACCGTACATATAAAACACAAATTCACAATGGGGAGACAGGTCAGGCTAGGTAGCAAAACGAAAAACAACTAAATGTGTAAAACAAAAGGTCAGATCAGGAGAAAAAAAGAATTTCTGCTCATACTGATCCTTAAAGGCAGTCAGCATGAGGAGAAGACAAAAACTCCATCACATAAGAAGCACAAGTATCATCACATCATAACATCATAAAAACACAAGACAAGCAACATGGGGGAGTATGCCAATGTGCACAGCTGCATCTGGGACTCTGCAATCTTGTGATTGCGCCTCCAGCTGGACCGCTGTCCACATCAGATGGGAGGTAAGCATGTGAGGAGGCGTTGGATTCGGGGAAGGCGGGGATGATGGTGAGGGCGTGTCAGTATGTGTGTCCTGAGTTCAGCCTGAGAAAGTGTCCTTTCGCCCCGAATTGTTGTTGTTCTCGTCGCGTCAGCCTTCAAGAGCATCCAGCTGGCGCCGTCAGGGTGGGGAGGTAGCTGATGGATATGTTGTTTTAGAGCGAACAGACTGCATCAATTTTACAGTTGTTCTTATCGTCTGTCAATGGTCTCCGGGGCTCCTCCAAGATCTTTCCCATATTATATTCAGTAGGAACAGTCTGAGTACTCACAGATCTTCCCACATTTCGATCAAGGTGGCAGTCACCATTTTCTTCCATTTCCGATACACCATGCAGGGCCAAGCCAGCTCCAATCAGCAAGAGCCCCATTAGCCGAATAGGTAGATGTCTTCAATGTCCTCAATAGACAGTCCCGCTAGGCACACGACGCGCCACTTCTGCCACCCGTCCATCGTGTATCCAGCAGGGAACGTCCCTCCAGGGGACTCAGGCTCCTGATCTTAGGCTTCTCGTTGAGAAGAGGGTGTCAATTGCATTAAGGGACCAGTTGATCAAATCCATAGTTCTTCTTTAGGTTTTAGAGAACCAGAGCGAGAATGAGAAGGTCTCTCAGGGTTAGAGTCAGACAAGACCAGACAAGGACATAGAAGCAGCAGCAGGGAAGATAAGGAGAAGGAGAGGATGAAAGATGCGTCCACCTCCTCCGAGAGCCAAAGACCAAAAAAAAAAAAAAGGCATGCCGTCTGGAGGCTGGAGCAGCCGTGGATTAACCTACCAACCTTCCAATTAGGAGATGCCCTGCTCCACCTCCATATTAGCAGGGCTGTTTGTAATGCATCAAATTTTGCTTTTCAGTGTCATAAAGGTGTTGGATTTGACTTGAAATAGTCTTTTAGCACGGCAGTTGGAAAGTTGGTTCACCTTACGCTAACTGTAGCACATTTTCTAATCCCCTATCTTCTACCACTTATAGTGGTCTACAGTCCAGAGCAATCCATTAGTCTTCCAGTAGTCTTTTGAAGTGAAATTTGCCTCCGATCAGTCCTAGCAAACCACTTTCTTCTGATTCTTTATAGCTCTGATATGTGCATCAGTGTAATCGGTATAGCAGGAAATCGTGCACTGACAAAAGTTCCCCTTTGCATGAAATGCAAAGTGCAATTAAATGCTTTTTTTTTTTACACATTACTTTTTTCAAATTAAATAATCGCAATTAAAATTCATTTCCCACCTCTAGTTGAAATGTGATTATGCGGTATTGAGATCCCTTAAGGTTTCCATTTAGATGGCTAAACTCCTCACCGTATCTCTAAGAGACAGATCACCCACCTATCGAAGAAAGCCCATTTCCACCGCTTGTGTCTGTGATCTTATTCTTTCTGTCACTACCCAGCGCTTCTGACCATCTGTGACAGTAGGGACGTAGTTTGACTGTAAATTGTCAGCTTCACATTTATGCTCAGCTCTCTCTTCACCATGACCTGATGGGCGATTCGTCCCCCTCATGCCAAGACTCTGCTTCAGTTTCACTGGTATTGAGGAGTTCCTGGAAATATCTTTCCATCGTCCGATTACGGCTTCATTTGAGGTCAGCAGTGCCCCACTCCCAGTATACACCTTGTGAATAGAGCACCGCTTACAAATTCTGAATCCCATCTGACAGTTTGATAGAATCACTTCAAGGAAGACCGAAAGTCTTTCTCCATGACTTCATCGAACTCTTCCAACACACAAGTTTTTTCTTCAGCTACCAATCAGAATACATTCTGTTTGGTGTGGTGGTACCCTTCAGCTACATCTGTAGTTCCACAGGCTAGACAAGACTGAACATGACTCTTTCTTTAGCTTATTGGCAAAAGAAAGAGTCACAGAATCAGAATCAGTGTCACCCATCTGGTTCGGAGAAATTCATGCACTAACCACCTTGCAGCCACAGCTCCTTCTAGAAGCCTCAGCAATGGAGGTGCTGAATATGGTTCATTGTGACCTGATTTCCCCAGCATCCCTTGGATATAGGGATGGAAGTCAAGTAGTTCCCAGTAGTTTAATTCCTTTGGAATTGTTACTTTGATTTTCTATCGATTCCACTTGCACTCACGCTACAACCAGCTTATTTCAATTCTTGTGCAAGAGGTAGAATATAGTGGCGCGGTCTGCAGCATGGATACACCCATTACTTTTATTTTTTAAAAAGGACATGAGCACAATGCAGGGCAAACTGTGTCCAGAACAGAAACAACTGCATCATGCTGCTAATGCTTTCTCAGGTAGAATCACCGTGGCACTTTAACCTCCGAAGACCCGAACTCTTTCATGGCATTTTTAATTTTTCTTTGCTATTTGGGCTGATTGGGACCTGATGAATGTAAAAACAAAGAATTACCAGATTTTATTTTATTTTTTTACCTGATTTTTGTTTCTGAGAAAAATGAGAGCCACATATGAGGACATTCGTTTTAAATTTTGATAGAACAGTGGCAGTATAATGTCCTCGTAAGTGGATATCAGGCCCCTGAGGGCATCAGTCACTGGCAGGGAGTGTGGTGAGGGGAGATAGGCCTTGGAGGGCCTGGGAGTTCCCAGAGAGGTGGAGTCTAAGACCCGACCTGACATATAGACACAGACAAACAGGCGCACACAGACACAAGCATGCATTCCCACCCTCATGCACACATATACAAACACTCAGCACTCACCCAACGTAAGGATTGACATAAATGGTCATGTACACACAATCACACTCCCCAAACATACTCTATACCCCGGGTCCAGGTACCCTCGCCCCCAGAGGGGGAAACAGAACCCAGACCCAAGAGATGTTACCCTTCCCCCCGGGGTGGAGGCAAGCAGACCGTCCCAGGCTCCGCAGCAGCAGGGAGGCCAATCGGACAGCCAACATCTCCTCCCAGCCCCCCCGCCCCGGTGGCTAGCAGAGAACGGGGGGGTGTGAAGACCCCATACCTCCCTCCTCCCGCTCATGTGTAGTGTTGCTGCGTGTTGTTCTAAAGTGTATTTAAAACAAGGGAGAGCATGGTGCTGCTGCCAGAGAGCAGCAGGTGTCAGCACGGCCCCTCCCGAGAACCCTCAATGTCTACATGGATTTAAAATTGAGAGGTGGGCACCGGCGCCAGAGGTAGGTTTGAGTACACAGACCGTCCACCGGACGCCGTTAACGTGCCCACCCTCAAGGCCCTATATATATGTGTGTGTTATGAGAGTGTGAGTAATGTGGATGTCTAAGTTGTGAGATAAAATTGACGCACAGGTGGCCAGAAGGGGACGGGGGGGGGGGGGGGGATGTCTCCCCTGCAACCTTGTGACACACCCGCACCCCAAGGCCCTACCTGTGTGGGTGAGTGTGGTGGAGCGGGAAGAGGGAGGTAGCCGGGGATGGGGAGGAAAAACGAGGGAGGGGAGGATGCCCCTCCCTAGGGCCGGCTCCCCCGCTGACCCCAGTAGGCACCCCCGTCCTCTGGTACCCACCAAGGCAAGGGAGCCCAGGTCCATCCAGACCGGGGCCTACGGTAGCACTGCCAAGCCCCACAGGACACGGGGCAGCCCACCCTACCCCACCGCAGAGGAAACTGTACCCACCCCAACATTCAATCGTCTCCCAGACTACACAAGACAACAGACACCCAGGTTAAGTTTATTCTCCACCTCTCCTATGTCTCTCCCCCACCTGCAGAGTGGACTCCTGCAAGGATGGAACAACCTCCCCGCCAGTTGAAGAGCCCCCCAGTTAGGCCGATGCACAAGAGGCCCCCTGCGCCAGGGCTGAGCCCCCGTGTACCCACCCGCCCACCCAGGTTTCTATATTGGCTAGAATTAAGATTATTTTTATTTTTCCAGTTCATGAGGACCGTTTTCTTGGCGATGCATAGGGCAGTAAAAACCACGTGGACTGTATTCGTTTCTGTAGTGACCTCATCCAGTTTTCCCAGCAAGCACACTAAAGGGGAGGAATTTCCAACAACTGCTCACACTGTCATTTTACATTTCAGACACTTTGATAAGTCTTCACATATCTCGCGCCAAAACTTCTGCACTGGTGGACAGAACCAAAGAGCGTGGATATAATTGTCTGGTGTATTGCCTTGACAGTGTGAGCAGTTGTTGGAAGATGTAAAGCCCATCTTGAACATCCGATGACCTGTATAGTTCACTCTATGTAGTATTTTGCATTGTATTAATTGCAGACTGGGATTTTTAATCAATTTAAAGGTTTTTAAGCAAATCTGAGACCAGAAGTTTTGGTCTAAGCTGACTGATAAATCTGCTTCCCACTTTGCAATAGGAAGGGATATTGATTCATCTAATTTAGAAAGTGTTCTGTATATTTTAGATAATAATTTGGGGGATTTAAGAGTAAGAAAATGTGCCGCACTTAGTGGTGTTTGTAATTCAACTTGACTGAGGTTAAATTTCTTTTTTACTATGGATTTAATTTGTTGATATTCTAAAAATCTTTTCGGTGCATTGGTGGTTCTTGGTGTCCGGGACTGGGCGCTCAGGTATGTACCAGCTCACTCCCGGTGGCTACCTGGCGGGGCCTGGCGCCTGTTGCTCAGTTAGGCCTCCTCCGGGTTGCGGGGGGCCCTCAGGCCTCCGGCCTCTGGGCCTGCGGCTCGGTTCACTCTGGCACAGCTGGCTGCCGGCAGAGCCGGCGGGCACGCCGGTGCAGCCCCCTCTGGCTTCTGCTCGGTGGCTACTGGGTGACCCCTCATCTGGGGCTCTCCTCAGCTCTTCTCAAGAGGGTGGCACGGATGCCCCTACGGTGGTCCTCCTTGGGCTCTCGCACTCTGGGGCCTCTGGATGTCTGGGGCCTGGATCTCCTCCATGCCTGCTTCATGCCCTGGGGGGCGGGGCTATGGCTCTCTACATCCTCTTGCAGACCATTACATGTGGAAACCATTTGAATACAAGTGCGCTGATCCACACAGGTGTGCACACGGGTGTTCACTGCTCGTAGACTTAAATTACACCTTTCTTGGCTGCAACTTCAAAGCACATTGTGCGCTGTCTGTCCTGCGTGCTGCACAACAACATTGAATATTTAGTATTTACTGCTGTTTACACTTAGCTAGATTAATGCGATGGTGTTGTGTTTAGTATGTTGCTTTGGGTTTTTTTGCTTGTTTTCTATTCTTCTTCTCTCAAAAGGTGATCCAGGAGATTTTTTTTTCTCCCCCCCTCTCTCGCTGTCCCTCTCCCCTTCTGTTTTTCTTTTCCTTCATCGTTCTTTCTCCCTTTCCTATCCCTCACTCATGTCTGTCCCGTCTGTAACAACTGGAAATAAAATATAATAAATAATAAAAACAAAGGTCGATCAAATGGACCAATACGGCAATGCCACGATGATCCATTTGGCAAAATAAATCCATTGGGTATCCTTGTTGGTCTTCAGACAACAATTCTGACGGCTAAAGAACCAAATGGGACAGGCAAAAAAAAAAAAAAAAGTGGATATCAGGCCGTTGTAGAGCAAAATGAGGTATTTTGGTCTAGACATCCCAGAATGTGATGTCCACAAATGTGGACGCCAGGTCCTAGGAGGTTAAAGTCTCTTTTTGCTGGTTTTCATCTTTGCTTTGTGCTGTTGTATTCATACTATTTGTGTTGGTGTGTGGGACTGTAGCATAAAAGTTTATATTTTTAAATTGTAACTATGACGCAATGGGTTGAAACACAAAAATAACATAATTAGTAGTATAACAAATTACTTTCTCCTGGGAATAATTAAGTAATGTACTGTATTGCTTTGAAGAAGCTTGTTTTGTGTAATACATTACTTTCTTTTCCAACACTGATCACAACAAATAGGGGAAATAGCTCCAACATTTGACCGCATGAATGCAATTCATTTGCATGAATGTAATGTGTTGGGTATGCTGCTTAGAGATGGTGGTGAATCTCAAAGCAGAGCCAATGAGAACCAATCACCGTTGTTGACAAGTAATCACAAACAGGCCATTTAGTACATTGATTAAAGTTATACCTGATAATATTCTGATCAGTACTAAGCAATTATCAAGATTATCAGCAAAATCAATTCTGTGTTTAACAATTGCAACATACCATTTTTCTCATGGAGAATCATGTATAATTGCCATGTGGAGCTGTGTGGCAGGATTGGACCCAAATGCTTGACTCATAGATGGAAGGTAAAACTAAAGGTAGCAGCTTTATTTCTGGGAAAATAGTGCAAAATATAAACTCACAAAAAACAAACTAAACTGGAAAAAATGGAAACTAGAAACAAAACACTGGGACCTGAAAACTCAAACAACAGGAAACTAGAAATGCAGAGAGACTTGCACACATGAGGAGGTACAACACGACAGAGGGCAAAGGCAAACACAGGCTTACATAAACAGAGGAGTAATGAGTCACATGCGATGAGTTCAGAATTCAGTCTCTTTCAATCCTGCCTTTCTCAACAATGCCGTTGATGTGTTTCGTCCTTTAATGAAATTCTAGTGAAGAGCTGAAACAGAGCTGACATCAGAATATCACTCGTTATCTTGGGGTAACATGTACTGTCCTTAGGACTGAATGGTTGCTGGTTTCAATGGAAACTGATATAATTTGTGGACAGTGCAGCGTTCGATACTGTCGACCATCATATCCTATTAGAGTGATTAGAGCACGCTGTAGGTATTACAGGTACTTTACTGCAGTGGTTTGTATCATTTCTACCTAATAGACTCCATTTTGCTCGTGTGTCCCCTTGGACTTAAATCTGGGACTCTCCACCATTTGACCTTGGAACTGAAGAAGCTTCTCACGTGAGAGAAGAAACGTCTTCAGGAAACTTAAAGAAGTCCAGACGCTTTTCTTTCCAAGCTCCTTAGACTCTACTGCACTTCCTCTTTGAATCTCAACAAACACAAAAATCTGGTCAAAATTCAAGCATTACAGTTATTCCATTAAATGTGTTACATGTTCTCCTTCACTATATTAATTTGATTTATACTTAATTATATTTGATTCAAGTTATATACGATTAACCATTAGCAGAAATCATATATAGATATACTAGCAGAGATGGGCAGTAACACATTATTTCTGATTACTTGTTAAATTAAAAAGACCAACTTTACACAAACATCACATTGGGGAGACACGTCAGAAAGGTCGGCTGATAGGAAAAAAACAACGAAAATACATAACATGAGGTAAGAGGAGGAGAAAAAAAACTCCACTCAGACTGAGCTCCTAGTGGGAGAACAGTTTGATAACAGAAAAAACACCTCAGCACAAAAAGCACATGACTATCAATACACCATAGAAACACAAGACAAGCAACAGGGGCGGGTAAAGGGTAAGAGAGAGCCGGTGTAGACAGCGCATCCAGTCCTGCAGCATGTCTGAGCTGGTCCAGTCGACCGCCATCTTCCCCGGGAGGGGACAAGCATCGAAGGCGTTTGGAAAGGGAGGGGGGATGAGTGTGTGCATATCAGTGTGTGTGTGTGTGTGTCCAGAGTTCAGCTGAGACAGTGTCCTTCGCCCTGCCAGGCTAAGTAAACAGTCTTCCAGCCAACCCAGGTGGCCTTGCATGGAATGGGAAGGAACAGACTAAACGCAGTCGTTATCAGGGTGTTTTGTTCAGCTCCGAGAGGGTCTCCGCATGAAGTGATGATAGTTTTTACTTTAGTGCGAACAACTTTGTGGCGTGAATAAGACACGGCGGGACCACGGAGCAACGTTCAGAGTCATCTTTATTTACATCTCACCACACCACAACACCCCCAAACCCCTCAGTCCCCGTGTTTTTAACTAGGCGGGCGTGATTAAGGATGCCGTGCAGGTGCGTCCGCCCTCCCTGCACGGCACCGCAGACCACGCCCCACCACAAACTTATATGAATTTCAAAGCAGTTCTAACACTGGTCTCTCAATCTCCCGTTGGAGAGCCGCGAGCTTCTCCATGATGTTATCCAAACTTACGTTCCGTGATGTTGTCGTTCTTTTTGCTCAAAGAGCAGGTTCTGAGAACTCACGACCGCAGTGCACTTCCCCAAGATGTGATCGAATTTGAGCTCAAAGGTGTTATTCGAGCTGGCCTCTCCAGATGTAATCCAGTTTTTCACTCAGAGGTCTTGTTCTGAGTGTTCACGGCAGCCGTAGCCTCTCCAAGATCTTCTCCGTGCTGACTCAATGAGCCCATTTTGAGAAACTCACGCCTCGTCCCATCATTTCAATCCCAGCGGGCAGCCTTGTGGGGGTTTGACCAGCCGGTTCCTTAATTCAAATTGTCTGGCGCTATCAACCATGCTACATTCAAAGTAATTATAATCAATTTAAAATGACCATCTTGACCACAGCTGCATGCTTATATGTACTGATTTGCTGCCATGTGATCACAATAGGCAACTGAACAGACATACCTAACAAAGTATAAATGTGTAAATATATAATTCTGTGGAGGACATGGATCAAAGTGACACTATTACTCAATAAGAAATCAAGTGGATTTGTGGAAGTGAACTGTTGACCATTTAAGTTTGTAATTAAGTAAAAATTTGTGTTACTATGAATTAGTAAGTGTGCAACGCATGACACCCCTAGATCGGGTGTGTTGACCAGTAAGACTTCTCAGTGTGTACAGTATTTTTTCCCCTTTTAGCCACATCTCAAGGTGCGTTATGTGTTTTCTTCCCATCTTTCACGTATGTATTTATGCCAGTCTATTGTACTCCATCTGCTCCACCTCTATTCCACCTCTGCCTCTGGACACTAATCTCTCTGCTCTTGTCTCTCGCTTCAATATAGGCCTCCTGAGCCAGTTTACAGCACTGTGAACAAACTAAGTGACAAAGTGCCCTCCCCCCGACACTATTCCTCAGTGGAGTGTGACAAAAGCATCTTCCACTCTGCCCCACTCCCTAACTATATCTTAAGTCTGTTTCCTGACTTGGATATCACCAGGTACTTTCAACCACCACCCTCACTACCTTTCTGCACTGTACCACTTGTATCCCATCTAACTATGTGAATAGCATGCCATGTTATTATATAATTACCTTATTTCTTCTAATGCATTTGTTGTTTACTCCCTTGGGAACCTTGTCGTGATATTGTTTTTCTCAAGCCTTCCTCCTTTCTGCTGTTCTCTCTTTCTTTAGGACATTGATTTTTCAGGGTCATGACCTTATTCATTATCAAAGTTAGACCGAAGATGGAGGAAAATAAAGATGTGTTTGAGTAAGGTAGCTAATGTAAGCAGAGGGTAAGGAGTCCTCTGCTGACATTAGTGGAAAAAACATGTATTGTTGTAATACATAGCTCTTGTGGCCACAAGTTATTAATACATAGCCACAATATCAATAACTGATGGCCATGGTGTAGAAACGTTTGGAAATGCAATAACCAATATTTTTGGCAACACTCTTCTAACTTACAGTCACAAGTTACTTACTCATGGCCTTCCATTACTAACTCATTGACTGCCACAGCCAGGCAAAGGGAACCAAGAACAGGACACAAACATATATTTACGATTTTATTTACTTAGAGGCAGATTATAAGTCAAAATGGAAATAGACTGCAGGTAAGGCTGTTGAGCTGGACAGAGTTGGCAGGTGAGCAGGGTGGTCCTGAAACTGAGTCCTTACTGAGACTAAAAGATCGCTGCCTGAGGCACTGTGCCTCCCCCTTCTGCCTTAGCTGGAATGGATCGATGTAGGTCATGGATGCATGGGGACTTCCCCTTTTCTCGTTCCCCATTCCTTTCGCTCCCCCGTGTGCTGCGTTGGCCAGCACGGTGCATGTCCGGGGTCCTCCTGAAGGAATTTGTGTCTGAGTCCTGTGTTCACCCCTCTGGGGTGGGGTGGGCACCTTCTGCTCTGCCAGGAGATGGCAGGGGTGACGGGGATGGGTGCCACCCCTGCCCCCTCTCGGTTGTGTCGGCTGGTATCCTGGGCTCTGGGTGTGTTTGCTGTCCCGTGTAGCCAGCATGTGAACAACCCTATGTCCTGTTGTTTTTTCCATTTTCTGCTCTGTTCTTGCTTGAGTGTTTGGTTTCTGAATGTCATTGTGCATTTTGTTTTCTAAGATAGTAGATAGCTGTTGGTAGTGTTCAAATTCGATTGTTGGTGAGGAACTTGCACACAGGCTCATAAGGACTTTGACCTCAAGGTCATGTTTCTAAAGCCGTTGTTACCACGATAACTTGAGAAAGATGTCACCCTGGACTTTTAAAATACCATATGTGTTTCTATTAAAAATCTCTAACAGGTTTGAATCTCAGTGGCCTCAACCTCAACGTCAGAGATAAAATTTTCTGAAGATCTTGTGAATGTGGTACCTCTAGAAGGAGGTCACATAGGCTTTTCAGATTTAACATCCATAACATCCAAAATCCATTTTACATTTTAAGCTGGGTAATTGATCTGTGGCAAATGCAGGGCTCAGCTAATATGGATATTTTCAACTGGATCAGTTGAACTTTCATAGAATTTCATAGAACCTTGGTGGTTCTTTACACTATACATTAGTGGTGCAACGGTTAGGATAGGATGGGAGGCAGAGCCTTCAGTTTTCAGGCCCCTCTTCTGTGGAACCAGCTTCCAGTTTGGATTCGGGAGACAGACACTATCTCTACTTTCAAGATTAGGCTTCAAACTTTTGCTAAAGCATATAGTTAGGGCTGGACCAGGTGATCCTGAATCCTCCCTTAGTTATGCTGCAATAGACGTAGGCTGCCGGGGGATTCCCATGATGCATTGAGTTTTTCCTTTCCAGTCACCTTTCTCACTCACTATGTGTTAATAGACCTCTCTGCATTGAATCATATCTGTTATTAACCTCTGTCTCTCTTCCACAGCATGTCTTTATCCTGTCTTCCTTCTCTCACCCCAACCAATCACAGCAGATGGCCCCGCCCCTCCCTGAGCCTGGTTCTGCCGGAGGTTTCTTCCTGTTAAAAGGAAGTTTTTCCTTCCCACTATCACCAAAGTGCTGCTCATAGGGGGTCATATGATTGTTGGGTTTTTCTCTGTATCTATGAAGCGCCTTGAGGTGACTTTTGTTGTGATTTGGCGCTATATAAATAAAATTGAATTGAATTGAATCGGATCACAGTTTTAAGTCACGGATCCGATCAATTTTCAGATCAGCAAAAAAAGAAAAAAGACAAAAATTGAACATTTACTTATTTACTTATTGAAGTATTTTTTGCCTGTTAAAACATTCAACTCAAGATTCATTCCACGCAAGTATTAAAAAAAATATGGTTCAATATGGGGCTTTGTATCTACCACTCAATTCAATTCAATTCAATTTTATTTATAAAGCACCAAATCACAACAACAGTCGCCTCAAGGCGCTTTATATTGTAAGGTAGACCCTACAATAATACATACCGCTCATTATATCGCACTCTGCTGTGATATGAGCTGTCACGGTCACGTAGCTTTCCGTTGTCCCGGAGGTCCACCCATTTGTAGTAGTTAGGGCAACAGAATATGCCTGGGACATTTCAGCCATAACTTAAATCTTTTTCTGATCATACATGCTTGGAATGATCTTGCCACTAAAGTGGACACGCAACGAGATATCATAGCGTGGCTCGAGCACGTTCATCATAGTTTAAACCCCTTGTTTTGCACAAAGGAATACGGCCTCCCGTCTGCAGCTAAACACCCCAATAGCTTTTGTAATAGCTTTAGCCCGGTCAGATTGGGCAGCAAAGGGCTGCTTAAATACTGCAAACTCCTCTGCTCCTCCACTCACTCCACTCCACTTCGCTAGCGCTGACCATAACTATTGCTTGACAGACCCACCACGCCACCATACACATATTTTTTTTTTCTTCTTTTTCGAATCTTAGGAACCGTGGAGTGGGATCGGTTCAGATTACGGATCAACCATGATCCGTTGCACCACTACTATACATGCTTCCCTTTGGCAGTATAATTTGAAGACATGGCATACATTTTTATTGCTATGCAGGTAATGCCCATTTATATCTGTAAATGAAGCATCCTTGTCAGGTGCCCAAAACACCTGAACAGGCTCCTTTTGATGTGGAGGAGCAGCGGCTCTACTTTGAGCCACTTCAGATGGCTGAACTGTCTCTTAAGGTGGGCATACACTGTGCAATTTTTGGCCCATTTAGAAATGATTATTCAGTCGTTTTAAGTATCGGCCTGAGTTTCATCATCATCGTGTAATATACATGGGGTAACGAGAAGCGATTAACACCTCACGACCAGCTCCCAATCAGCAATCGTATCGTTGCAAGAAAATCAAACCTGTTTGAAATCCTGTCGCCCCTCATGAGGGTGTCAACAAAACCCACCCTGCACATGGACAAACACAGAAATGGAAGTGAAAAAGATGGAGCAGCATGGCAGTGCAGCGTGTGATCTGGACACAAGCGATGGAGGCACAACTTGTAGAACTATGGCAAGCTCATCCGAGCCTTTTCGATGTGGCCTCACAAAATTATCACGACCGCAACAACCGTGAAAAGAGCTGGATGGACATTGCTGCTCAATCACAGCTGCCTGGTCAATGTTTTTCATTAGCGATTTAGCAAAGTTGATGGTGGTGGTGTGTGTCTGTGTGAGTGAAAGACAGAGAGAGAGGGAGGGAGAGTGAGAGACAGATTTTGTGTTATAAGCTTCATATTACCACTTCATATTATAGATGCACAGTGTGAGCACTCAGGTGGCATAAGAGCATCGGGCCGTATAGTGTGAGACCCTGCATTATGACCTACGAACTTCTAACCCCTGTGATTCAGTCGTACAGTTTGAGCAGGAGCTGAATAACATGACTGAAAAAAATCGCACAGTGTTTGCCCGGCTTAAAAGAGAGGCCAGCCACCCTTCGAAGGAAGCTCATTTCTGCCACTTGTATGTGTTATGTCCTTCTTCCAGTCACTACCCACAGCTCATGACCATAGCTCAGGGTAGGGACGTAGAGCGACTGGTAAATTGAGAGCTTTGCTTTTTACACTCAGCTCTCTCTTTACCATGACGGACCAGTACAGCGTCCGCATCACTGCAGACGAAGCACCAATCTGGCTGTTGATCTCCCACTCCCTTCTCTGGTCAGTCGTGAACAAGACCCAGAGATGCACTCCGCCCTTTTCCGGCTCAGGACCATAGCCTCAGATTTAGGTGCTGACTCTCATTCCCACTGCTTCACACTTGGCTGAATGGCTGTGAACCGTTCCAGTGCGAACTGTAGACTATCACCTGATGAAGTCACCAGAACCACATCATCTGCGAAAAGCAGAGATGAGATTCTGAGGCCACTCAAATGAAAGCCTTCCTCCACTATGCCTACAAATTCGGTCCATAAAAATTATGAACAGAATCGGTGACAAAGGGCAGCCCTGGCAGAGTCCATCACCTACCGGAAAAAAGTCAAACTTATTGCCGGATATGCAGACCAAGCTCTTGCAACAGTTGTATAAAGATCGAATGGTCCATAGCAATGTCCCAGACACCTCATACTCCCGAGGCATCTCCCACCACTGACACTCCGAGAGACACGGTTGAATGCCTTTTCCAAGTCCAAAAGACACATGTAGACTGGTTGGACAAACTCCCATACGCCCTCAAGTATCCTCGAGAAGATAAAGAGCTGGTCCAGTGATCCATGACCAGGACGAAAACCACATTGTTCCTCCTGTTTCCGAGATTTGACTAACGGACAAACTCTCCTTTCCAGCACCCTGGCATAAACGTTCCCACGAAAGTTGAGGAGTGTGATCTCCTGTAGTTGGAATACACCCTCCAGTCCCTCTTCTTAAAGATTTGCAGACTGGGGTGGTGGTTCCCATTCAGACGTACCGCCCTGATCTCCACGCAAGTCTCCAGAGGTGTGTCAGTCAAGACCTACAACATACAGAGACTACAGGAACTCAGGGTGAACCTTGCAGCCAAGGAGGTGTGTAACTGCCTCAGTGACCTAACCTCTGGAGATAGAAGAGTCTTCCCCTTGCCCCCAGACTCTGCTTCCTCCACAGAAGACATGCCAGTGGGATAAAGGAGGTCCTTGAGGTATTCCTTCCACCACCCGACAATTTTAAAGTTGAAGTCAGCAGTGCTCCACCCAGACTATACACAGTGCATGTAGAACACCACTTTCCCCTCCTGAGTCACCTGACGGTTTGCCAGGATCCCTTCAAAGCAGTCCGAAAGTCTTTTTCCATGGCCTCTTTGAAGTCCTCTCACACCACTAGTTTTTGCTTCAGCCACTGCCTGAGCCGCATTCCTTTTGGCCTGTCGGTACCTATCAGCTGCCTCTGAAGTCCCACAGATTAGCCAAGCCCGGAAGGACTCCTTCTTCAGCCTTGTGGCTCCCTTCACCTCTGGTGTCCACCATTTGGTTTGGGCATTACCACCACAACAGGCACCAACCACCTTGCGGCTGCAATTCAGTCAGGGGGTCCGGCAGTCGAGGTGCTGAACATGGTCCATTTGGACCGGGGCCTCTGCCTGGCCTTACTATACATTTGATGTGCCAGGTTTGTCCAACATCCTCCCCCGCCAACTGATCCAACTCACCACCCGGCGGTGATAACTTGACAGCTCAGCCCCTCTCTTGTGTCCAGAACATACGGGTGCAGGCAAGTCTGCTGGACCAGACAGGGTGAGTCCCTGTGTCTTCAAGGCCTGTGCCCCCCAGCTTTATAGAGTCTTTCATAAACTGTTCATGATGAGTCTGAGTCTGCAGAGGGTCCCAGTGCTGTGGAAGATGTCAGGCCTCGTTCCTGTACCAAAGATGCGACATCCCAGTGGTTCCCAGGATTACTGACTTCTGAAGTCTTAAAAGACTGATGATATGTGTGTCCTCAACATTGTGTGTCTGACAAGGTGATCAGCAACACAGGGGCACCACAAGGGCTGTCCTCTAAACCACAGACTTCACCACTGCAAAGAAACCTGCCATGTTCAGAAGTTTTCTCATGACTCTGCTGTGGTTGGATGCAGCAGTGAAAGTGAAGAGACAGAGTACCGGGCTGTGGTTGACTCCTTTATAACATGGTGCAAGCAGAATCACCTGCAGCTCAATGTGACAAAGACAAAAAATTGACCCTAACTTGAGGAGGACCAGGAAACCAGTGGCGCCTCTTTCAGTCCAGAGGGTAGATGTGGACATCGTGGTGGACTATAAATACCTCAGAGTACACATTCTCTATGCTGTTGCATAGAGAGGGTTGCAAATGCCAACAGACTTAATAAACGGATTCGCAAGGCCAGTGATCTTGTGAGGATGGAGCTGGACTCTATTAAGGTGATGTCAGAAAGGCAGATGTTATCTCCATGTGGTTATCTCCTTGTACAACTCCTCCATCTAATGCACAGTGCAATAGTTACACCCTCCTCTACAGTGATAACTGCTCTGCCCTCTTGAGTCAATGCCTCCATTCTTCCAGGGCTAGTTTAACGGCTAGGAGTTTTTTGTCATCACTGTCATACTTCTTCTCTACAGGGGATAAACTACGTAAAAAGAAAACACACATATGCAGGTTATCATCTATTTGATGTAAAAATTTAGGTCCCCCTCTGTATTAAGAGATATTAAGAGAGTGGAACTATTGCAGTGTGTACTCGTGCTGGGACTCATCCTGTCTGGTCATGCATACTTACCTGAGTATAGTGTTTCTGAACGTGGTCGTACGTGAAAGTGATGGGTGGCGGAGAGGTGTCGGGTTTTTCACTGGAGGCGAAGGTGCAGTAAGGAGAGAAAGGGAGAGAGAGTGGTGTGGCTGTGGACTGCAGGCTCACCACAGTTAAGTCAGTAGGAGCTGAGCATTGACTGCAGTATCAAATCAGTTGAAGAACAAATTCAAGTCACTGGCTCTGTCCCCAGCAGCTTCTCTTCTATTGGATGGTTTGAATCCTTAATGACACTCCAGACCTCTCTGCTGTTTTGCTGGAGTTTCTGCTCTAGCTTTCTCCTGTTATTGTTCTTAGTTTCTCTGATCTTGCCGCTCAATAATCCCATTCTCAGCTCCACTTTATTTCTCACTCTGAAAAACATCCCCTTGTTATTGAGGAGGTCTTTGATGTCATTAGTCGCCCATGGCTTGTTATTTGGGTAGCAGAGAGTCGGAGCTGGGACAGTGGAGCTAGTGCAGAAGGTTATGTTGTTAACAAGAACTGCTTATCAATTGCAGAGCTTTCCCAGTCAGCTCGAACAGTTTGGAAGCCTTCAATTGATACATTGTCATTGAGAATATCCTGTACAGTGCACCGTTCAACCAATATGTTTGCTCAATATGTTTGGTAGAGAACACTATTAAACAAATAAGAGGCAGAACAGGCTGAAATACGCTGCATGCAGCAGTGTTATGCAAACTCCACTAATAACCATGGACAACTTGTCATTTTATTCTGTCAGAATACGATCTTCCTCTAACTATCATGTATCCTGTATTCATTATTTCATCATTATCCTGATGAAAATCTGGAATCTGTTCCAGATTGTAATTACTGTATTGTAATTTTGTAACTAGTGCTGTAGTATTGTTTGGTCTTTTCTTGCTGTTGTCAAAGCAATTTACTCAATGATGCTGAGAGAAGTAACTGTGGTCGATCTTGTGTATATGAAAGATGATAAATTAGGGGCTGGTTGAATTTAAAATTAGCCAATTTTTGTTGATCTCCTGCAATATTTAGGTCGTGCTCTGTAATATAAAAGTCAACATAGATTATTTGCTTGGTGTTTGCCAGGAAACATGATAATATTCATTTTGTGCATAAAAATGTGTGGTTGTTATAGGTGTATAAATGCTACACATGAGTAATTTTACCCTACTGATTGGTAGGGTAAAATTACTATGACATCATAATATCCCTGCTTTTGTGGTAAAAAGTATACAGTGTTTTCAATATGTCATAGTGTTTCCCTCTGCATGGCCTCTAAACCTGTCCCTGCTCTTTCTGCTCAGTATGTAGGATGTGTAGTTACTCCTTTAGTAATTGCTGATACTGTACTAAATGAAGCCCATTATCACTGGTGGAGGTCAGAGTCACTGAACTGGAGATGTGTCCATAGTGAATTGTGTTCCAGGGGCCAGAGCAGCAATGAAGATGAAGGCAAATTACAGAAAATCATCATTCAAGCAGTAGTGACACATGGTTCCATCAATCTGAGTTCACTAACATGAATACTGAATCGTGTGTAACCTTTCCGGAAACAATGTCAGACTTTTCTTTCGCTGCATGTTCTCCTTAAGTTGCTGGTTGTCTGGCTTTATAGATTATTGATGTTAGGAGAAAGGAATCCATTGCACTATGAATGGTGCAGCTCTCGTTTCTGGCCAGATTTAAAACTTAAAAACTCCTTTGTCCCACACGCCATCAGACTGTTTAACTCCTCCCTGGAGGGGAGAGGGAGGGGAAACAGGAGGACAAAGGAGGGGGGAACAACTAAGCTGTAGTGCCTCTTCACCTCACTGTGCAATACCTTTTGTGCAATACTTTTGTAAATAGTCAACGGTGCAATAGACTCCATACTTGAAATGTGCAATTCACTTGTATTTTTATTTTTATTCCTATTTATTCTATTTATCCCCTTCGTATATTTTATTTATATTGTCTCTGTATTTATATATATGTGTGTGTGTGTGTATATAAAAAAAAAAAAAAACACCCAGCGCGCCCCTGCGGGCGGTTTATCCTTCAAGCTCGGGTCCTCTACCAGAGGCCTGGGAGCTTGAGGGTCCTGCGCAGTATCTTAGCTGTTCCCAGGACTGCGCTCTTCTGGACAGAGATCTCCGATGTTATTCCCGGGATCTGCTGGAGCCACTCGCCTAGCTTGGGAGTCACCGCACCTAGTGCTCCGATTACCATGGGGACCACCGTTACCTTCACCCTCCACATCCTCTCGAGCTCTTCTCTGAGCCCTTGGTATTTCTCCAGCTTCTCGTGTTCCTTCTTCCTGATATTGCTGTCATTCGGAACCGCTACATCGATCACTACGGCCATCTTCTTCTGTTTGTCTACCACCACTATGTCCGGTTGGTTAGCCACCACCATTTTGTCCGTCTGTATCTGGAAGTCCCACAGGATCTTAGCTCGGTCATTCTCCACCACCCTTGGGGGCATCTCCCATTTTGATCTCGGGACTTCCAGGTTATACTCGGCACAGATGTTCCTGTACACTATGCCGGCCACTTGGTTATGGCGTTCCATGTATGCCCTGCCTGCTAGCATCTTGCACCCTGCTGTTATGTGCTGGATTGTCTCTGGGGCATCTTTACACAGCCTGCACCTGGGGTCTTGCCTGGTGTGATAGACCCCAGCCTCTATGGATCTTGTACTCAGAGCTTGTTCTTGTGCTGCCATGATTAGTGCCTCTGTGCTGTCTTTCAGTCCAGCTTTGTCCAGCCACTGGTAGGATTTCTGGATATCAGCCACCTCCTCTATCTGCCGGTGGTACATACCGTGCAGGGGCCTGTCCTTCCATGATGGTTCCTCGTCTCCCTCCTCTTTCTTGGGTTTCTGCTGCCTGAGGTATTCACTGAGCACTCGGTCAGTTGGGGCCATCTTCCCAATGTATTCTTGGATGTTCGTTGTCTCATCCTGGACTGTGGTGCTGACACTCACCAGTCCCCGGCCCCCTTCCTTCCGCTTAGCGTACAGCCTCAGGGTGCTGGACTTGGGGTGAAACCCTCCATGCATGGTAAGGAGCTTTCTTGTCTTTATGTCAGTGGCTTCTATCTCCTCCTTTGGCCAGCCTATTACCCCAGCAGGGTACCTGATCACGGGCAGAGCGTACGTGTTGATGGCCCGGATCTTGTTCTTACCATTCAGCTGACTCCTCAGGACTTGCCTGACCCTCTGCAGGTACTTGGTGGTTGCAGCCTTTCTAGCGGCCTCTTCATGGTTCCCATTTGCCTGCGGGATCCCCAGGTACTTGTAACTGTCCTCTATGTCTGCAATGTTGCCTTCTGGTAGTTCAATCCCCTCAGTTCTGACTACCTTCCCTCTCTTTGTTACCATCCGACTACACTTCTCCAGTCCGAACGACATCCAATGTCATTGCTGTATAGCCTGGTAGTGTGGATCAGTGAATCGATGTCTCGTTCACTCTTGGCATACAGCTTGATGTTATCCATGTACAGGAGGTGGCTGACAACTGCTCCGTTCCGTAGTCGGTATCCGTAGCCAGTCTTGTTAATGATCTCACTGAGGGGGTTCAGGCCTATGCAGAACAGCAGTGGGGACAGAGCATCTCCTTGGTAGATCCCGCACTTGATGGTGACTTGTGCTATGGGCTTGGAGTTGGCCTCTAGTGTTGTACGCCACATCCCCATTGAGTTCCTGATGAAGGCTCTTAGGGTCCCATTGATCTTGTACAATTCTAGGCATTCCAGTATCCAGCTGTGGGGCATTGAGTCATAGGCCTTCTTGTAATCAATCCAGGCAGTGCACAGGTTGGTCAGTCTGGTCTTGCAGTCTCGGCTGACTGTTCTGTCTACCAGTAGCTGGTGTTTTGCGCCTCTGGTATTCTTGCCAATTCCTTTCTGTGTCCCACTCATGTATTGACCCATGTGCCTGTTCATCTTAGCCGATATGATGCCTGACAGGAGCTTCCATGTAGTACTGAGGCAGGTTATTGGTCGGTAGTTGGAGGGGACCGGTCCCTTCTTGGGGTCCTTGGGGATCAGGACCGTCCGACCTTCGGTTAGCCATTCCGGGTGTCTCTCGTTAACTAGCAGCTGGTTCATTTGTGCTGCCAGACGCTCGTGGAGTGCAGTCAGCTTCTTTAGCCAGTAGGCGTGAACCATGTCGGGCCCTGGTGCTGTCCAACTCTTCATACTGGAGACCCTTTCTTGGATATCTGCCACTGTGATGGTTACTGGACCCTGTTCAGGGAGGTCGCTGTGGTCTGCCCTCAGATCCACTAGCCACCGAGCATTGCCGTTATGGGTTGCGTCCTTCTCCCATATGCTCTTCCAGTATTGCTCTGTCTCCAGCCTTGGTGGTGCTGTTCTCTTATTATTGTTCCCTTGCCACTGAGAGTACACCTTTGCTGGTTCTGTGGAGAACAGCTGGTTTATTCTCCTGCCTTCTATCTCTCTGGTGTACCTCCTCAAGCGGCTGGCCAAGGCTGTGAGTCTTTGCTTGGCAGTTTCCAAGGCCTCAGGTATGGACAGCTTGCTGTATTTCTTATGCACCTTCTTTGTCGCACCTTTCTGCAACTCCGTTAGTTGGCTAACCTCCCTCCGTGCTACTTTGATCTTGGCCTCTAGCCTCCTTCTCCATGGAGGGTACTGCCCCTTGTGGCTGTTCAACTTGTAGCCAAGCATCTCACTGATCACTGCTGCCGTATTGTAGATCAGCTTGTTAGTGTCGGTAATCGTGGTTGTAGGTATTGCCCGTAGTGCTGCATTATATATATATATATATATATATATATATATATATATATATATATATATACATATAATATTCTGTAACTCTGTAACTTCTGTCGGTGCTGTGCTTTTTTGGAAATCGAATTTCCCAGAGGAACCCACCCGAGGGATTAATAAAGTTCTATCTAATCTAATCTAATCTAATCTAGATTTATTAAATTACCCAAAATGACTATCCAGAGTTGGGACCTGGAAGCAGCACCATAGATTAACTCCTGTTATTTCCCCTAAACCCCATTCCACATAGAGACTGTGTCTGTCCTAGACCACCAAAGAAAATCATCAAGAAATGCTTTAAAATTAAAAATTACAAAGAAAGAACAATCTAGTATCATCAAGTGCACCAAAGGGTAAAACAGCAAACTGTGGATTATTAACCATTAGGTCTCTTTTTGTACATGAATTAATAATCGATTAACATATTGATTTACTCTGCTTTACAGAAACCTGGTTAGAGCAAAATGATTATGTTAGTTTAAATGAATAAACACTCCTGAGTCATAGTAACTATCAGAATCCCTGAGGCACAGGCCGAGGAGAGGGTGAGGCAGCAATTTTTCACTGCACCTTCTTATTCAACCAAAAACCCAGACAGAGATGTAATTAATTTGAAACCCTGATGCTTAGCCTCGCCCACCCTAGCTGTAAAAGTCAAACAGTTTTATTCTGTTGCCCACCTGAGTTTCTGTCTGATTTCTCAGACTTTTATCTGATTTAGTGCTCGGCTCAGATAATTGTGGGTGATTTTAACATCCATCTAGATGTTAAAAATGACAGCCTCAATAATAATAATAATAATAATACATTTTATTTGAAAGTGCCTTTCAAAATACTCAAGGACACTGTACACAGCAGAATAATAAAAGCAGCATAAAAGCAAGCAGTTTACATAATCATACAAGCATAAGACATAAAACAAATTTACAGTGGTTGCAAAAGTATTCGACCCCCTCGAACTTTCCCACATTTTGTCACATTACAGCCACAAACATGAATCAATGTTATTGTAATTCCACGTGAAAGACCAACACAAAGTGGTGCACACGTGAGAAGTGGAACGAACATCATTCATGATTCCAAACATTTTTACAAATAAATAACTGCAAAGTGGGGTGTGTGTAATTATTCAGCCCCTGAGTCAATACTTTATAGAACCACCTTTTGCTGCAGTTCCAGCTGCCAGTCTTTTAGGGTCTGTCTCTACCAGCTTTGCACATCTACAGACTGAAATCTTTGCTCATTCTTCTTTGCAAAACAGCTCCAGCTCAGTCAGATTAGATGGGCAGCGTTTGTGAACAGCAGTTTTCAGATCTTGCCACAGATTCTCGATTGGATTTAGATCTGGACTTTGACTGGGCCAGTCTAACACATGGATATGTTTTGTTTTAAACCATCCCATTGTTGCCCTGGCTTTATGTTCAGGGTCGTCGTCCTGCTGGAAGCTGAACCTCCGCCCCAGTCTCAAGTCTTTTGCAGACTCCAAGAGGTTTTCTTCCAAGATTGCCCTGTATTTGGCTCCATCCATCTTCCCATCAACTCTGACCAGCTTCCCTGTCCCTGCTGAAGAGAAGCCCCCCCAGAGCATGATGCTGCCACCACCATATCTGACAGTGGGGATGGTGTGTTCAGAGTGATGTGCAGTGTTAGTTTTCCACACATAGCGTTTTGCATGTTGGTCTCATCTGACCAGAGCAGCTTCTTCCACATGTTTGCTGTGTCCCCCACATGGCTTGTGGCAAACTGCAAACAGGACTTCTTCTGGTTTTCTGTTAACAATGGCTTTCTTCTTGCCACTCTTCCATAAAGGACAACTTTGTGCAGTGCACGACTAATAGTTGTCCTGTGGACAGATTCCCCCACCTGAGCTGTAGATCTCTGCAGCTCGTCCAGAGTCACCATGGGCCTCTTGGCTGCATTTCTGATCAGCTCCTTGTTCGGCCTGTGAGTTTAGGTGGACGGCCTTGTCTTGGTAGGTTTACAGTTGTGCCATACTCCTTACATTTCTGAATGATGGCTTGAACAGTGCTCCGTGGGATGTTCAAGGCTTGGGAAATCTTTGTGTAGCCTAAGCCTGCTTTACATTTCTCAGTAACTTTATGCCTGACCTGTCTGCTGTGTTCTTTGGACTTCATGGTGTTGTTGCTCCCAATATTCTCTCAGACAACCTCTGAGGCTGTCACAGAGCAGCTGTATCTGTACTGACATTAGATTACACACAGGTGCACTCTATTTAGTCATTAGCACTCATCAGGCAACGTCTATGTGCAACTGACTGCACTCAGACCAAAAGGGCTGAATAATTACGCACACCCCACTTTGCAGTTATTTATTTGTAACAAATGTTTGGAATCATGTCTGATTTTCGTTCCACTTCTCACGTGTGCACCACTTTGTGTTGGTCTTTCATGTGGAATTCCAATAACATTGATTCATGTTTGTGGCTGTAATGTGACAAAATGTGGGAAAGTTCAAGGGGGCCGAATACTTTTGCAAGCCACTGTAAATAGCAGAGTGGAGAGGTTATGTGGGATAAGCTGTTATGAACAAGTGAGTTTTGAGTTGGGACTTAAAGAGAGAGAAGGAAGTGAGATTTCTTAAATCAGGAGGTCGGGAATTCCAGAGTCGAGGAGCTGAGCAGCTGAAAGCCCTGCTCCCCATGGTGGCAAGACGAAGAGAGGGGACAGAGAGAGAAAGAGAAGAAGAAGATCTGAGACACAGAGATGGGGCGGTGATCTGAACCAGAACAGAGAGATATGGAGGGGAGAGATGATGAATAGCCTTAAATGTGTACAACTACTGTGTACAAGTACTGTCGAGGATGACACCCAGAGTTTTCACAGAGGAAGAAACGGAGACCGGCGAGTTATTGATAGTAACAGAGAAACTGTTGGTTCTGGATAATGCTGATTTAGTCAACAAAGCATTTAATCTGTTATTAGACTCAACTGGCTTCTCTCAAAATGTTGCAATTTGGAGCTTTACAATAAGCTATATAAATAAAACTGAATTGAATCAAATTCTCTCAAATGGCTATGTACCACAGGCCTTCAAGCTGGCTGTAGTTAAACCTTTACTCAAAAAGCATCTCTAGACCCAGCAGTCTTAGCTAATTATAGGCCAATCTCCAACCTTCCTTTCATATCAAAAATCCTTGAAAGAGTAGTTGTCAAACAGCTAACAGATCATCTGCAGAGGAATGGCTTATTTGAAAAGTTTCAGTCAGGTTTCAGAGCTCATCACAGCACAGAAACAGCTTTAGTGAAGGTTACAAATGATCTTCTTATGGCCTCTGACAGTGGACTCATCTCTGTGCTTGTCCTGCTAGACCTCAGTGCAGCGTTCGATACTGTCGACCATAATATCCTATTAGAGCGATTAGAACATGCTGTAGGTATTACAGGTACTGCACTGCAGTGGTTTGTATCATATCTATCTAATAGACTCCAGTTTGTGCATGTAAATGGAGAGTCCTCTTCACACACTGAGGTTAATTATGGAGTTCCACAGGGTTCAGTGCTAGGACCAATTCTGTTTACATTATACATGCTTCCCTTAGGCAGCATCATTAGAAGACATAGCATACATTTACACTGCTATGCTGATGACACCCAGCTCTATCTGTCCATGAAGCCAGATAACACACACCAATGAGTTAAACTGCAGGAATGTCTTAAAGACATAACGTGCAGAGTCGTTTCTGACCAGGATATGTCCCTGAATATGCATAATAAACAAATGTGCAGAATGCTTACTTTCACTTGCGCAGTAGCAGTTCCTAAATGCTGCCCCAAGAATATTGACTAGGGCTAGAAATAGAGCATATACTTCTCCTATACTGGCTTGTCCTATTTGGTTTTCTGCTAAAACCAGAATATAATTTAAAATCATTCTCATCACATAAGAAGGTCTCACTTTTAATCACATTTATAATCACATAAAGCTGGATGTTTAGACCTTTTACTCTCTCAGCTGTGTTAACACAGACCTGCCAGTTTCTTCAACTGGTTGTGATCAATTAATAATGTGCACGTTTTC
The DNA here is from genome assembly GCF_057382185.1 of Mchenga conophoros. Taxonomy (NCBI): domain Eukaryota; kingdom Metazoa; phylum Chordata; class Actinopteri; order Cichliformes; family Cichlidae; genus Mchenga; species Mchenga conophoros. The sequence goes on along the minus strand of NC_140535.1, from coordinate 1,136,353 downwards.
CTACGTTTTCCCTCAACTTTAACTTTATAATAATAAGCTTTGATACAGCACTCTGTAGACAGCCAAAATTTTCAGCAACGACCTTCTGTGGATTACCATACCTGTGAAGGGTATTAACGATGATCATTTTGACAACTGTCAATATTCAGTGTTCATGTCTGTGAAGGTTGTCAGTCATCCAGGTCATCGTAGTCTAAGGAGCTTGGAAAGAAAAGCGTCTGGACTAGAACTAGAACTGAAGAAGCTTCTCGGATGAGAGGTGAAACATCTTCAAGCCACTTAAAGAAGTCCAGACACTTTTCTTTCCAAGCTCCTTAGATTCAGTACTCATAATCTTCAAATATTTTGAGATACATTAGTATATTCAAGTGTCTGTAAGTTTGTGACAGATGGAGCAAAAGAGCAAGCAAACCAGTGTGTGAAAGTGTGTAATATGATGAGGCTCCTTTTTCGTCAGCGCTAAATTGGGACAAGTGATCTAAGTAGAGCACTATCCCCCTGTGGAGCTCTGGCAGTCACTGAGCTTCAGTGTCTGCACAAAGCTTTACTCGAGCAATTGTGCAATTGTTGTCCACCTTTTAGTCTTCTTTCTGAGCTGAAGATGCTGAGACCTACTGACTCCCCTGAGCTTATGTATTATTTAAACTGTCTGCACAGGGAACCCAGGAAGGTAGTGCTCCACAAGAGTACCACGGGCTTGGGCTTCAACATCGTAGGTGGTGAAGATGGTGAGGGCATCTTTGTCTCCTTCATCCTTGCGGGAGGACCCGCTGACTTGAGTGGAGAACTGAGGCGAGGTGACCAGATTTTATCAGTGAGTATGCAAGAGCCACTATATCCACAGAGATTTACACATAGTAATGTTTCAAAATATGTTTAAGTTTTACCGAAATTATTGATGTAGAAATTCTGATGTCACCTGCGGTTTAATTCATTATGAAAAACCTTCACAGCTCAATAGCAGCCCTATTTGAGGGTCTTTACAGTATAAAGCATCCTGAGGCAGCTGTATTCAGTTTTTTATAGACTGAATTGAACTGAATATGCAAACTGCTTACAAACAAATCTGAATAAATAAGCTGTTTTTATTTGTTGCAGTCTGAATCTCTTTGTAATGCTCTGCACAAGTACAGGCTGACTTTTGTTAAATGTGTGTGTTCCAAGGACAATGATAAAGTGTGCAATAGTTCAGGTGGCCTAGATTTACTTTCAAAGCAAATGGATGGTGGGTTTTTTCTTCTGCAGTATTGCTCCAGTATGATAACAGATAGGTGCTGTGTGTCATAGTTTATTAGCAGGTTATTTTTTTTAATTAAATCTATTAAATATGTGCATTTGTAATTGACAGCTATAAATACAAAACTAGTGTTTTTCATCTTTATTGCTTTAATTGTTAAAATAATTAATAATTAATGACGAAACAGAAATTTCCTTCATTGCCAGCGAAAGCTAGGAAAGGGATAGTAAAGGACTGCTAATTTGTCTAATATTAAGAAAACACCCAGCAGAACCTCTCACAGATAATTAGGCTATTCGGCAGCATGGGAGGATTAGGGGTAAAAAATAGCATTACATAGAGGCTAAGCCTTTCAGAAAGAAAGAAGGAGAAGGGGTTAAGATTGTGTCTGCAAGTTATTTTAAAACATTGTTTTTAAATCTAAATTTGCAAAGAATGCAGAGATTTAATCAAATAAACATGTATAACCATCTAGTCATGGCATGTCTCTGAAAACTACTGTCAGGAAAGAGCCATTTGATGCATCTACAATAAAAAAAAAACTGCCATCCAAAATAAAAATAAAACTTCTAAAGGGTCTTATCCTATTTGTAGACTAAGATGACTTGCAAAGACTGAGTTGTAGTTTGACTGTTCAAATTTTTTAATTCTTTGTGGAAATGATTGAACCTGTGTTTTCTGAGCTAACAAGGAAGGGAAACATCCAGCTGTGCAAAAAACTTGCACATCTGTGAAGATACTTTTTATATTAAACATGTTGAACATGTGCTGCCATCCAGACAATCTCCTTTACAAAAAGCTCTGCTAAACCAACAGCATGGCTGCTTTAAAACCCAGAGTCCAGTCCCATCGGTCAATAGTCCCGATCTGTCACGTTAGTGGTGGATCATGATTAAACTTCTAAACAAAAGGAAGCAGAAGCAGCTTGGCAGCTGAAATCAAATAAGAATGGAAAACATCTCTTTTAAAACTACAGTGATTTAAAAAATAAGTATTTAGTAGTGCTGTCAAAATTAATGCGTTAACGCAAATTAATCCGCCATCATGGTCAACGCGATTAAAATTTTTAACGCAATTAACGCATCTGGAGTACAGAATGACTCAAAATCCCTAAAATGTTTCTGTTAACTCATTTCGGGCAGTTTGGCCAAGCAGAGTTACCTTCGCACATGCGCAAATGGGCAGTTGATCTGGTAGTGACGGGCAGCTGAACCAATCAACTCAATATGGAAGATGATAAACGCACATCGGCCCTCTCGACGGGAAATTTGAGTATTAAAAAACCAAGAAGACGGAACAGTCGACCAACATAAAGTCTTATGCATGTTGTGCAAGAAGGAATTTTCACTGAAGCACTTCCTGCTTAAAATATCACATTGACGCGAAGCATACGTTAGCCAGGATGCTGCTAGCACTTTAGCTAACGCGTCACCCAGCTTGGACAAACCACTCACGGAGCATCGCGGACTCAGTAAGTCGACCTCGGACATATTGACTGACGCAATCGCCAAGTGGATTGCAACAAGCTGCTTTTCTCGAGTCTGCTCATGCAAAATGAAATGTGATTAATATTGAATAAAAATTATATTTAATCGTGATTAATCAAAATTAATCCAAAGTAACCCTGTGATGAATCTGATTAGACATTTTAAATATTTTGTTTGACAGCAGTTTGATATAATTATATATTAGTTTATACTTACCTATTAGTTTGTTTGTTTATTAAGTTGCATTTCACAGGAGAAAGCCTGTGCTAAAAGACTGAAGAAAACTATTCAAATTCTCTTTGAATTTAAGCATTTAACATTCTTTGTGTTTATACTTCATTATATTGCATAAATGTATGTTACAAGCTTAAATATAAAGTTGAAAAAATGTAATTGCAACCAGGCTTTTGATCAAGTAACTGCGATTCATTGCGATTAAAATTGTGAGATTAATTAGTTAATTTTTTTTATCTATTGACAGCACTAATATTTAGTTTTACACATTTAAATTAAAATCAAAATAATTAATGTTGCAGAATTAAAGTCACATTTCCATTGAATTCAGTTCAATTCACTTTTATTCATACAGCACTAAATCACAACAACAGTCGCCTCAAGGTGCTTTACATTATAAGGTAGACCCTAAAGTAATAGATACAGAGAAAACCCCAACAATCATATGACCCCCTATGAGCAGCACTTTGGTGACAGTGGGGAGGAAAAACTCTCTTTTAACAGGAAGAAACCTCCAGCAGAACCAGGTTGAGTCCAATAACAGATTAAATGCCATGTTGAGGCTGTCATTTTTAGCATCTACATGAATGTTAAAATCACCCACAATAATTATTTTATCTGAGCTCAGAACTAAATTAGATATAAAGTCTGAGAAATCAGACAGAAACTCTGTGTAAGGACCAGGTTGACGATAGATGATAACAAGACTGGTTTCTGAGTTTCACAGCTGGGGTGGACGAGGCTAAGCATCAGGCTTTCAAATGAATTAAAAGTCTGTCTTGGTCTTTCATTAATTAATAGGCTGGTGTGAAAAATTGCTGCCACACCTCCCCCTCGGCCTGTGCTTCGAGGTTTCTGGTAGTTAGAATGACTCGGGGGTGTTGATTCATTTAAACTAACATAATCATCCTGCTGCAACCAGGTTTCTGTAAGGCAGAGTAAATCGATTTGTTGATCAATTATTAAGTCATGTACTAACAGAGACTTGGAGGAGAGAGACCTAATATTTAATAATCCACATTTCACTGTTTTACTCTTTGGTTCAGATGTGGATACTGTATTGTTCTTTCTTTGTAATTGTTTATGTTTAAGTTGTTTGTTGCTGGTTTTTAGTTTGTTTTTTGTCTGTTTGGAAGCTGACACAGTCTCTATGGAGATGGGTTTTTTGGGGGGTAGCAGGAGGAGAGAAGCTGCAGAGAGGCGTTTTGGGGGGTTTAATAAATTTGACCAGATTTCCAGAAATGAGAGCTGCTCCATCCAAAGTGGGATGGATGCCGTCTCTCCTAACAACACCAGGTTTCCTCCAGAAGGTTTCCCAATTATCTATGAAGCCCACATCGTTTTTTGGACACCACTCAGACAATTTCAAATTCAAATTCAAATTCAAATTTTATTTGTCACACACACACAACCATACACTGTATGACATGGGGGTGAAATGCTTGTAGCTGTACAATGCCCGACCATTAAATGACAGAAGAAAGGTTCTACAATATTTACAATTTACTACAAAAATTTACAAATTAACTTAGGAATTTACAGTAAAGAATGTGCAAATAGCAGAAGAGATTATAAAGATAAGGATTATAAATTATAGGAATTATAGGATTATAGGAAATGTGTGGTGGTGCGTGTGGTGACGTGTGTGAGAGTCCAGTCTTATAGTGACGTGTTTGGGAGAGTCCAGTCTACACCTGGTTCAGGGCCCGAATAGCCTGGGGGAAGAAGCTCCTCCTCATTCTCTCTGTTTTGGCCTTAAGGGAGCGGAAGCGCTTCCCAGACCTCAACAGTGAGAAGAGTCCATTGTTGGGATGGGAGAGCTCCATCATAATCTTCCTAGCTTTGGACTTGCACCGCTTGGTGTAGATGGACAGCAGGTCAGGGAGCTCTGATTGAATGATGCGTTCTGCCGAGCGCACCACCCTTTGCAGATCTCGTCTATCCTGCTTGGTGCTGTTCCCAAACCAGGTGCAGATGTTTGACGTCAGGACGCTCTCGATGGTGCAGGAGTAGAAGTTCTTGAGCACCTTCAGTGGCAGATGGAAGTCTCTAAGTCTTCTGAGGAAGAAGAGACGCTGACGGGCTTTCTTAACCAGGGTGTTGATGTGACAGGACCATGACAGGTCCTGAGTGATGTGGACACCCAGGTATCGGAAACTGTCCACTCTCTCCACTGGCGTGCCACTGATGATGAGGGGTTTGTAATTCCTCGCCTGCTTTGTAGTGAAGTCCACGATCAGCTCCTTAGTCTTGCTGATGTTTAGGAGGAGGTTATTCTCCTGGCACCAGGTCTCCAGGTTCCTAATCTCCTCCAGGTAGGCCGTCTCGATGTTGTCGGAGATCAGGCCCACAACAGCAGTGTCGTCAGCAAACTTGACAATGGAGGTGGTGTCGGATGTGGCTACACAGTCATAAGTGTACAGTGAGTACAGCAGGGGGCTTAAAACACAGCCCTGAGGCACTCCAGTGCTGAGTGAGATGGAGGGGGAGACTTGTTTTCCCACCCTCACTGATTGGGGTCTGTCTGTGAGGAAGTTGAGGATCCACTGACACAGTGATGAGCTGAGTCCTAGATCCGTCAACTTGGTGAAAAGCTTAGAGGGAATTATTGTGTTGAATGCTGAACTGTAGTCCACGAACAGCATCCTAACATAATTCCCTCTGCCAGTGTCCAGGTGATTCAGGGATGTGTGGAGCAGGTGAGATATGGCATCGTCTGTGGAACGATTAGTCCGGTAAGCAAACTGAAGTGAGTCGATGGTGGGAGGAAGTGAAGAAGTGATGTGATCTCTCATCAGTCTTTCAAAACACTTCATCACAATTGAAGTCAGTGCTACTGGACGGTAGTCATTGTGGCAAGCGGGCTGTTGTTTCTTTGGAACAGGGACAATAATGGACCGTTTGAAGCACGTGGGAACCACAGCTTGGGCCAGGGAGAGGTTGAAGATCTCCGTGAACACCGGTGCTAGTTGATCAGCGCAGGCTCTAAGGACCCGGCCAGGGATTGCATCTGGTCCTGCTGCCTTCCTGGTGTTCACCCTCCTGAAGGTGTTCCTCACGGCATGCTCTGTGATGACGAATGTATTTTCTTCACTGGTGCACTCCGAGCGCGCGCAGCCGTTTGTTGTTTTAATTGCTGCGGCGTCGAAGCGAGCATAAAACGTGTTCAGCTCATCAGCCAGTGAAGCATCGGCATTCATCATTGAAGAAGCTGGTCGTTTATAGTCCGTTATAGTCCGCAGTCCTTTCCACAGGCTCCTAGAGTCGCACTGTCGTAGCTGTGACTCTAGTTTTTCCCCGTAGCTCCGCTTTGCCTTTCGGACCGCGCTGCGCACGTTGTAGGACGCAGCCTTGTATAGGTCCATATTACCGGAGACAAGCCCTTCATTGTAGGCAGCGGTGCGTGATCTCAGAGCGTCGCGGATGTTTTTATCCACCCACGGCTTCTGGTTGGGAAACGTTCGGATGATAGTTCTTTCTGCTGTGTCGTCCGCTAGTTTCCCGATAAATCCCACAACCGCTTCCGTAAACATGTTGATGTCATCAGAGCTGCGCCGAAACATGTCCCAGTCTGCGTCATCCAGTGCGTCCTGCAGCGCGGCCACCGATTGGTCCGTCCAGCGAGCGACCTCCCTCCTGATTGGTGGTTGCTGCTTTAGCCTTTGTTTGTAAGCAGGTATGAGGAAGATGGCGGAATGGTCCGATTTTCCAAATGCCGGCAGGGGTTGAGCCTTGTAACAGTTCTTGAACGGGGTGTAGCAGTGGTCTAATGTCCTCGTGCCCCGGGTGGGGCAGTTGATGTGCTGGTGAAGGTTGTGAAATGTCCGTTTGATTCACTCTGTTAAAATCTCCCATAACAATGAGTGCGGCATCTCGGTGAAGTGTTTGTTGATGTGTGAGAGCCTCATGTAGCTCACATAAGGCAGTGTCCGAGTCCGCGTGAGGCGGAATGTAAACAGTGCAGGCAATGACCGCAGTGAATTCCCGAGGGAGATAGAAAGGGCGACACTTAACGATCAAAAGATTGGGCGAGCAAGAGCGTGTGAGTGGGGAGATGTTTGTGCTGTCGCACCATCTGCTGTTGGTGCGCGGTGTGCGCGAGCCCGTAGCCTGTTCCTCTTTTACCTCGAGGCCGTCGCTTAGGGTCGCGTCCTTTGTTCTCTCTCAGGATCTCCTTTGGCCAGGTTGGGTCCGGAGTTAAACATGGTGAAATGTTCGTGTACTGCAGACCAATAGAAACCAAAGTGTCTCTACTGTAGCGGATTTGTGTGTTTTGCATGATGCCCATGCAAGATTATCGCAGATATAGCAAAAAGTGACGAAAAAGTGGAGAAGTTAGGGCAGAGCATCCAGCACGGCAGCCGACCTCACCGGCGCCATTTTAATCACACTTTAATCATTTAAGGAGAACATCCAGCTAAACATGTCACTCCTGGTCTGATTGGGAAGGGGACCAGAGAAAACTACATTTTCTAAACCATCGCTACTTTGTTTTATGTAGCAACGGAAGGTGGGGATTTCAGAAGAAGACATACAGCTCATTAAATACATGATGGATATACATGGGGCAGAATAATGGAGTAAATCCAGTCTAAAGGATGATGTATCATTACCTTTACACCTCAAAAAAACAACAACCCTGAACTTGTTACTATTGTTACTAGCTTCCAGGCTTAACCTTCCTGCCTTCTTGGGACCTTTTTGTGCCACTGCTATGTGTTAAATGGCTGCCATTTCCACTGTGTTCAGTGGAATATAACCAAACTTGCCACAGGATAGTTTTTACCTGTCAATGTTAATATTCCAGTGTGAATTCCTTAAATCAGCCTAAAATGGCTGAGCAGCAGAAATCCCCACACCCATCACCCTGGGGACCATTTTCTGCCCATTGACTTCCATTATAAACGCTATTTTTCAACCCCAAATTATCATCATATGATTTTATTTTTTCTTCTTTTCTTGGATGTCAATGAAGACTCAGGGCCTTGAAGTTTTAATTTTTAAATTGCAAAAAAAATGCAAAAAAAATAATGGCAGGTCAAAATGTATGTTGGTGCCAATCTTTGGTCCATCTAAAGGCCTACTTATAATGACAATCACATATTACTTCAACTGGTTTTTTGTGGAAATATTTAGTTTCGTTTTTTGGTTTTTGGGGCTTATAACACAGGGCGCTCATGTAATAACACTGGGATTTGAAGGGTTAAAACAACGAAAATATAATTAAAACTTTACATGAATATTTCAGGGAGAAGTAGTTTTACAAGGTTGGCTAATTTAAAGTGGAATAAAATATGGATATATGGTCTTTTTATGGCGTGGCTGAGAATGGTCCCTAGGGTGATGGGTGTGAGTTTTTTAAAGGATGGCAGGAGGGTTAAAGGATCATGATCCTATGTCAATCCATTGTTCAGGGAAATTGTGTCCAGGAAACTCAATCCAATGAGTCCTTTGCCAAACCAGCATCTCTCGAAGTTACAGTCCTTTGCCTTCCCTCCCTCTGCTAACAACTGGACCACAGTTTGCAATTTAAAAAAAGAGGAAGACAGTCTTGATCTCCCCCAATCACCTGAAGCTCAGGTTTACTGTCCTGAATGAACAACAGTCAAAAGTGACAAAATCCACCTTTTGGCACTCTTGTAGCTATCTTAAAGGCTTAAAGGCTTGTGCCAGGGTACCAATTTTTGTGGTAGTGTTGTTTGAGGTTTGAAAACAGCAGAGGTGCTGCCTTTTGAGAAAATGCTTCTCAGCTATTCCGATACTCCTGACACTGAAGGGATCATTAAGGATTTTTGCTTAGGCAGCAGCTGTCCTTTACTCCTAGAGTGCTTGGAGATTTTTTTAGGTGCTTTCCCAACTTTGACAAATGTCCATCTATGATAATTAGATTTACTCAGGGACTTTTTGATATAACGTTCCTCCACTTCCATGGCTGCTGTGTCTGTGGGGAAGCTGTTTGCTCTGTGTTGTAGTGTCCTGATGACACTATATGCTCCAGTGGATGATGGGAATCTAACCTTAAATATTAGTCAGTGTTTACTGTACACACTGACTTCATATGTCCCCCATTACTGGTGGAAATTTCACAGCCTAAGAAGGCTAGACTTTTTATTTTTCATATTCTCCCTGGTGAACTTATATATAAGTTTAAAAGGCCGGTAAGTATCCTGGGGCAACATACTGTGTGTGACTGCTAAATAGAAAGCATTTAGATGTAGTAGACCAGGAATACAAAGTAGGATCGTAGAGAAAACCAGGGAACAAGGGAGAACAATATTGAGGGACGACACGATAATGAAGCTTGAGTGCTTCCTTTAGCATAGGATACACTTGACCATCCTTTATGATAGGGAAAGCGAAATCTGTCCAAAAATTTAGACAGGGGGAACAAAACTGAACCCAAGGCACATGAGACAGGGACTATCAAAATAAAACAGGAAAAGCAGAGTCAGGAGAAACAAACAAACAGACACAACAGACTCTCACAGGAGACACTGGGATAAGACACAAAAGGAACCTAATTGACAAGAAACCATCAACCAGAAACAGAAAGTAAACTCAAAGACATAAAAAGAACTAAAACCAAGATTTAACCATATAAAACTTGAACTTTTATCTTCTTCATAATGCCAAGGAAAGAATCAAGACTACAAAGTTAAACTCAAAATGCTGACAAATGACAGCTTCGTACATTCCAGTCAATGCTAACACTAGCACATCTCTCTTATTATTGGCAGACACCATACAAACACTACTACAGTGGACCCAACGGCACACATATTACTGCAGGTGATTTTAATCAGGCAAACTTAGAGTCTGTCCTGCCTAGATTTTACCAGCATGTAAGATGTGTGACCAGAGGGGAAAACACTTTGGCTCAAGTTTATACAAGCATAAAACACAGAGTGTGTTATCTCCCACACAGAGGCCGGTCTGACCACTTCTCTGTGATCCTCTCCCCTGAATACATCCACAGACGTATACACAGAAGCAGCACAATTCCTCTGAGTCAAGTGTCTTTGGCAATAAGGACTTGACTGTTCATACAGAAGCTGTTCTATCCATCAACTTCTGTGTGGGAAATGTAGCAGCAGAAAAATGTGTGTTTCCCAATCAAAGGTCCTGTAAGCTGTCAAACGTGTCCCCAAAGCCCACAATTCCACTTTCAGGGAAGTATATAGTGCTGCCAGAGCTGACCTGAAGAGCGGAATCAGGAAAATTGGAGCATAGAAAATCAACTCTCCCATAATAACCTTTGGTAGGGTATCCAGCGTATTGTCAACTTCAGGAGGCAGACCAACACAGTCATGGACACGAGCATCACACTTAGCAAAGGAACTTCTCACGCTTTGAGACACCTCCCCCGTAATCCACTATTCTGTCTCAACCATTAACACCTTCCAAGTCCCAGTTTTGAGCTCCCAACCATTGACTGTACAGGTTCAGGATGTAAAGTGGATGTTAAGAGGGGTTGGTGCCAGGAAAACATCTGGACTTGACAGTATCAGATTTTTTAGGGACTGTGTTCACAGTCTTCACCAGAATTTTCAACCTCTCTCTGAGATAGGCTTTCATCCCATGCTTTAATTATTCCTGTGTTCAGAGCCTATATCAACCGGCTCTGAACACCACAAAGACAAAGAAGATTATTCTGGATTTTAAGAGATTATTTACCAGAACAGACAAGATGAGAAAAAAGACAAGAAAAATATACAAATTCCCCACTCACCCCTAGTGCTCCGATTACCACTGGGACCACTGTTACCTTCACCCTCCACATCTTCTCCAGCTCTTCTCTGAGACCTTGGTATTTCTCAAGCTTCTCGTGTTCCTTCTTCCTGATGTTGCTTTCATTCACTTTCACAATGTCTATCACGATGTCCACCTTCCTCTGCTTGTCCAACACTACTATGTCCAGTTGGTTAGCCACCACTATATTGTCCGTCTATATCTGCAAGTCCCACCGAATCTTAGCTCGGTCATTCTCCTTGGGGGCGTCTCCCATTTTGACCTCGGGACTTCCAGGTTATATTCGGCACAGATGTTTCTGTATACTATGCCGGCCACTTGGTTATGGCGTTCCATGTATGCCCTGCCTGCTAGCATCTTGCACCCTGCTGTTATGTGCTGGATTGTCTCTGGGGCATCTTTACACAGCCTGCACCTGGGGTCTTGCCTGGTGTGATAGACCCCAGCCTCTATGGATCTTGTACTCAGAGCTTGTTCCTGTGCTGCCATGATTAGTGCCTCTGTGCTGTCTTTCAGTCCAGCTTTGTCCAGCCACTGGTAGGATTTCAGCCACCTCCTCTATCTGCCGGTGGTACATACCGTGCAGGGGCCTATAATTCCATGATGGTTCCTCCTCTTTCCTGTATTTCTGCTGGCTGAGGTATTCACTAAACACGCGGTCGGTTGGGGCCATCTTCCTGATGTACTTGTGGATTTCCTTTGTCTCATCCTGGACCGTGGTACTGACACTCACCAGTCCCTGAACTCCTGCCTTACACCTAGCGTACAGCCTCAGGGTTCTGGACTTGGGGTGAAGCCCTCCATGCATGGTCAGTAGTTTCATTGTCTTGATGTCAGTGGCTTCTATCTCCTCCTTTGGTCAACTTATTATCCCAGCAGGGTACCTGACCACAGGCAGGGCGTAGGTGTTGATAGCCCGGATCTTGTTCTTATCGTTTAGCTCATAGGTGTCAAACTCTGGCCCGCGGGCCAAATTTGGCACGCAGCCTAGTTACATTTGGCCCGCGAAGCCATACCAAATTACTATTAGAGCTGGCCTACTGGTATTATACAGCTAATATATATATTGTTTAGCATTAAACTTTCCTTATTCCATATTCAGTTTTTCAGCAAAACTTGTTTGAGTCCATAAGAAAAGATTCATTCTCATATCTGGAGGAAGATTTTTTTTTCAATAAATATTAATGTTAGCCCGCAACTTTGTTCCAGTTTTGAATTTTGGCCCACTGTGTAATTGAGTCTGACACCCCTGGTTTATCTGACTTGTCAGGACTTGCTTTACCCTCTGCAGGTACTTTGTGGTTGCAGCTTTCTTAGCAACCTCTTCATGGTTCCCATTTGCCTGTGGGATCCTCAGTTACTTGTAGCTAACCTCTGTATCTGCAATGTTGCCTTCTGGTAGTTTGATCCCCTCAGTTCTGACTACCTTTTCTCTCTTTGTTATCATCTGACTACACTTCTCCAGTCTGAAAGACATTCCAATGTCATTGCTGTATATCCTGGTGGTGTGGATCAGTGAATCAATGTCTCGTTCACTCTTGGCATACAGCTTGATGTCATCCATGTACAGGAGGTGGCTGACAACTGCTCCATTCCGCAGTTGGTATCCGTAGCCAGTCTTGTCAATGATCTGACTGAGGGAATTCAGGCCTATGCAGAACAGCAGTGGGGACAGAGCATCTCGTTGGTAGATCCCACACTTGATGGTGACTTGTGCTATGGGCTTGAAGTTGGAAATTAGTGTTGTACACCACATCCCCATTGAGTTCCTGATGAAGGCTCTTAGGGTACTGTTGATCTTGTATAGGTCTAGGCATTCCAGGATCCAGGTGTGGGGCATTGAATCATAGGCCTTCTTATAATCAATCCAGGCAGTGCCCTGTGCACTGGAGGCTGATTGGTCAGCCTAGTCTTGCAGTCTTGGCTGACTGCTCGGTCTACCAGTAGTTGGTGCTTTGCACGTCTAGTATTCTTGCTAATCCCTTTCTGTGCCCCACTCATGTATTGAGCCATGTGCCTGTTCATCTTAGACGCTATAATGCCTGACAGGAACTTGTACTGAGTGGTACTGAGGCAGGTTACTGGCCGGTAGTTGGATGGGACCGGTAATTTCTTGGTGATCATCACTGTCCGGTCTTCAGTTTGCCATTCTGGGTGTGGCTGGTCTATTAGCAGCTTGTTCATTTGTGCTGCCAGACGCTCGTGGAGTGCAGTCAGCTTTTCAGCCAGTAGGCGTGAACCATGTCGGGGCCTGGTGCTGTCCAACTCATACTGGAGACCCTTGCTTGGATATCTGCCACTGTGATGGTCACTGGACCCTGTTCAGGGAGGTCGCTGTGGTCTGCCCTCAGATCCACTAGCCACTGAGCATTGCCGTTATGGGTTGTGTCCTTCTCCCATATGCTCTTCCAGTATTGCTCCGTCTCCAGCCTTGGTGGTGCTGTTCTCAAACTGTTCCCCTGCCACTCGGCTGGTTCTGAGGAGAACAGCTGGTTTATTCTCCTGCCTTCGATCTCTCTGGTGTACCCCTTAAAGCAGCTGGCGAAGGCTGTGAGTCTTTGCTTGGCAGTTTCCACGGCCTGTGGTATGAGACAGTTTGCTGTACTTCTTAGGCACCTTCTTCATCGCACCTTTCTGCAGCTCCAATAGTTGGCTAACCTCCCTCCATGCTACCTTGATTTTGGCCTCAAGTCTCCTTCTCCATGTTCAACTTGTAGCCAAGCATCTCACTGATCACTGCTGCCGTAGTGTAGATCAGCTGGTTATGGTCACAGTAGGTATTGTCCAGAGTGCTGCATTCATATCATCTAGTAGATCTTCTGAGGGTATGTTGTCTTGGTACCCAGCTACAGAGGATCCAGGTTTCAAGCTGATCCAGGTTTCAAATGGGCATTGGAAATAACACCCAATGACCAAAAAACTAGTTTGGTTGATGAAGCAGTATATAGGCCAGCCAACCAGACATTGTGGGGGTTAAAAAGGAACACAAGACTGTAGTTTTGGTTTCAGCAACAGCAGGAAGAAAGAGCATGAGAAAACAGAGAAGTACCAGGGGCTGAATGAACAATTGGTGCAATTGTGGAACATAAAATCCAGAATGGTCCCAGTGGTAGTAGGAGTAGTAGAGTAGGAGCTGTAACCCCAGAACTGGAAGAGGGCTCCAGCACGTTCAGCCCACAACATCAGTGGTCTGCGTCAGTAGTAGGAACAGCTGAGGTACTCCATAGAACCTTCGACCTCAGGAGGACCCAAGCTTGAGGATCATACACACATACCTCTCTCCTCCCCACAACCCCCACCCCACCTGCGGGGATGAAAGATAGTGAAAAGTTTCAGCTTTAATTTTAATTAAGGGCTTTGACAATTGTCATTTGGGAAAATTCACAATAAAATTGATAAATGGGTTAAACTAAATCTGAAGCTGAATTGTCCTCCTATTAATGGACACCATGCATTAACACTGAGGTGAAATAAAGTACACTTTTTTGTATTGCAGGTCAATACACAATATACAGTAAAGCAAACTGTAATAAAATAATTCAACTTTGTTGTTAAAATAGGTCAATGGCATTGACCTACAAGGAGCCACACATGAACAAGCAGCTGCAGCCCTAAAAGGAGCAGGACAAGTGGTCACCATCATTGCTCAGTACAGACCTGAAGGTAAGTCAGCTGAAAAAAGTTAATGCACTTTACAAGCACACCAATCATGTGGTGTAAATGCCTTATTAATCAGCACAAACCTAACACAGGACAATGCTTAAATAGATCTTTGCGGGCCTCTAAGTAAATTGGCTATAATTGGGCCAAGTGATGACCTCCTTATGTACAGTTGTGCACATAAGTTCACATACCCTGGCAGAATTTATGATTTCCTAACCATTTTTCAGACAATATGAATGATAACACAAAAACTTTTCTTTTCATTCATGGTTGGTGTTTGGTTGTTATACTCAAGGCTCCATTGAGGTGTCTACAAGATGTCATGAGGTACAAGCCGGAGGTCGTCTACGTCCCTGGCAAAACATTTGTCATTCAAGATTCAAGATTCAAAGTGTTTATTGTCATATGTACAGAAGAAATAGCATTTCAATAAACACTTTGAATCTTGAATCTTGAATGACATCGCCAATACGTTGTCGCGTAGCCCACAGGCTTGGGCAGATTGCTACGTAGCCACTGTGATACAGGGCATTCCAGCATCTCCAAGCTGAATGTAGAGCATTAAAGAGACACTGCAACTGATGGCGACTTACAGACTGCCATCACCTACATACGCAGGGGATGGCCTGTATACGGAAGTAGTGTGCCACCGAACATCAAAGTGTACATGAAGGTGAAGAATGAGCTATCAGAGGCCAAAGGCCTGGTTATACGAGGCTGCCAAACATCGAGGTGGACGACGCTGTCACCTACCTGCTGCATCGGGTCTTCTCTCATCTGGAGAGAACCAGTTCCATTGTGAGAGTCATGGTTTTTTTTTATTTCTCCAGTGCCTTCAACACAATCCAGACCTCAGTGCTAAGTGGGAAGCTGCAGGGAAAGGGAGTGGACCATCACTGTCCTCGTGGATTGTTGACTACCTCACCAGTAGATCCCAGTATGTGACTGCGGGACTGTGTGTCTGAGGTGGTAGTCTGTAGCACGGGGCCCCACAAGGAACAGTACTTGCTCCTTCCCTCTTCACCCTGTACACTGCAGACTTCAGTTATAACACGGACACTTGCCATCTCCAGAAGTTCTCAGACGACACCGCCATTGTGGGCGGTGTGAATTAGGGAGTAGACCTAACTCAGCAAACTGGTCAGGAGGGCCAGCTCTGTCCTGGACCATCCGCTGAAGTCCATCGAGCAGGTTGGGGAGGATGTTGTCTAAGCTAACATCCATCATGGACATCACCTCCCACCCCCTGAATGAGACTGTACGAGCACTGAGCAGCTCGTTCAGCAGTGGACTTTTACACCCACAGTGTAGGAAGGAGCGCTACCGCAGGTCATTCTTACAGCAGCCGTCAGACTCTATGACACAGTTTAACATCCTTTGGTCATCTTACTCACCAGCTTGTTTGTTCACTGTACATTTTATACATATCTCTGTACAATCTTTCTATACATATTTCTGTACATCGTTACTGTTAAGGTTCAAAATTGAGGAAGGAGAGTACAAACCACCCTTGGTCCAGAAGCTCTTGGTCAAACAATGATTTTAATGACTACACACGTGTGGGAAGACAACTCTGTACGCAGACAGCAATTTGTCTTCAACTTAATCAAAGCATGAACAGATATTTTATAGCATCAGGGTTTGATTTACTGACGCCCCTTCATGCGTCACAGATACATTTTATACATAGATCAGATCAACACCACAATGACTTTTAACCCAGAAGATCATCTTCTATTTTCATGGATGGTACTTTCCGTTCTTGTCTTAAAGTGAATTGTTCCTCTTTCTTGCCGAGACAACAAGGACGGTTCCTTTTACCGAGACATGACTAATCTCTCCTCTAAATAAATCTAACTCATGTGTGTGTGTGTGTTGACCTCACATGCTCTTTGTGTCACCTCTTCACCTACTAACTGTCTGTGTCTCGACCTCACATGCTCTTTCTCAATTCACCTGTTGCACTTCTGACCTTTCACCAGACCAGAGGCTCACTGAGACTATATGTATGTCTTCTACTAAATAAATGTTTTAACCAAGAACCTCTACTAAAACCTTAATATAAAATGACCTGATATAAGTGTTTTGTAAGCATGTATTGCAATTCCTTCTATGTTCTAGTTTTCCCTCAGCATGTATCACCTGAACAGTCACGTCAGTGAAGCTTAAGACCTTTAAAGAACCTGAACATCAACTCAAATAAGCACAGATATGCATTGTGTACACAATAGTTATAACTGCATCTGAAATACAAAATTAACATCATCATAAACATCTTAAGGCCATCTTAAAGCTATCTGTTACATTGTCAAAGCCTCGTCTTAGCCTGCTGCTCAAAATAACTTCCTGCTTCTGCAAACTCTCTGCAAGCCTGTTTCCTGTCAGCCTGTGACTTTTAGCCTTTCTGAAAGACACACACTGTTCAACCCCTGAATGCAATATAAACTCCAGATTATATTATTAATGCAATGGTAATAATGATGATTATTTAACAATAGCAGTAAAATAATTTCCCTGCTCCACACTCCCTCTCTCAACCTCTGGAACACCAGAGGTCGCAATACATTGTGTCCTCGCTCAGACCCTCTCTAGCCGTCCTCTGGCTCAACCAGCTCCCATTCGAGAACACTCCATGTGTAAGCTTAGGTTTTCTCGGTCCCTCTCTGGTGGTCTCGGACCTCCCTGTGGTCGTCGAGATCTTCTGCAAAGGAAACAAAACACCTTTTCCTGCACCTCCCTAACTTATCATATTTGGGACTTCTGTAATCAAAAGCCTGATCCTAATTATCTTCTTAACTTATTGACTTGTATTTATGTATATTCTTCAACGTTACTCATCACTTTAAAACTCTTTAAGCGCTGCTTTCACATCCGGTTGCTCGCTCTATTTTCCCTTATCTGATCATCAACATCCTTTACACAAACTGTCCACCTTTTTAACAAAAAATCATTAGAACCAGCCTATTCTACTAAAAGCTCCAAAAGAAAAACAACCACTTTAATCAATTAAGTTTAAGCATATAAGCAATTACTCCTGTATACATTTCATCATAGCTAAATGCTGCCTTGAAACTACTCCTGTGTGTTAACACTAACTTCATTTTAAAACCTCACATTTCCTATGTTATCACCTGTTTTTGGTATAGCCTTTTTGTTTCATTTGGCTCCTTTTAATGTAACAATACCTTCTAATTCTAATTTATCAGACTTAACCAAAATATATGCTTTCCTTCCTCTTTGGTCCTTCTTTAAGTTCAGTTAAAAGCTAAATGAATTTGAGGCCTTTTGCCTGGAATCAATACTGTCATGTGTGTTTATGGACTCTGTGTCTGTAAGCGCTTGCAATCCTTCAATAACTTCAATAACTCATATCAAAAAATGCAATATGTATAAAAATCATTTCTATTTATAAGCTCTCCCCTTTATCCTAAAAATACCTCCTATGTAATATCTGTATGTGTAAGCCTACATTATAACCACTACTTCTAGAAATCAAAAAGAACTCAAAGCTGTTCTACTCCTTCAACCCTCACTAATTTTCCCTCTAAGATTTATTCACAGCTTTGAAAAACCGGCATTGTATCTTCTAAACAGGCTTCAGTTCTGTCATGGTCCTGGGCCATGTTGGCCCAGTATTCTTGGTTCCTTGTATTTTCGCTCCTTATTTAGGCCATGTTTTCTGAGGTGTCCTGTTGTGGTGTTCCCTAAGTGTTTTTCCCTTTGTGACTCTTACCCCCTTGTGCCCCTCTGTGTATTTATGAGCTCTCGTCTCTCTTTGTGTTTATTCCATGTTTCCCCCAGCCTGTTATGTCTGTGTTCTCCCCGTGCTCTCTCTCCTCCTGTCTGAACCTCTGTGTACTTCCTGTTTTACTTTGACAGTCTCTCGTCAGTATGCGTAATGTTGTGTTCACTCCTGCCCTGTCTCGTTATGTTTATCAGTGTCACCTGTGTTCCCCACCTGTGTGTAATCTCCCTGTGTTCTCTGGGTGTATTTAAGTTGTGTCTTCTGTTATGGTAGTTGCTGGTTCGTCTGTGTTGTTTCCCCTCGGTCTCCCTGCGTCTCTTCTGTATTTCCCCGGACCTCCCTGCATCCTCGTTTCTGGTTTGTGTTATTAGCTTACCCAGTTTAGGTTTCCGGTTTCTTGTTTTTCCACCAGTGCTGTTTTGTGCCCACCGTTGTAAATAAATATTCACCTGCACCAGAGCTGCCGCCTTTTGGGTCCTTTTCTACAACTCCACATGGCTTGCCCCGCAAACCGTGACAAGTTCACTTTAATCCTTTAACCTTAACTTAAAAATAACAGTTTCAGTTTTACCATATCCAAATGATCAAAAACCCAAAAGGTCCTGAAATGATCCTAAATTATTAAACAATTAAATTATTAAACCCTAAACCCCCCTTTATCTTGATACATTTCATGTGTCAAGATACTATACAAAACTTAAAAATGCTCAGTTTCCCCACTCATGTTCCAATCTATGTCATAAAAATAAACTTAAAACAGAACAGTTATCAGTCATGTGTTTCTACAATTAATGGTAACTGAGTTATATCAGAAAATGCCTCCCCCGTAACATTTGGCCTTCTCCCAACAATATACCATAATCCCATAATCTAACCCCAGTCAACAAAACAAAACAGAAATTTTCTCTGGTAAAAACAAATTGTTTGTCCACATTTATTCATCCTCACCTTCACTCACACATTCACTCCATATTTTTGCTAATAGTGGAGCTTCCTGCGTCAGATTCTCCACCCTCAGCAAAATGAGCTCAGTCATTTTTTATTTTCCATAGGAAAATATTTCTTTATGCTTTTGGACTGGATTGACTCGCATAAAATCCTTTTTACAGGGACTATGAATAGTCCCTACAGGTAGCTTTCTCCTCAGCCAATTGTAATCTGGAAAGCCCCCTTATATTTGCTCTTCCCGAAAATTTTCAGCGCTGTTTCAGGCCTGCTTAGAACAGAAATGAGAAAAAATAGAGCTGATTATTAGCTCATAAAAACAAAATCAAAATCACCTGACAGGTTTTCTTTAAGTGCACTGTTACAAAATAATGGGCCCAATTTTTAGACATGTCCATGTTTCCTAAAACTCCCTCTATTAAAAACAAAAACAACAACCCAACCTAACTGACAGAATCAACCCCTCACCACAACAACCTCAACAACCTTAAACGCACAAGTTCTGCCACCACATAATTTCACCTCCTCAATACACCGAAAGTCTCATTAAAACCACACAATTTGCACACAAAAATCACCCCCTTATGCTCTGTAACATACTTACATTCAGCATAAGACCCCCTTACAACAACATATCACTAAACTATAAATTTCCTACCCAAATCTGCACTTCTCTTGTCTGCCATGCTTCCTCTTCTGAAAGTCACTTCCTCAGTCACACACACACAGGAAGCTCCGACTCACCACTCACTTCAGCTAATTTGCATACTGAGTCATCTCTCAATGAGTTGCCGTAACAAGAGAAACATATGTATAAACATTATCTCCTTATTAAATTATTTTTTTTTTTTCTACAGTGATCACTGGTTTTGATCACTCAGTACGAGAGAGCACTCCTAAGTCACTCTTTTAAAACTACTTTAATCACTTTTTTGTTTTCATAACTCCCTTTGTCATATGGCTTCTTCTATTCCTCAATTACAAACTCAAATGCATTTTATTAAACATTCACACCATTGTATCATTCATACAAAATAGCAAGCTGTTCTTCATTGCATATGTTTGTGTTCTTGGCCAGGTTTAATCAGTGTCTATGCATTAAACTCCATGAGCTTGTCTTGTCTTTATAAGGTTAATGCATTTTCTGTTTGTGTATGTGAATTTGCATATGTTGCTTTTGCAGTGTGTCAGACTCCTGCACAATTCTCCACTTAAGCCGTCAGTTGTCTTTCCCAAATTTGCTAACCCAAATTAAGTTCCCACCTTATTAACAGCATTCCTGCTCCTCAGCCAGAAGTCAGGGCTCCACTTGTCACTCTCCCCCTCTGCCTCAGCCCAGCGGCTTTACCCGTGAGGTCCCGTCTTCTTACTGAGGCCGAGTAATCGTGACTGTGCCTGCCTTAGGTTGTCCCAGGGTTTCGAGGTGGGATCTTACCCGTCATGGGCTATCCAGCCTTCCATACTCGCCTGATACGGGGCCCAAGTGGGCAGGGGAGGGAACACACTGGCTCTGGAAATTAAAGGAGTGTAAGCTGCTTCCTTCATTGCATCTTATATTAAACTATCTCACTTCTGATTCCTTCCTAGAATAATTTCACATATGGCACTTTGTGTATGTGTGTGTTTTCTATTCATTAATGTAATTGTCAGTTATTTTCTCTCTTTATTTTACTTTTTTTTGTTTGTTTGTGACGTTCTACTTTAGTTCTACTAAACCTTGATGTAAAAACAATACTCCCTTACAATACTCCCACGCACACACACCCTGCAGTTTGCCTACGCACACACTTCTCTCTCAGACTTCCTCTGTTCACACACCGCCTTGCACTCACTCTACTATAATCTTTCATAGTGTTATTATTATTTAGTATTTTGTACACATCACACAGAATCATTCAAATCGAGTACTCACAGCATTCACATCACAACCTTCAACTTTCACTTTCAATCCTGCAAGACGCAGAGATGGACATCTCCTTCACCTAACATAAAACTAAATTACCATATCAACATACAATTACTGAAATTCAAACTCAAATACACCGTCCGTTTTAATAAAGTAAAAGAGTAAACAGGTGTACCAAGTGTATGTACTTATGTGTTTTTAAACTGAAAGAAAAAGAAACTCAAACTCTTATAACATCACTCATGCATCTCTTAAATTAAAAACACTTTCAAACTTTAAAACATCCTACTTTACATCACCAAAGAAATACCTCTCACACCTTTATTCATCATTCAAAACCTTCTAGTCACCGCATTCACACACTTAAACTGTGACCAGAGTTGAGGAATATAACTCAAAACACACTTTCCTAAGAGTATTTTAGACATGCTTGTCATAATCAGAAAGAGCAAGTCAAAAACAAACAAACGAAAAATTGAAACCTCCATTAATTCTCACCGCACACACAAGAAATTGAAAAAATAAACCACACCAGCAACTAATGCTGGAGAAAAGTTACTACTGAAAGTAATGTGTTAGTCTTAAGTATATACAGTGCACTCAATATATTTATATATCTACATCCAAACTCAGTCAATTACTATACATTTCCTACGGCAACTCAAAACTTTATTTATAGTCCTCTAATAAACATAAATGGCAGTGAACTGTGGTTTAAACAGTTCACTGCTTACTCATTTGCATTTTCACTCACACACACACCGTCTAAAAATAGCTCCAGCATTGCCTCAGACTCCTTTCACACAGAGATCTCTTATTTTATATTACAAAGACATCTTATATTTACAACCACTGTCAGATCTGTCAGCTTTAGCACCTACACAATTTAGACAAATTTAAAATAACCGCCCAGCGGATAAACTCCCTGAGTTTTTTGCGACCAATTAACCAGTATCAAGACTTTAACTGTTTCTGGCCTCATCTCTAAAATCCCTAACTCAATTTAAAAGCGTCAACCAACCCAAACTTTGCCTGAAGCTCTATTTTTGGCATTACACAGCCAAGGCTTTCCCCGAAGTTTTAAGTTAAAGTTACACGCCCGAAGTCCAACTTCTTCTGACCAAAAAAGCGCAGGTACCGTTCCAAACGGTAAGGAGACTCTAACTCCTAGCTTCATTCCAGGATGCCCTGTACCCCACAGTTAAGCCAAACTGAACTAACCCTGTTCGCCGACAGGTCAATGTCGCGCGTCCACGACAAGGAGGGAGCATAACCTCCGGGCTCTGCGCTTCCTAGCAGTCCAACTGCCGTTCTAGAATAATTTATAATACTTTGAAACAACAATCAACACCCAAAACAAGTGTATAACTGAGGCAGATCTACCCTGATGGACAATGGGGACTCTAACCCACAAAATGACCAACCAAGGTCTGACCTAATGACCAACCGGGACTTTAACCCACAAAATGACCAAATTTCCTACCAAACTACTTGAGACTCTAACTCAATTTCTTTGGGACTTCAACCCAGTATTTAAACTTTTCCTGGCAGACTCTAACTGCTCTCGCAGACTTTAACTGCTTTCATTTCTTCTTTCTTCTTAGCAGAACTCTAACTGCTTCAACTCATGAGATTTTCATCAAAATCAAAACAGACATCCACCAGTAATTTCAGTGAGTAGACTTAAATTTTATCATATCCAATTTGGCACACTTTGGAAATAATTCAACAGGTAGTGCCTTACCTTTTGGATAAGCCGGCTTATGCCCACTCACTTCGACCACTGGAATTCATGTCTGCCCGTCAGACCACCTCAGAGACCACCGAATTTCTCCGTCTACACCTCCAATTCTCCCTCCTCAACCACCGGACGAAGCCCCCAAATGTTAAGGTTCAAAATTGAGGAAGGAGAGTACAAACCACCCTTGGTCCAGAAGCTCTTGGTCAAACAATGATTTTAATGACTACACACGTGTGGGAAGACAACTCTGTACGCAGACAGCAATTAGTCTTCAACTTAATCAAAGCATGAACAGATATTTTATAGCATCAGGGTTTGATTTACTGACGCCCCTTCATGCGTCACAGATACATTTTATACATAGATCAGATCAACACCACAATGACTTTTAACCCAGAAGATCATCTTCTATTTTCATGGATGGTACTTTCCGTTCTTGTCTTAAAGTGAATTGTTCCTCTTTCTTGCCGAGACAACAAGGACGGTTCCTTTTACCGAGACATGACTAATCTCTCCTCTAAATAAATCTAACTCATGTGTGTGTGTGTGTTGACCTCACATGCTCTTTGTGTCACCTCTTCACCTACTAACTGTCTGTGTCTCGTCCTCAAATGCTCTTTCTCAATTCACCTGTTGCACTTCTGACCTTTCACCAGACCAGAGGCTCACTGAGACTATATGTATGTCTTCTACTAAATAAATGTTTTAACCAAGAACCTCTACTAAAACCTTGATATAAAATGACCTGATATAAGTGTTTTGTAAGCATGTATTGCAATTCCTTCTATGTTCTAGTTTTCCCTCAGCATGTATCACCTGAACAGTCACGTCAGTGAAGCTTAAGACCTTTAAAGAACCTGAACATCAACTCAAATAAGCACAGATATGCATTGTGTACACAATAGTTATAACTGCATCTGAAATACAAAATTAACATCATCATAAACATCTTAAGGCCATCTTAAAGCTATCTGTTACATTGTCAAAGCCTCGTCTTAGCCTGCTGCTCAAAATAACTTCCTGCTTCTGCAAACTCTCTGCAAGCCTGTTTCCTGTCAGCCTGTGACTTTTAGCCTTTCTGAAAGACACACACTGTTCAACCCCTGAATGCAATATAAACTCCAGATTATATTATTAATGCAATGGTAATAATGATGATTATTTAACAATAGCAGTAAAATAATTTCCCTGCTCCACATTACCTGTAAATACGAACTTCAGTTGCTTATGTATATAGGACCACTTTGTGTCTCCCTTTTATATTTTATATTCCCCTTGCTATAAGAGCTGTGTAACACCCACATTTTTCATCCGGAGATAATAAAGGTTTATTCTATTCTATTCTATTCTATTCTATTCTATTCTATATACTGGGTTATGTTAGTGCCCATGTTGCCCATCTGATATGTTTTTGTGGCAGGGCTGCCTAGTGCCAGTTTTATTCCTAGCTGTCGTACCCGTTGTTGTGCTGTTATAACTGATGCTGAGCACATGTTCAATAAAGCAAACAACTGTATTTACTCTTTTTAGATAATAATCACAAAACAAACTACCCCACCTACATACCCAGTTCTTACTACCCTGTATTGCCCCTTTTAACATCAATGACAGCTTGAAGTATTTTGTCATAGTTGTGGATGAGGCTCTATACTTTCTCAGATGGTAAATCTGCCCATTCTTCCTGGCAAAAAGCCTCCAGTTCCTGTATTTCTTGGGCTGTCTTGCATGAACTGCAAGTTTGAGGTCTCCTCAGAGTGGCTCAATGATATTGAGGTCAGGAGACTGTCATGTCACTTTATTCTGCTGTAGCCAATGACAGGCCAACTTGGCCTTCTGTTTTGCATCATTGTCATGTTGAAATGTCCAAGTACGTCACATTTGCAGCTTCCAGGCTGATGAATGCAAAATTTACTCAATTTAAAAAAAAATTCCTTTTTTGATAGCTTACTGCATTCCTATTGCCATCAATTCTGATGAAATATCCTGTGCCTTTGTAGCTCACACATCCCAAAACATCAGCTATCCATCACCATGTTTCACATCAGGAATGGTGGCCCTTTCACCGTTCGCCTTGTTGACTCCTCTCCAAGTGGCAAACGTTCAGTTTAAGTCTCATCACTATAAATGACTTTGTGCCAGAAGGTTTGAGGCTTGTCTCTGTGCTGTTTGGCATATTGTAAGTGGAATACTTTGCGGCATTTGTGTAGTAATGGCTTCCCTCTGGCAACTCGACTATGCAGCCCATCTTTCTTCAAGTCCCTCCTTATTGTGCATCTTGAAACAGCCACACCACATTTTCAAAGAGTCCTGTGTGAAGCCTGAAGTTATTTGTACATTTTTCCTTGCATCCCCAACAGTTTTTCTGGCACTTGTAGCTGAAATTTTAGTTGGTCTACTTGACTGTGGTTTGGTTTCGACAGAACCCCCAATTTTCCACTTCTTAATTAGAGTTTGAACATTGCTGATATTTTCTTATATACCTTTCCTTTTTTATAAAGTTCAACTTTTCCCGCAGATCCTTTGACAATTCTTTTGCTTTCCTCATGACTTAGAATAACATCAGTGAATGAAAGATGCACGGGTCTGTCAGGAGCCCAGAAAGTCACTGACCTTTTATACACACCCACTGATTACAAGCAAACACATCACAGGTGACGATGGTGACATTTCATAGCCTTTCTAACCTTTTTGTGTCAAGTTGTGTGCAAGTCACCAGGGTATGTAAACTTTTGATCTGGGTCATTTGGGTAGTTTGTGTTGTGTTAAAAAAAAAGAGTAACCACAGTTTGACAATAAATGGCGTCAGCCAACAACGAGTGAAAGAAAAGGTTGTGTGTTATCATCCATACTGTCTGAAAGTTCTGCCAGGGTATGTAAACTTATGAGACACCTACGGAATTAGCACCTATGCACTTATATTCAATGGACGCAATGTAAGAATCTCACAGAAGTCGTTTCACTCTTGAACACTTTGTCAGACAAAGATTAGTTCATTGTAGTGTAAAAATGTTTCTTTATTGCAATATCTGCATTGGAAACACCCCCATACACAAGCAAATGAAACACAGTCAGAATGAATATATGTGTGGACAAGATGTTTGCAAACCAATTTATAGCATTTCAAGAAAATATATTATTGTGAAGTTTATTCACCGAGGCAGCATATACGTTGAATACGTCCACAGTGTTTCACAAATAAAGAAAAAGAGAACCAAAGTATTTTTAGTTCCCATTTAATGTGAAAATTCTCACTGAGCGACCCCTTAAAAACACTTAAGTCTATCTCTCATTAATGAGATTTAAGTTTAGTTTTTGTGTCATTTTTAATCTTATCTTCTATCAGAATTCCTCTCTAGGAGCTACGTGGACTCAGTGAAGTGTTGATCAGCTGATCAGAAATCTAAAACAATTTGCTTCCCCAAACAGGTTATTGGAAGGATTTTTATTGAGAGTACTGCACAGGTGATTTGGGGTGGACGTGGGCGATATAGCCTCAAAATGATATCAAAATATCATTTCAAGATAATAATCATATTTATGACAATACAGAATCAGTGTGTGTAATTAGTAAACAGAAAGTACTTAAACAAGAAATGCTTGTATAGTGCTTGTATTTCATACCTTGGGATCTTGTATCTTGGGTAGAGCGTGAACCACTTGCTTTTCCAACGTGTAACTGCATCAGTAGTTTCCATCCACCATTTGCTCTTTCTGCCGTGTGGATTGCAACTAGCAAGTGCAGCTGGTAATGCTTGGGTCATTTGATCACATTTGAGTCCATCACCAGCTGCTAGCTTCTGCTCCTTCACAGCCTGATTGTGTTTTTGCCTCAGGTGGTGGGTGAAACAAGTTTGTGGTTTCCCACATTAGGAGGAACAATTTTATTGCATATTTTGCAAAGTGCTGTGTTTTGTTGAAGGTTGTTGAAGTATTTAGGTAATAAATTCTCATTTAACAAGCATTCTGCTTCTTTAAACTGATTTTTTGCTAAATTTCAAGCCACTGATTTAATCATCACGTTTTCTCCACTCCACCAGGTTTATGACCTGAAAAACATTCCTGATCTCCATCCAATTAAAATCTACAACTGGGCGCTTTTTAGACAGTCGCTTTGATGTTTTATTTAAAACATCTTAGAGCTATTAGCCAAAACACTTGGTATAACCTAGCACAGTGAACTGTGTGTCCTTAAAAAAACTGAGGAATGTGGAAGCAGTAGGTCTAAAAAATAACCTACAGCAGATAAACCGTATCTGAAAGTCATGTTCTTAAGAAACAGGAGGAAAAAGCAAAACCTGACCTGAAAGACATGTCTGCTCCTTCAGTGGATCTATCTGCTGTTCATCAGTCTCATCAGAAATGTCTTATTTTGTCTTCGTTTCTGCTAAGGCTGACGAGAAGTCACCAAGTGAAACAAACATGTGTATAAAGTTTAAGTTGTCATCAGTATATACAGAGGTAAGGAGGGAGGTACAACAGTGTGTGTATACAGCCATCAGTGAAACACAGTAAAGGCTCCATCATGGTCATACCACCCTGATTAGCTTCCAAGATCTTGTCCGATCTTGGAAGCTAATCAGGGTTTGGCCTAGGTACTTGGGTGGGACGCTGCCTCCCCATTGGTGTGTTAAAGCCAGTGTGTCCACCTATCATTGTCCAGTATTTTTCCTATGGCCTTGTGCTGTATGGCTGTGGCAGTTTCTTTCAACCCTCTATTCTATAATACATATTTGTGTAGTAAAATATAAACGCGTGTAAATTATGAGGTAATTGTGAATATAAATAATGAGTTATACAAGATAAAAAATAAATTCTAACAAGCATCACTTCTTGTTCATGTTACAATGCACAGTACAGTGTGTGTGTGTGTGTGTGTGTGTGTGTGTGTGTGTGTGTGTGTAATCTCTATGTGCTTTATCCAAAGCACACACTCTGTTGATTTACCTCATTGTTCTCACAGTGTTCATTCACTGTGTGTAGCTGCAACACTTTAAACATAATAGGCTTGATGTTCTGTCCTTCTACCCTCGCTCAGATATAATGGGAGACAGTCCCACCTTTGTCAACAGTATAAACCATGTATTTGTTTTTTATATTTGTTTTTTAAACGCAAAGAAAACTTATTAAATGTCAAACGTCAAGCAAGAATGATCAATTATGAACTAGGCATAATTCAAACCATGGACATTTGTTCTTAAAAAACACATCTGTTACAGATTAAACGCTGTGAATATTTCTGCTAATTTATTACAATTCTGAAAAGTTGTTATGATTTCAGCAACTTTTCTAATATCGACTTCAGCTTCCTCTCCTGTCTCCACGAGACTGTCACGGTCCTCGGTCTCCTGACCCAGCGTTTTTAGTTCTTTGTGATTTTCGTATTATTGTACTTGTGTGTGATTTATTCTATGGCTTCTAGTTTTGATCCCTTGCCCTTCATGTCTCTCTGTGTCCCCTCTGTTCTGTGTAATTGTGTCTTTGCATGTTTGAGTTTCTTGTTTTCTGTCACTCTGCATTGTGCATTATGTTCTCATGGTTGGTTTTTTGTTACTCTCTCTAGTCTAGTCTCTTGTGTTCCCAGCTGAGTATTTCCCTGTGTATTTTGGTTCTTAGACCTCTGCCTTATGGTTTATGTCTCTGTATTTCTTAGTTGCTGTCTCCACTGTGTCAAGTTCGCGTCTCTGTGTGATACTTCCTGTTTTACTTTGAAGGTCCGTGTCTTATGTGAATGTGTCCTGCTTTGCTTGTCTCGTCAGTCCTGATTTCTCCCAGCTGTGCCCTCCTTCTGTGTCTCATTCCCCTCGTTACTCCCCAGTGTATTTAAACCCTGTGTTTCTCTGAGTTGGTGTGACGTCGTCCCTCATGCTGTGTGTGGAGCTCCCGGTGTCTCGCTGTAGTTCTTAGTTTGTGGCTTCCCAGTTTAGTTTAGTTTAGTTTAGTTTAGTTTAGTTTAGTTTGTATGTTTGTTTTACCAGCAAATAAAGCTGTGTTTTGAGTTCATTCCCTCGAGTCTGTGAGTCCTGCATTTTGGGTCCAACTCCCGCCTGCCGCACAACGATTCATGACAGAGACAGTTTAGCTCGCTGGGCTTGAGCACCAAACACTGTCTATGAAACAGTGTTCAATAAATTAGTGCTTTAATATTAACATTTTTATGTTTCTGGTTAAAACAGGAAAGACAGTAAGTGGCTCACTTTTGTGTTGCCAAAGTGAGTCAACATGTTCAGTGCAGAACTGGTGGATCCTCCTGCACTGGAACAGGAGGAAGAAAAGCTAGGGTCTGTGGAGCAGAGTATTTGGGTGAGGCGCTGCCGGGTCTCCGGACCAACAAGCCTAAGTGCCAGCTGGCTACCAAAGAATTTGCAGCAATTTAGAGCAATTTGCCAACAATATGTTT
Source organism: Mchenga conophoros (assembly GCF_057382185.1). Classification (NCBI taxonomy): domain Eukaryota; kingdom Metazoa; phylum Chordata; class Actinopteri; order Cichliformes; family Cichlidae; genus Mchenga; species Mchenga conophoros. The sequence continues at coordinate 1,107,249 of NC_140535.1, read as the reverse complement.
ACAAAAAACAAGAAACAAAGAAACTTAGTGTTTGTCTCCTAGTAGTTAGTAGTTTAGTTATTTTCCTGTTATTTAAAAAAGAGGTCAAGTATTAGTGAGAAAACAATATAGCCAGCCACAGTGATTTCATACTGACACATTGTCAGACTCACAGTCTTGCGTTCCTTCTTTTTCTTTTGCTCCCTTCAGGTGTTGCCTCACCCCGTCTGTAACATCCTCCTCTGTCGCATAAACTCTGTCCATGTCCTCATCAGCATATATAAATATACAAATATGTTTTCAAAGGTAGTCTTATTTTTTTAATTCCTTTTTTCATATATTGCCACATCACAAGAAAAGTTGCCTCAAAGTGCTTTTTATAGCAGTACAAAGAAACAGACAAAACCCCCACAATCATCTGATGCTCTATGAGCAGCAGTGGGAGGGAACGTCTCCTCTTTTAGACGTAAAAAAGGAAACCAGAGAATCTGTCTCCTATTTCTTTGGGTTGTATTGTTATATATCTGATTGTATTATACAGCAGCTTGTGACACTGTCCTGCTGCTGATGTGCTGAAATGGGATAAATGCCTTTGTTTCTATTTTCGTAGGTCAGGTATGAATGCATGCTGCTAATAAGAACCCACTGCAAAGAGATAGGTGTTTCCCTTTCTGTCTACTGCTGACACACAGATTTGAGATGTGTGTAGACACCAGGGAGAAAGAAACCAAGACAATATAAAAAAGTGGAAACTGAGCATGAGACTGAACGTGCAGACAGTTATAGAATATCTGTTAGTCAGCAACAGCTGCTGTACACTTCTCTTCTTGTTTCTTGGCCCAAAGCTTAACTCCTGAACCTTTATAACTAATAAACACTGATGGCACAACATCAGTGTTTATTAGTTATCAAGTCCTCAGACAAGATACTGTGTGTGTTTCTGTGTGTTTTAGATGAAAGCGCTGCATAAAAGTGAGCGAGAGACAAAGCGTGACACTGATAATGCAGGATAATGAGGGCAGCTGAAGATATATACACAAGAGGTGATTATAGAGAGGGAACAGCAGGTAACACAGCTGCAGTGATCACACAAGGGAACCAAGGGAACTAAAAGGCCTGATAATAAACAGAGCAGACGGACATAACCTTACAATGACAGTTATACCTTAAACAATATCTAAATGCAAATTCCATTAAAGATAATTACTCAAGACCTTATTGGTGTCAGACTGTCAGTGCTGATCCACGCTAACCTTGTCTTGTAGAGTACGGACGTTTTGAGGCCAAAATCCGCGACCTGCGGGAACAGATGATGAACCACAGCATGAGCTCCGGGTCAGGATCCCTGCGAACCAATCAGAAAAGATCACTCTATGTTAGGTTGGTCTGTTTTGGATTTTAGATGGTTGTGGTGAATTCAAAGAATGCAGAAAATGAAAAAACATCCATTCTGCAGTCAGACATCCCAGGCTAAACAGCAAAGCTGCTTTTGCGTCGTTTACTTTTGTAAGCTTGTGTGTCTTCATGCACAGATGTCTGACCCTAACTAAGATGAAGATTTATGCAGATATTTGAGATGTGTGACTGAAACAGAAACACATTCACTATTTACTATAGTAACTATAACTGCTGAAATCCTGCATCTAGTTTCTCTTTGCTAATTTAGAATAAAAGTCACTTACTGCAAAGAAACAGGGATTATTATTTTATTACTGCTCTTCTTTCGTGGAATAGGGCACTTTTTGACTATGAAAAGTCAAAGGACAGCGGTCTTCCCAGCCAAGGGCTCGGCTTCAGGTTTGGGGACATCCTGCACGTCATCAACGCCTCCGATGATGAGTGGTGGCAGGCTCGCCGTGTTACTCCACATGGTGACAGCGAGGAAATGGGCGTCATCCCAAGCAAGAGACGGTAAGAAGTGAATACACTAATGTGTGAACATACTATTGACTAGTTTCTTCTAAACTAGTCATTATCCAAAAACAGCCTGTTTTTGATTCAAGTTTATTTATAAATCACCAACAACAATAGTCCCCTCAGGGAAGTCAAAGAGCTGAAGACCTTCGTGATAACAAAAGCCAAAACGTAACGTATCCCAGTCCTGAATAACACTGGCGCAGAATCAAATTCATCTGAAAGGCGTCGATACAGCAAACAAAGCAAAAGTGCCAAAAAGGTGTTTTCATTATCAAAGAGCAGAAACCATTTGTCAAATGTGGGATTTTTGTTTCTTCGCTTTAGGTTTGAATTGTGATTCGTGTCACAAATATGTCGTATGTTCCCCCAGTCATGTCTGTGTTTGCTCGCTTCTGTGTGTCTCGTCTCCTTTAGTCCATGTTTCCCTCCTAGTGTTTCATCCTCGTCTCCCCGTCTCTCTCTCACACATGTGTGTTCTCCCCTACTTGTCTCTCGCCCTCTCTGTCCTCCCTCTGTGCCCTGGGTTTCGTCAGTCTGCATCTCAGTGCGTGTTTCTCGCACTTCCAATTTTACTTTGATAGTCTCCCCCAGGTGTTTCCTCTTTGCCCTGATTCCCTCTTCGTTTACTGTCTGTGTCTCCCTCCGTCCAGTGTCGTGATTGACCCTTCTCTCAGTGAGCTACATGATGTAGTCACCTGACATGGGTTCACCTCACAGGTGAGCCTGTCAGGGTTCATCTGTAGAGTTTCTTGCCTTCTTAATGACGTTGGGACCATCTGTTGTGTTGTGCAGCAGTCAGGTTGGTGCACAGCTGACAGGCCTATTTGACAACTGCTAGAATTCATATTATGGCGAGAACCAATCAGCTAAGTAAAGAGAAACAACAGTCCATCATTACTTTAAGAGCTGAAGGTCAGTCAGTTGGAAAACTGCTAAAACTTTGAATGTGTCCCCAAGTGGAGTCACAAAAACATCAAGACTACGATGAAACTGTCTCACATGAGGACGCCTCAGTAAAGGAAGACCAAGAGTCTCCTCTGCTGCTGAGGATACATTCACCCGAGTCACCAGCCTCAGGAATCACAATCACAAGCAGCAGCTCAGATCAGAGCCCAGATAGATGCCACACAGAGCAGCAGCAGACACATCTCTACATGCTCAGAGCAGACTGTGTGAATCAGGCCTTTATGGTCAAACAGCTGCTGAGAAACCACGACTAAAGAGAAGAGATTTGTTTGGGCCAAGAAACACGAGGAGTGGACATCAGACCATCTGTGCTTTGGTCTGATGAGTCCACATTTGAGATCTTTGGTTCCACCTGCCGTGTCTTTGTGACACAGAAAAGGTGAGCGATGGTCTCTACGTGCATGGTTCCCACCATGAAGCATGGAGGAGGAGGTGTGTGTGTTTGTGTGTGTGTGTGGGGGGGGGGGGGGGGCTTTGCTGGTGACGCTGTTGGGGATTTATTCAAAACTGACGGCAAACTGACCCAGCATGGCTACCACAGCATCCTGCAGCCACAGGACAATGAGCCCAAACACACCTCCAGGCTGTGTGAGCTGATAGCCCGGCCTCCACAGTCACCTGTGGGTGGCTATAACTTGAAAGCAATCCAGGCATGAAGGGGGGCGACTTTGAGGAATCTAAAATATAAAACATGTTTTGAGTTATTTCACACTTTTTTGTTTACTACATAATTCCTCATGTGTTCATTCATAGTCTTGATGCCTTCAGTAAGAATCTATGACAGTGCTGCCCAATCCCAGTCCTCGAGAGCTACTGTTGCCCCCTATATGCTATCCTGCAGCTTTTAGATGCATCCCTACTCCAACACAGCTGAATCAAATGAATGGCTTGTTATCAGGCCTTTGCCAAACATGATGGCATGCTGAATAGGTAATCAAACCATTTGATTCAGCTGTGTTGGAGTAGGGATGCATCTAAAAGCTGCAGGATAGTAGCTCTCGAGGACCGGGATTGGGCAGCCCTGATCTACGATGTAAATGGTCAAAGAAACATAAAGAATTAAACGTGTCCAAACCTGACTGCTAGTGTGGGTGTTAGTACTAAAGATCTCACACGAGTTTGGATCTCGGTGACTTCGGCCTCAAGGTCTGCCTCAATTTTCTGAAAATCTTGTGAGTGTGAAAACTCTAGAACAAAGACACGGGAGTTTGAAAGTGATGCAACTGGTGTGTCCACCAAAAACTTGGTGACCTTGACCTCAAGGTTAGAGGTCCTTTTGACAAAGCATATAGTTAGGCCTGGATCAGGTGACCGTGAATCGGCCCTTAGTTATGCTGCAATAGGCTGCTGGGGGACTCCCATGATGCACTAAGCATTTCTCCTTGTCTCGCCCATTTTCACTCATCATGGGTTAATAAACTATAATTAAGCATTAATGATTCTTGATCTCTGGCTCTCTTTGTCTTGTCTCCCTTCCCTCACCCCCCACTGTCACAGCAGATGGCCCTGAGCCTGGTTCTGCTGTTTCCCTCCCACCGTGTATCGTCTGATTGTTGGGATTTCTCTGTGTTATTTAACGGTCTTTTCCTTACAATATAAAGCGCCTTGAGGTGACTGTTGCTGTGATTTGGTGCTAAATAAATAAAATGTAACTGAATTAAAAAAAACAGAAGTCATTATTTTGAACTTGAGAACAAAGCGATGTAGGTTTTTTAAATTCATACAAGGTGAATGTGGATGCAACAACTAGGAGCTTTTCTGTTAGCTTTGAAGTGCTCCTGTAATTTCATTCAGCAGTGTACAAATGCAGGGCCATGATACTGTATTTGGACAGCTATTAATTTGTTGTCCCCTGAAGGAGCCTTTGTTAAAACAAGCTTAAAACTGGGGTTTTTTCAACTTCAAGTACTTGCAGGTGCTCAGTAAGCATCAGGAGTGAGGTACTGGTAAGATCAGCAATACTGGAGAAAAGTAAAAGCATTTAAAGTGGGCTGACAGGATGAAGCACACAATGAACCCAATTCAATAAGCAGTCTGTTACCACACACCTGATGTTTGCTGATGTTTAGCTGTGGTCACTGGAAAGGGCAGGAGTACGTGTAAAACGTATATGATTTACTCATGAAAGTGGCCACTTTCTCATTACTTTCATATATTGTTTTAGGAAGTATCCAAAACATACAAGTTTCATTATATAATTTTTCGAGGGATCTTATATCTGTTTTCACTCTTATACGCTTTTCATACAAGTTTCACACAAGACAGACTTTGTAAGATTTATATATATATCTTTTCCATATGGGGTAGAAATTGTTAAGACTTCCTTCTTCTCCTCACAGTTGCTAAACTTTATACATACCAGTGTAGAATAAAAAGGGGATGTTTTTTCCTCTTCTGGTTTCATTATTTTAATAGGGCACTATTAGTTCATTAGAATCATATAACCAGCTTTGCATTAAATATATACTGAAGTTTTTGATCTTGCATTAGCCTTTGTATTACAGTGATTGTTATAACTCTAGTTTGATTTTCTACTTACAGGTACCAGAATAATATGATCTTTCATTGCAGATGTGACCATGATCAACTTATACATATTGCAGTTTGTTGCTTATTATAGAGTTGTGCTCAAGTTAATTAAGGGTTAAAAGCTACAGTCAGCATGAATGTCTGACTGATCTATGGAGGGGAAAGGCTTCGAGCATAGAGGGCCGCACGCGCCTACATACCACTGATATCATATTATTCTTTGTGGTCTTTTATTCAATTATGTTTTTTTGCTAAGTTTAAAGTGGTAGTTAATTAAACAACATTGATTGAAATATTAAATACCTGAGTCAGTTTCCGGGCTTTTTAGAGAATCAGTGAAAAGCATAAATCATCACTTTCATGTTTAATAATTAATGATTGAAATGAACTGAATAGCGTTTAGAAGATTTGTTAATTTGTTTGTCTTTTGTTAAAAGAGTGGTTTCAATAACTTCAGACACACCTTGCAATTGTGCTTATGATGAGTTGGCACTTGGTCTTTTGAAGGTCATAAGCTTCGTTCGGCGTGATGGTCCGGACTGATATATTGCAGGTTTTGACTTTGAGTGCAGAGGGCTAAATGCAAACATGCTTACAGTACATATAATACATATAATCTAGGAATGTGTCCGGCCTGAGGCCTTAACTCATTTGGAGTCTCACTATATTTTACTCTACTTGGTAACAGATGACCAGAGTCAATAATTAGCCTCAGAGACCCTGAGGGCTTGAAGTTTATTACCATGTTTGGAAGGTGTTATAGAAAGGAGAAGTTCTATGTCTGTTTGTAGCCATTAAAGATGTACAAGATGTACGATTAACTGTGACTAATGTCTGGAACCTATTTTGATCTGTCATTACGCATGAAGGGGCGTTCTAATACCCTGATTTTTACAAAACTATGGAGATGTGTTTTTTGTGATGAGATCTGAGGCTGTCTGCATACAGTTTCCATCTCCCACGGGTGTGACCATTAAAATCATCGTTTGACTTGACCTGGCCGGACCAGTGTTGTTATTGTGGTGTTTCTCCTGTCTCCATCCCCAATATTTTGAACCATAACACCAGCTGACTAGTTATTTCCTCAACAGGGTGGAAAGGAAAGAGCGGGCACGTCTAAAGACTGTTAAATTCAATGCCAAGCCAGGGTCGTTTGAGTCAAAAGGGGTGAGTACCTCGCAAAGTGGAAATTTCTATTAGTGCGATGATCCACAGGCTAGTTCAGATAGAACTGAACATGTATGAGAAGCTTAACCTGCTGTTTGCTTTGCCACACAAACAAAGTTAACACAGACAAACATTTTTATGCCTTCATGAACAAACAAGTAATCACTTCCAGTGCAGGCAAGTAAAGCTTAACTTTGGAAAAGTCCATCAGATCATTTCTTCTGTAAAACGTCTTCATTTGTATTTGTTTCAGTTCTCTTGATATTTTACGTGTGTGCTTTGATTTGCACCCTTGTTTAATCAGCCAACCTCTACTAAGCTTCAGGTCATGGACTTCCTGCCCCGACATTCTCCTGCCACATTTCATTTTTGGTTGCATCCAGTGATGACAATGTGCGCAGGCCCAGGGTTGTCTCCACCATACTTTACAGGTTTGTAAAGGTTTGCCAGGCTTTTAACTTCCAAATATAACACTGCGCATTTTCAGCTCCCCACAGAGCTTTGCTCAGTGTTGTAGATCATGCAGGAGTCTTTGGCTAGGTGAAGTCAGGGGCTTACTCATTTTTCCAGCCGGCACTGTGAGTGATTACTTGACATGAAAAACAAGCAGTTTTTTGTGTATAGTTGACTTCACACATGGTCAGTCAGGTCACCTACTGATCAGAAGGTTGGTGGTTCGATCCTTGCCTGCTCTAGTCTGCGAGCCAAGTATCCCTGGGCAATAACCCCAAGTTGCTCTCCGATGCATCCATCGGAGTATGAATGTTAGCTAGAGAGCACTTACATGGAAAAGAGTGAATGAGGCAAGTTGTGTAAAGTGCTTTGACTGCTCAGAGTAGAAAAGCGCTCTATAAGAACCATCAGTGCAAAAATCCTGACAATGCCACAAACCCTTTCTTACAGCTGTAGATGTGCTTCATTTATTAATCTTACCTCCCACAAGTCAAACCTGCACCACCTGTGAATTATCAGCTCAACTTCATTTTGGAAACAGATGTGGTATATTTACAAAGCATCAAGTGCAATATATTCTACAACCACAGACACACATCATACAGGCAGGTTATTTCAGCTGTCATCCTCTCAAATTCCATCTTTTCCTTCTATTACTGCATGTTTTTACGTGTTCTTATGGAACCTCTTTCTTATATTTTATTTTTCATGGCATGTTCTGGGTAACTGTCTTTCACTTTGCTTTTATTTTAAACGGGTGGCATGTCAAGAAGTGTGCAATCTCATACTGATTTATTTAGGAATACAGCAGAAGAAGCTCGGTCGTTTTATATATCGCTGTTGTTGTCTGACAGTCTTTGGTTGATCTCATCTATCTGTGGCCAGCTCGGCTCAAAGCTTCACATATTATTAGGTCAACTTAAAACACGCAGCAGTGATTCACACTTAACTTCTTGACATTCTACTTCCTGCAAACAGTTTTGTCTGCATGACAATGATACACCTGTTTGCCCCATGCTTTCTCTCCCTTCGCAGTCATTCACTGACAAACGTAAAAAGAATTTCATCTTTACACGAAAGTTCCCATTCTACAAGAACAAAGATGGTGAGCAGGATGGCAGTGATTCAGACCGTAAGTAAGCTCACAGACACATACGTGCTTTCATGCAGTCAGTGTAGGTCACACGTCAGGCCAGAAGGGAAACCACAGGTGTGTTTCCAAGTGTGGGAACCTCACGGAGACTCTTTGCAGTCATCCTTGTTTTCTGTCCTTTTCTGATGCAGAAATGCGATAATCACTGCTCTCATAATCACTGCTGTTCATTTTGTGGTGATATTATATGACCCAGTTTCCCTTCAGAGATCATCTAGGTACAGTCCAACATTTGGTATTTTGGCTCTCCCTGCTGGCCGCTCATTGTTTTGAGAAGGACAGATCTGTGGGCCGCACCCTCTGTCCTCATTTCCTCCACCTTTTGCTTATGTTGTGGCTGTCCTCCTTGCTCTCTTTCTTCTGCTCTGACTCTCTGTGGACGGCCAATAGGACATCCTGGGGATAGGTGATGATGGGTATGGGACAAAGACATTAAGTAAGTTGGTTGTTCTTCTGCCTGCATTACTGCATGCTGCAGTTGTTGGCTTTATCTTGCTTCTTGGTCCACTAAAACATGACATGTGGCAGAGGTTTAAAAATGTTCAATATCTGTATAATGTCATGTAAGGATTTCAAGTAACCATCTTTTTCTTGTATAAGACTTTAAGAATCGTTTAAAATGCATCAGAGGACAAATATTTAAATTAAACTACTGAAATCTTATTATACATATATTGGGTTAGTTTTTATGCTTTCGGTGGCTTGTGCCATTTATACCTTGGCACGTCTGTAATGTTTGCATTATCTGAGAACTGCATGATTTGTTAAGGGTCGCAGGTTCTGCAGGACACAGTTATGACCTTGTATTCGTCCTAAGGAGGAACCACTGGGATCTCTCACGACTCCACCAGCATGATCTTTGTTATTCCAGCCTCACTATGTGGATATTGTTTCATGCATGTTTGCATGGTGCTTTTGTTTTCGTTTATGAGCATAGCAGCTTGAATGACAGTCTTAGAGGTTGCCACGGTTACATCTGTTTGTTTGGGCCTTCTACAGTAAAATGTCATTTGCTGTTGGAGTTCATGTTTCAGCGTTGCGGGTATGTGTTTATGTCCAGTAGTTTGATTATTGCGAAATACTGAGAGTATTTAATTATGCGTGTTTCAGTACCTAAAATTCAAATCAAGACAGGTTTTTATGTTTTTAAGAGTTTCCTAAATTAGCTAATTATTAGCACTGACAACACAAACGCATCACTGAAACCACCGTGTACTTTTTTTGAAGTTCTCATTTGTAAACTAGAAGATACTAAAATATCAGTAAATGTAAAACATGAATAAAATGTTGATTATTACAGAGTTATCTCGAACTGTTACATGTATTTTGATGGGTTTTTCTTTGTTGCCCACAAATTCTGATAGCTAAAGGTAGCACTATATTTTGTGAAATATCCTAACAGGAAGTCAAGAGGAAGTGATTCTCTCATATGAACCAGTGATGCGTCATGAAGGTAAGCTAAAACTTTTTTATTATTAGTCTTTTATTTATCCAGGAAAAAACCTCAGTGAGATTAAAAATCTTATTTCCAAAAGAGATCAAAAATACATGTACCACATAAGTACATAACAAATACAAAATCCCACACAAACATGTGAAAAATACACAATAACAGATCAGTTAAGAGCGACATTAAAAACAATCACACGGACTAACAGAGTTATTCTCTCGTTCCTTAAAGATGGACTTAAACTCCATCAACATAACCAACTCTGACAGTTTCAGATCCTTCTGCAGATTATTCCAGGAAACAGGGGGCAGCAGATTTAAAAGCCCCAATTCTGTTCTGATTTTTGGGGACAATTAGTTGTATGATGTTGTGAGAACAAAGGCTGTATTGGTTGTGGGTTTTTTATTTCAATTAATTAATTTATTAATTCTTTTGTGTCCTTAAAGCAGGCGTTAGACACATCAGCCACTGAGCATTAATGAGCTTCACTTTCAAGTTGTTGATTTAGATACAAACACGTCACAGCTATCTCGGGCTTTGGGAATTTTTGCACATGCCACATTCACAGACAGTCACACGGGTGGATGCATTGGGGATAAGCCCACTCTGACAGCCCACAGCCCACGCTGACAGCCCACAGCCCACTCTGACAGCCCACAGCCCACGCTGACAGCCCACAGCCCACTCTGACAGCCCACAGCCCACTCTGACAGCCCACAGCCCACGCTGACACCTTGATTGTTTTTTTGGTTTTTATGACTTCTTGAAATGATATATTTTGTTAAAATTTAGTTTCGTATGTTTTTTTTTACAAACTAGGTTTTTCCAAATAGTTTTTGTGTGCCAGCCTAAACTCCATATTATTCCTCTTTTCTGTTAAGCAGCCCGACAAAGTTAGGGATGGTTTTAATACGTTTTCTCACCACAAACTGCCCCGCATGTGAAATCGAAACGTATAAACTTTGCAAGAACTGTACAGTTTCCCAGTTGCTGCTGTCTACTCTACAGATTTTCTATTATTTATTCATTTTTCTATTACAAGAATCGATATATCCTTTGTAGATGATAACAACATAACTAAAGCTATGCTACGGTCCTCTAAGAGTTTACTTTTTATGAAGTCTGTGTTTCTCCTTTAGTTAACTATGCCAGACCTGTCATAATCCTGGGACCCATGAAGGAAAGAATCAATGATGACCTCATATCAGAGTTCCCAGACAAGTTTGGATCTTGTGTGCCGCGTACGTATTTGACTTTGCATTGCTAATGTAAGGATGAAGTGGGAAACAGGACATTACAGATTAGTATTCCAGCTTAATGGAAGAAATGTCTACGTCTGCATCCATTGGAGACCTTTCTGTGTAGAGTCTGCATGTTCTCCCTGCTACTGTCTGCACTCTCTCAGGCTCCCATCCACAGTACAAAGACATGGATGTTTGGTTAGCATGCATGTCTGTGGCCATTCTACAGTATGTGTGAATGTGAGAGTGGGTGGTTGTCTGTCTCACTCTGCTGGTGCTCAGGTAGATTCCACCTTTGACCCTTGGACAGCTGGAATAGGCAGCAGCTCCCTGCGCCCCTAAATTATACAAACAGTTGAGAAAATGGATAGAAAACTGCAGCGATTCAATCAGTAGCTGAGGGACAGCTCACACAGATTCCACCAGCCTTCTCATTGTAGTAAACCAAGTATATATGGTCTCCATTGTGAGAATAGATCTTGTAATCTCCTCCACACAGGAACACCGTGTTAAATATTACTTAATGTAATGACAGTGGCTTGGGTATTGCTGGTTTGTAAGAGAAAGCTGTCACAAGCTGACCCAACAGGATCAGCCTTCGTCTTCTTCAGTTGTGTGTGTTGTGTTTGTCATCAGCTGCAGCAGTTTTGATTTTGCATGTTTTTATTTACCCATCTCTTATTTGAATTTACCCTTTAAACCATATAAAGCTGCTAACCGTTCAGGTTATCAAGGTAAGTGAGCCCATGAACTGATTCTCTCAACCTACTGTTTAGAAAGTCCTTTAAAGTGAAGTAGTTCCCATAAACAAGTCCATTCATCTCTTTGGAACCACAGTTTGTGTATAATGTGGAATTTCTGTCATTGATATTGTTATTATTATTATTATATCATTATGGTGCACTAATAATGTAGAATTCTGTGCCACATCCTCTCCATATATTAACAGAGGCGCTTACCTGTGAGTTCAAAAACATGATCACATTTATGTCACAGCTTGGTAATAACATGGTAAGAGTGGTTTTAGTATTAGTGTGATAATAAAGACAGAACATGCAAGTAATACCATTTACTTACTGAAGTAAAGGCCACGCAGTACCTTGGTATTAATCACAAGTATATCAGTATTTTACTTGTTCATTATTAACCTGTTATCCCAGCATTACCGTGTTATTACTGTGCGGTGCTAGCAGTATTATCCCATGTTTCCAGTTTAGCCCTTTAATCTCTGTCGGATAGCTTTAAAGGTGAATTTGTTACAGTTAATGTGAGAATTGTAAAATGTGAGTGAGGTACTTATTCATTTAGATAGAATTATAGCAAATGTAAAGTTACTAAGAGTTAATGTTCCTGCTCATACTGAAGATACCACTCGACCAAAGAGGGACTACGAGGCTGATGGGCGAGATTACCACTTTGTGATGTCGAGGGAACAGATGGAGAAGGATATCCAAGAGCACAAGTTCATTGAGGCTGGGCAGTATAATGATAATCTCTATGGAACGAGCGTCCATTCGGTCAAATACGTGGCTGAGAGGGTAAGATTTGATCTGTTTGCCAGCAGCGTCACTGAGAAGCATTTTAAATATAGTTAAATATAATAAGTGTGCAGAGTGCAATATATTCTCTGAGAAATCAAAGCAGCTGCACTGCACTTTGAAAAGCAAAGACGATTTAGAAACACATAAGAGTTGTTTTAAAATGATCTTAATATGAGAGCTAGTGTGATTCTGTGTGCTACAGCTAAAGCTGTGCTTCTGTCTCAGGGTAAACACTGCATTCTGGATGTTTCTGGAAATGCTATCAAACGACTACAAGTAGCACAACTCTATCCCATTGCCATCTTCATAAAACCGAAGTCTATTGATTCATTAATGTGAGTATTCATGTGGTCTTTTGTCACACACTAACAATAGAGGTATTGTTTGATGCGCACATTTCTATTCGTGTGTGTGTGTGTGTGTACAGGGCCATGAATAAGAGACTGACAGAGGAACAAGCCCAGAAGATCTTTGACAGGGCGATGAAGCTTGAGCAGGAGTTTGGTGAATTCTTTACAGGTACAGTGTTAAAACAAACCATTTATACTGAATCACTGTAGCTCAAACGTTGTTTGAACCGTGTCTAAATCCAAAGCTTAGGCATCAGTGACAGTATTGGTTTAGTCAGACAACTGAAAAAGCTTCTACTCCTCAATAAGGAGAACAGCACGCTGTAAAGATTTTAGCATGTATAACTTTTCTACCTTTGCTGAAGTTTTGAAAGATGTACATCAAAAACAGAAAGAAACTTAAAAAATCATTTAAAGACTAATTCTATTGGTCTGGTCTGAGCTCACGATGTCACCAGACGCACAAAATTAGGAATTCTAAACCTGTCTCAGTACAGCTGAAAGGCGTTCGGAGCCTTCAGTCCTCTCTTCTGAGGAACCAGCTCCCAGTTTGGATTTGGGAGACAGTGTCATGGTGAATTGGGTTAAAGGACTCAGGTGCGAGACTCCTTGCAGAGTGACAGTGAATTTATTCACAGTGAAAAAATAAGTCAACAGTTCGAGTCTGTAATCCAAAAAGGGCAGTGCAGTGATACAGTGGCTTCTCCCCGTGGTGACAGTGCAGTGACAATCCAAAACAACTCCTTGTGCCCGCTCCTCCTCCGATCCCTGGATCCTGGAGGCAGATGAGAAAAACACACAGTAACGAAAACGTTCTCTCTCCTTCACAAACTAGGTATGCTAATCGCGACTACGCTACCCGGTTTAGCTCAACGTTCCAGCGTTGGTTGTGACTCGACCGCACCGTTAAATAGGTCTGCTTCGGATTAGGATGGAGAGGAGAACACCACAAAGTACACGCAAACACAACAAAAATTGGCAAGGCGACCGGTGAGGACCGTCTAGCCGTGACAGACAGACGCCATCTCTTACTTTATGCTCGCCCTCTGACTGTTGGGGTTTTCTCTGTATTATTCTGGAGTATTTACCTTACAACATAAAGCGACTGTTGTGATTTGACAGTAGATAAATAAAACTGAATTAGATTGACATGAAAAATTAAATTGAACTGAATCTGAGGTTTAACTAATGGATGGAGTCTCCTCGTCCAATACTCTGACATCAACCTTCCCGAGGAGGCTGAGGAGTGTGAGCTGTACGCTCGAAAACACTCTCCATTCCCCTCCTTGAATAAAGATGGAAATGAAAATTATCAACCTACCGAAGACCAAACTCTCATTCCAGCAACTCAACATGGCACTGGGTAGTATTTTATATGGCCCCCACACTCGTATGTAACCTCAGCAGGGTCCAGGTATCAGCTCATGCTGTCAGTAGTGACCCTGGACAAATGCAAACTAGTAAAGAAAATGGTCAGAAAAAAATGTCAGTGGCCTCCACAGGTTAAACCGTTCCTGTTTGAGAGTCGTGTCATTGTTGGGCCTTTGGTGCACACGAGGCTAATTCATTAACACCAAAGTAGCTGAAACAGATCAACAATGCATTCTGCTAAATATTCTGATTAAAAGGTGTTCCTGTAATTGTTTGAAGCAGTGTAATGCTGTGAATGCTTTATTGTGATATACAGGACATTCATTGCTTAGATGCAGTATGTTGTGCTGAAGAAGCCAAGACCATCCAACTCCATTCAGTCTACAAATTGCATAAATAAAGAAATTAAATCATGTAAAAAATAAAACTGTGGGCACTGATGTCAGTCTAGTGTTTAAAATATATGAATCACTCTGTCTGAAGTCTATGTATCACAAGGTTATGTAATATTTACCTGGACTGTTGATGCTTTCTGTTTACAGACAGCACTGCTGGAATTACATATTTCCACAAGCAAAGCCAATAACTGAAAAATGTGCCATATGAGCATTATATCATGCTCCCCCAGAGGAATGTTGGCATGAATCCACCGGTACACACAGTATAAGGATCAAGGCTGCCTTTCACTGTAGAGTGCTTTCACATTCCTCTTACTCTTCTTCTGTGATGGATAGGCTAGGAGAGTGAATGCCAAAGCAAAATGTCCTTTGGAAACACGTGTCTCTTTAGCAGTGGGCCAGAAACATCCAACAACCAGTTTACATTTGCTCTTCATCTCCAGTACATGGACCACAAGACTCATAAAAAAGCTAATTGTAGAAGCTAAACAGAGACGCTAAATAACTCACCAAATCTAATAGCAATTGGGGAAAAGGAAATGCTGTTGAAATCCCCCAGTTTGAGTCAACTTCATATAAATCTGGGATTGGGGTTGTTGTTGTTGTTGTTGTTTTTTCAATCCTACCAGCGTATGTCAGGAATCTTCAAATCCTGGCTTCCTGAATAAAAACATCAAACTTTCATGTATCTGTGAAGGTTCATTCATATGTTTTTTTATTTGCAGCACTGGTTCAAGGAGAAACCTTGGAGGACATTTATACCCACTGCAAACAGGTCATAGAAGAACATTCAGGACCCTATATCTGGATCCCCTCAAAGGAGAAAGTATAATAGCTCATTATGCTGGAAGGCAGTCTGGACTTTTAGGATCTAGTAATATGAAAACTGTTTGGCAACAAATAGTGTTTATAAATACATATTGTGAATAAGTTGGCTTTTTTTATTTGTTCATTTGATCTTGTGTTTGATTATTGTTTGTTTTTCACTTAACCTAAATGTTCCTGAATGTAAACCACAAAAATGTTATAAAGTTTTAGCTCACAAAGTATGTATATTTGCTTTTTTCTTATTTAAACAAAAAGGATAAAAACAAAATAGATTTGGGATATATAGCTGCATTAATACAAAGTGGAAGGTGGCATGTACGGTGCAGATATCTTTGCTTTGTCAGCAATGGAGAGAAACCCGGTGACTGGACTTTGACATCCTTACTGGCACTGCACACTGCAACTAGTAAATACTGCTGAACACTGCTTTGCTTTGTGTTTATTTACAGTATCATTTCTACCTTAAATGACTACCTTCACTCTTTTGACATGACAACATTTGTGAGAAAACTTTTGTTTCTTGTTGTCGGCGGGAACATTTATCCAGATACTGCTGTGCCAATGCTGAATCAAGAAAGACAGCTGTTTAGACTTCAGAAAGCTAATACTTTATTTTCCTAATAAAATCGCTTCCAAAAGCAGAGATTTATTTGCTGTAAATTCAACTGGGATTCAAAAGTCCTTTATAGAACATATTTAATTTAAGAGATTAGTGTAATGTGATCTATGGAGCTTGGA
This sequence comes from Mchenga conophoros, assembly GCF_057382185.1. NCBI lineage: Eukaryota > Metazoa > Chordata > Actinopteri > Cichliformes > Cichlidae > Mchenga > Mchenga conophoros. Next base: position 1,091,168 of record NC_140535.1, on the reverse strand, counting down.
AAGAAAAGCAACTGGACTTCTTTAAGTTTCGTGAAGACATTTCACTTCTCATCCAAGAAGCTTTTTCACTCCTAAACCAAACAGTGGAGAGTCTCAGGTATTTAAACCCTGGTGGGAGTTGTTGTATGTATGTAGGGGCAATGAAGAAGGTGCCTAAGAAGTACAGGAACCTGTCCATACCTGAGGCCTTGGAAACTGGAAAGCAAGCCTTGGCCAGCCGCTTGAGGAGGTACACCAGAGAGATCGAAGGCAGGAGAATAAACCAGCTGTTCTCCACAGAACCAGCCAAGGTGTACTCTCAGTGGCAAGGGAACAATAAGAGAACAGCACCACCAAGGCTGGAGACGGAACAATACTGGAAGAGCATATGGGAGAAGGACGCAACCCATAACAGCAATGCTCAGTGGCTAGTGGATCTGATGGCAGACCACAGAAACCTCACTTACAGGGTCCAGTAACCATCACAGTGGCAGACATCCAAGCAAGGGTCTCCAGTATGAAGAGTTGGACAGCACCAGGGCCCGACATGGTTCACGCCTACTGGCTGAAGAAGCTGACTGCACTCCACGAGCGTCTGGCAGCACAAATGAACCAGCTGCTAGTTAACGAGAGACACCCGGAATGGCTAACCGAAGGCCAGACAGTCCTAATCATCAAGGACCCCCAGAAGGGACCGGTCCCCTCCAACTACCGACCAATAACCTGCCTCAGTACTACATGGAAGCTCCTGTCAGGCATCATAGCGGCTAAGATGAACAGGCACATGGGTCAATACATGAGCGGGACACAGAAAGGAATTGGCAAGAATACCAGAGGCGCAAAACACCAACTACTGGTAGACAGAACAGTCAGCCGAGACTGCAAGACCAGACTGACCAACCTGTGCACTGCCTGGATTGATTACAAGAAGGCCTATGACTCAATGCTCCACAGCTGGATACTGGAATGCCTAGAATTGTACAAGATCAATGGGACCCTAAGAGCCTTCATCAGGAACTCAATGGGGATGTGGCGTACAACACTAGAGGCCAAGTTCAAGCCCATAGCACGAGTCACCATCAAGTGTGGGATCTACCAAGGAGATGCTCTGTCCCCACTGCTGTTCTGCATAGGCCTGAACCCCCTCAGTGAGATCATTAACAAGACTGGCTACGGATACCGCCTATGGAATGGAGCAGTTGTCAGCCACCGCCTGTGCATTGATGACATCAAGCTGTATGCCAAGAGTGAACAAGACATCGATTCACTGATCCACACTACCAGGCTATACAGCAATGACATTGGAATGTCGTTCGGACTGGAGAAGTGTAGTCGGATGGTAACAAAGAGAGGGAAGGTAGTCAGAACTGAGGGGATTGAACTACCAGAAGGCAACATTGCAGACATAGAGGACAGTTACAAGTACCTGGGGATCCCGCAGGCGAATGGGAACCATGAAGAGGCCGCTAGAAAAGCTGCAACCACAAAGTACCTGCAGAGGGTCAGGCAAGTCCTGAGGAGTCAGCTGCATGGCAAGAACAAGATCCGGGCTATCAACACCTACGCCCTGCCCTGATCAGGTACCCGGCTGGAATAATAAGCTGGCTGAAGGAGGAGATAGAAGCCACTGACATCAAGACAAGGAAGCTCCTGACCATGCATGGAGGGTTACACCCCAAGTCCAGCACCCTGAGGCTGTGCGCTAAGGGGAAGGAAAGAGGCCGGAGACTAGTGAGTGTCAGCACCACAGTCCAGGATGAGGCAACGAACATCCAAGAATACATTGGGAAGATGGCCCCAACTGACCGAGTGCTCAGTGAATACCTCAGGCAGCAGAAACCCAAGAAAGAGGAGGGAGACGAGGAACCATCATGGAAGGACAGGCCCCTGCACGGTATGTACCACCGGCAGATAGAGGAGGTGGCTGATATCCAGAAGTCCTACCAGTGGCTGGACAAAGCTGGACTGAAAGACAGCACAGAAGCACTAATCATGGCAGCACAAGAACAAGTTCTGAGCACAAGATCCATAGAGGCTGGGGTCTATCACACCAGGCAAGACCCCAGGTGCAGGCTGTGTAAAGATGCCCCAGACACAATCCAGCACATAACAGCAGGGTGCAAGATGCTAGCAGGCAAGGCATACATGGAACGCCATAACCAAGTGGCCGGCATAGTGTACAGAAACATCTGTGCCGAGTATAACCTGGAAGTCCTGAGGTCAAAATGGGAGACGCCCCCAAGGGTGGTGGAGAATGACCGAGCTAAGATCCTGTGGGACTTCCAGATACAGACGGACAAAATGGTGGTGGCTAACCAACCGGACATAGTGGTGGTAGACAAACAGAAGAAGACGGCCGTAGTGATCGATGTAGCGGTTCCCAATGACAGCAATATCAGGAAGAAGGAACACGAGAAGCTGGAGAAATACCAAGGGCTCAGAGAAGAGCTCGAGAGGATGTGGAGGGTGAAGGTAACGGTGGTCCCCGTGGTAATCGGAGCACTCGGTGTGGTGACTCCCAAGCTAGGCGAGTGGCTCCAGCAGATCCCAGGAACAACATCGGAGATCTCTGTCCAGAAGAGCGCAGTCCTGGGAACAGCTAAGATACTGCAGGACCCTCAAGCTCCCAGGCCTCTGGTAGAGGACCCGAGCTTGAAGGATAAACCGCCCGCAGGGGTGAGCAGGGAATTTATTTATATATATATTATATATATATATATATATTTATTTATTTATGTATTTGGGGTGCAACGATACACAAAATTCACGGTTCGATACTTTGGTGTCACGGTTCAATATTTTTTCGATACAAAAAAATGTTCATGCCTTTTTAATTTGTCATTTATTAAAATTACAAATATGTATTTTAACTCAAAAGTACAGTTTTTAAATTTTGTGTTGCTGAAACAACAAAGTAATAAAAATCCCTCATCTTTGGAAAAGAGAGTTTATTAGAGAAATGGCTCTTTCCAAAATAAAAGCTCTACTATACGCTTCTTCTGGGCTAAATTCTCAGCAGCATATTAAACATATCAGGTCCCCATAAGGAGAATCCTGTGCTAACGGCTGTCTAAATGACTCGGTGTTAAATCTTCTGATCAAGTTAAAATTCATCAGTGTTACACAGGGGCTTCATTATGAAGAAATACACTACCAGTCCTGTCGTTGGGTGCATCCATGAAAAACATTATCTTTATTGTTTATAAGCATAGAGATGATTAGGCCCAACCAGAGAGGAGGTCAAGTTAATTCCCCCTAGGAAAGAATTGGTCACATTTTGGATTTTCTTTCTTGAGAGATTGTTTCCAGCAGGTTTCCACAGGACCTTTTAATAGTGGTTCATATTTTTTATTTTTATGGGTTTAAACCATTTTTAATCATTATCATACTTTATTTGCATGATGCAACACTTATTAAGCAGTTCAGGTTTATACCATCCAATCCTTGGTGAAACCTCATTATCTCATATGTTTTAACTCTTTTCTATTCAGATAGACATTTAAAATTTTGTCTGTAATAAGTACTGTTAGGACCCTGGTGAAAGTGTGACATAGAGAACACAAGTAAACACAAAATGCAGTTTCTAAATAAAGATGTTTATGATTAAGGGGGAAAAAAATGCACATGTACATGGATGGCCCTGTGTGAAAACCTGATTGCCCTCCCCTGTTATAAGATAAATTAACTGTGGTGTATCACATCTTTGGAAAGCTGAGTTCAATTTCTCTAGCCACACTCAGGCGTTATTACTGCCACAACTGTTCTTCAAGAAATCACTTAAATAGGACCAACCTGACAAAGTGGTGTAGACCAAAAGATCCTAAAAAGCCATGCAATCTGCCGCAATCCAAGGAACTTCAGGAACAAAGAAACAAAGTAATTTCTCAGTCTGGAAAGGTTATAAGGCCATTTCTAAAGCTGTGGGACTCCAACAAACCACAGTGAGAGCCATTATCTACGGGATGGGCCATTTATATGGATACACCGTAATAACATGGGAATGGTTGGTGATACTAAAGTCCTGTTTGTGGCACATTAGTATATGTGAGGGGGCAAACTCCTCAAGATGGGTGGTGACCATGGTGGCCATTTAGAAGTCGGCCATCTTGGATACAACGTTTGTTTTTTCAATAGGAAGAGGGCCATGTGACACATCAGACTTATTGGTAATGTCACAAGAAAAACAATGGTGTGCTTGGTTTCAACGTAACTTTATTCTTTCATGAGTTATTTACAAGTTTCTGACCACTTATAAAATGTGTTCAATGTGCTGCCCATTGTGTTGGATTGTCAATGCAACCCTCTTCTCCCACTCTTCACACACTGATAGCAACACCACAGGAGAAATGCCAGCACAGACATCCAGTATGCGTAGTTTCAGGTGCTGCACATCTCGTATCTTCACACCATAGACAATTGCCTTCAGATGACCCCAAAGATAAAAGTCTAAGGGGGTCAGATCGGGAGATCTTGGGGGCCATTCAACTGGCCCACAATGACCAATCCACTTTCCAGGAAACTGTTCATCTAGGAATGCTCGGACTCGGCACCCATAATGTGGTGGTGCACCATCTTGCTGGAAAAACTCAGGGAACGTGCCAGCTTCAGTGGATAAAGAGGGAAAAATATCATCATGTAGCAATTTCAAATATCCAGCAGCCTTGAGGTTTCCATTGATGAAGAATGGACCCACTATCGTTGTCCCCATATACCACACCAAACCATCACTTTTGTTGTTCCAACAGTCTTGGAGGGATCCATCCAATGTGGGTTAGTGTCAGACCAATAGCGGTGGTTTTGTTTGTTAACTTCACCATTCACATAAAAGTTTGCCTCATCACTGAACAAAATCTTCTGCGTGAACTGAGGGTCCTGTTCCAGTTTTTGTTTTGTTCATTCTGCAAATTCTGTGCGCCGATCTGGGTCATCCTCGCTGAGATGCTGCAGTAGCTGGAGTTTGTAAGGGTGCCATTTGTGAGTAGCTAATATCCGCCAAAGGGATGTTCGACTAATGCCACTCTCCAGTGACATGCGGCGAGTGCTACGCTGTGGGCTCTTGCTGAATGAAGCTAGGACAGCCACTGATGTTTCTTCATTAGTCACAGTTTTCTTGCGTCCACATTTTGGCAAATCCAACACTGAACCAGTTTCACGAAACTTAGCAAGCAGTTTGCTGACTGTAGCATGGGAGATGGGTGGACTCGCAGGGTGTCTTGCATTGAAATCTGCTGCAATGACCCGGTTACTGCGTTCACCAGATATCAACACAATTTCGATCTGCTCCTCACGTGTTAACCTCTTCGACATGTCGATGGCTGTGAACAAAGAGAAACTTGTAAATAACTCATGAAAGAATAAAGTTACGTTGAAACCAAGCACACCAATGTTTTTCTTGTGACATTACCAATAAGTTTGATGTGTCACATGGCCCTCTTCCTATTGAAAAAACAAACGTTGTATCCAAGATGGCCGACTTCTAAATGGCCACCATGGTCACCACCCATCTTGAGGAGTTTGCCCCCTCACATATACTAATGTGCCACAAACAGGACTTTAATATCACCAACCATTCCCATGTTATTACGGTGTATCCATATAAATGGCCCACCCTGTACAAATGGGAAAAATATGGAACAGTGGTGAACCTTTCCAAGTGGCCAGCTGACCTAAATGATAAATGGACTGAATCTTATGAGGCGATTTTCTACTCATGCAAAGCATTCAGTGCGTTTTATACAACATTCCACATTCACCCACTAGATAGAAAGCATTATGCTTTAAGTGCCAGTTTGAAAACCATGCATCAGCTACCAGTGCAGTATAGAATAACCTTAAAATTATGTGGCCTCCCAGTACATGTCTGATTTTCTTATGGTGTCCAACCCAGTTCAGATTTTTGAACTGTTTCCAGAATCAGATCCAAGTATGATGAAGATTCTTTCAGTTACAGTGGTCCTGTTCTTTGGAACAAGCTACCTGCTTACATGAGATAGATGACATCTGTACGTACATTCAAAAGCAGATTTCAAACCTCTCTATTAACACAGGTCTTCTTCTTCACTCATCGTTCTTACTATCTGTTTATACGCTGCTCTGCATTTAGCTATTAGTCTTTTTCCTGTCTTCCTTCCCTCACCCAAACTATTAGCAGCAAATGGCTGCCCCTCCCTCAGCCTGGTTCTGGTTTGTTTTCCATTTGAAAGAGAGTTTTTCCTTCCCACTGTTGCCAAAGTTCTTGCTCATTAGAGGTCATATGATTGTTGAGGTTTTCTCCTTTTCCTTGTATTTTTGTGGTCTTTGAGTCACTATGAGGCAACAAATTGATTTTAGGGGTAAAAAATGCACTGTGGAGAAAAAACATCAACAGGAAGCTATGATTCAATTCAATTCAATTCAATTTTATTTATATAGCGCCAAATCACAACAAAAGTCGCCTCAAGGCGCTTCATAGATACAGAGAAAAACCCAACAATCATATGACCCCCTATGAGCAAGCACTTTGGCGACAGTGGGAAGGAAAAACTCCCTTTTAACAGGAAGAAACCTCCGGCAGAACCAGGCTCAGGGAGGGGCGGGGCCATCTGCTGCGACCGGTTGGGGTGAGAGAAGGAAGACAGGATAAAGACATGCTGTGGAAGAGAGACAGAGGTTAATAACAGATATGATTCAGTGCAGAGAGGTCTGTTAATACATAGTGAGTGAGAAAGGTGACTGGAAAGGAAAAACTCAATGCATCATGGGAATCCCCCGGCAGCCTACATCTATTGCAGCATCACTAAGGGAGGATTCAGGGTCACCTGGTCCAGCCCTAACTATATGCTTTAGCAAAAAGGAAAGTTTGAAGCCTAATCTTGAAAGTAGAGATAGTGTCTGTCTCCTGAATCCAAACTGGAAGCTGGTTCCACAGAAGAGGGGCCTGAAAACTGAAGGCTCTGCCTCCCATTCTACTTTTAAATACTCTAGGAACAACAAGTAGGCCTGCAGTGTGAGAGCAAAGTGCTCTAATAGGGTGATATGGTACTACAAGGTCATTAAGATAAGATGGGGCCTGATTATTTAAGACCTTGTATGTGAGGAGCAGGATTTTGAATTCAATTCTGGATTTAACAGGAAGCCAATGAAGGGAAGCCAAACAAGTCTGGGCTCATCCATTTCTTATGAGAAGGGAACTGTAGGGAGAATTTCATGGTTTAATCCAGGAGCTGAAGCAGTACCACGGCAGTTTGTGTCCATATTTGTCAGCAGGGTAGTTTGAGCTGTTGTTAGCAGAGTTGGGACCACATCTGAAGAAATCCTTTGAGAGAGCCGATCGACCTGGATCAGCGTCTAGCTGTGTGTCCAAGGTAAAATACAGTAGTATTAGTTTCCCATTTGAGATAAAATAAACCTTTATTAGTTCCACACGTACTTTCAGCCGTGACCAAAACATTCCCACAAGAACAGTGAAAAAGAAAAACAATAGAATAGAATAAGATAAACAGAATAACATATTAAACAAAATAGAAAGAATACTATATACACAATAGAATAAGTATGCAAATGCAGTGATCTAATTATTAAGATCTGCTTATTCGGATAAGAAATATCCGGAAAATTGAGCTTGGTTGGAAAAAACATTGTTGCAAATTCGGCCATTAAAATTGCGAGATTGCTGTGATTGGCTGCATTAAGCATAGGTGAGTCTGAAAAATGTTTTTAATGCACAAAATGTATACACAGATTTTAGGTGTGTCAAGGTGAAGCTCAGGGAGGGGCAGCCATTTGCCTTCATCGCGTGGGAGAAGGAAACAGGACAAAAGACCCACTGTGGAAAATAATAACTAATGATTAAATGCAGAGTGGTGTAGAAATGATCTAGTGTTGAAACTACCTTTGCTTTGCTTTGTAACGTCACCTGAGATGCATTGCCAGTTAATGTGTCATTTTATTAATGTTATATTTTGTTCATATATCAACACAAAGTCATTCACTTTGTACTTTATCAGATTCAGATCCATTAGTGGAAGAAATTTAACGTCAAAAGTTGCAGTTTTACTGTTTTTGTGCTACATTATGCCAAACCAGATAAATAATTTTCAAGTATAAAAGCATTAAAAAGCTTATTCTGAGAGAAACTATGAGTTAATGTGAGGCAACAATAACTGGATTTGATCTTATGTGATTACAGTATTGATGGTGACTAATGTGCACTGAATAGAAGGTGTTTCCATGTCTAAGGAGCTTGGAAAGAAATGTGTCTGAACTTCTTTAAGCTGCTTGAAGATGTTTCACCTCCGAGAAGCTTCTTCAGTTCTAGGGTCAAAAGGTGGAGGGTCCCAGATTTAGGCTACGTCCACACTAACGCATTTTTGTTTTAAAAAACGCACCGTTTTCTCTCCGTTTCGGCCTCCCGTCCACACTAAGATGGCCGTTTCGCTGATGGAAAACGCATCGTTTTCTCTCCGTTTCGGCCTCCCGTCCACACTGAGATGGCCGTTTCGCTGATGGAAAACGCATCGTTTTCAAAACGCTCTCGAAAACTGTGCTTTCGCGTCGCAGCGTGGACAGCGAAAACGCAGACTTTCTAAAACAATGACACGTTAGTCATGTGATGCAGTCATGTGACCAATTAAACTAAGATAGCGGAGGGCGTTACACAGCAGTTGTTTTGTTTGCTCTCAGGTTTGACAGCCCTATTAAAGATTAATATCAGTCTGTGCGTGCTCCAGAGAGCTTTTCCTCAAATTCTTTACCTCTCGCTCGCTTTTGCAACTTTATACTTTTGTGTTACTCGCAGCAACAACTCCACCTCATTGTGAGTCCATTTAAAAACTCGGTGCTTTTCCTTGACATTTTGCCGTGATGTTTCAAAGAGCTGGAAAGTGAATAAGCAGCAGACAGAAATGAGGCAGGCTGAATCTTCTTGCGTTTCACGCATGCGCAGGACTGGAACATAAGCGTTTTCGGCCGTTTCAATGTGGACGCACAACTCTGTGAAAACGATGGACGCGGAGCGTTTTCAGAGGAAGACGCCGTTTTCAAATTTATCTGGGCTAGTGTGGACGTAGCCTTAAGCCCTATGGGAGAGTCCCTCCAAGAGGGACAATGGACCTCCTGATGATCCTCTACCTAATCACAAGGTGTGAAAACGGGTGTGCGTCACAATCAGGATGACCGAGAACCTTCACAGACAAGGTGTGTCCATGTAAAACATCCGAAACAACCTTGAAGCCTCAGCATTAATTTATTTAACAACAGTTAAAGTAATACTCACTTCATAAAAGATAATAAAAAAACATTTGGAGAAGGACCAAGTTTCAAATCCAAAAGTACATAAATCAGTGACTTCATACCAAGATACAATATAGAAGGAGAGAGTTATATTCTGTATATTTTGATTGTACAGCAATAACAAAATTAAGGAGCGCGTAAAAAACGGCCTAAAAAGAACGTCAAGAACTACAATACAAGACATTTTGTTACGTGTGTTCTTTGCCAGGCATTTGTCACATTATGGGAGATTTATAATCACAATGTGCAATAAATGTGACAGCCACTTCAGTCTTTGAAGGTGTTACATGCAGAGATAATCATGAATTAATAAATATGTTAGGGCATGTGCCTGGTACAGACTGCAATCCTTAACAAATTGTACTTTATTTGATGGAAAGTGCAGAGGAACTAATGTAACTTGAGATTACTAACTAAATATGCTGTAGGAGGAAATGCTTTCAAAAGATTTGACTTGTTTAAACAAAAAGCAGCTATGAACACAGTGGAAGCTTTGGAAATACAGGTGGGGCAGGACCGAGGACATCCTCAGATGGGATGAGAGACGCACATCCTAAAGACTGAAGAGCACAGATCCCAGCTGCAGGAGCAATGTTAACAGGCATCTCTGCAATAAATGAGCTGTCACTTACTCACAGTTCATTTCTAAAAAATTTTTCGATTCGAGTGATTTTTAAGGATCGTTCGAAAATGCTGGTTTTCTTACTCTTCTCTCAAAGTGGAGAACTACTGGTGTTCTGATGAGAACCTTTGGTATTCTCCAGTGTTTTCTGAAATTCCTCGAGAGTCCTGCGACTATAATTGTAAAACCAGAAATTAAACTGGACAACACTGAAATTTGGTAAAATAATAGAACTAAATACTTATTAGGCATCCAGGACTTGAAAGGAGACATTCATAATATCCTGAAGTTCTCAGTGATCCCACCTGAGGGCCCACAGGGTCCTTTGTCATCAAACTTTCAACTGAGCCCACATGAAACATCAATACTTTATAATGCATGCATAATACTATACTAATGGTAGAAACTAATAAACACGTATGCACCAACACTGTGTTGTGTTTTAGCATCATTTCCATAACCTCTTTAACACCCGATGAATAACATGAACCAGTAACAGACCTTTATGAGCCGCCTGACAGATTTACTGCGACAGAGTTCACACCAGACTGAACTCTGTCGCAGTTTAACATCTTTCATTGTTCTACACCAGAAAGCAAAGCAGCTTGATTCATACACGAGTTCACCTCATGACAGGGCGAAACAAAGACGTGCAACTTTACCAAATGTGAAACGAAGAAAAGAAACTGTGTCATGAGCTAGTTTTGGATGGTCCCAACGTGTAGACGTGGATATTACAGACAGATTACAATTCAGGAATCTCAAACAAGAGGAAATAAGTAAGAGTGGAGAGTAAATATCCTAAAATATTCTGCAATGGTGGGAAAAGTGTTCATTTAACCTGATGATATTAACTATTTGTAGTGAAATGATATTGCCGTCCCACTGAAATGACGTTATTTTGCTTGCCATTCTTTGGTACAGTTTTATTGGATACTGTTAGATGACAGCTTGAATAATAAAACTACTTTTCCATAATTGTGATATTAGCCGTGTGAATCAGCTCAGTTACTTACATTGGTGACATCAGGCTGTAGCAGCACTACAGTAACATGGATACAAATGCGGACAGTCATACTGATGGAGACCAATATGTCTGTGCATTTACTCGAGCAGCAGCACTCCTGCATATACTCATATCTAATGAGGCTGAAGAACTTCACAGAAGATAAATAGTTGGATACTTTTGTCTTAAAATATTATTTTTGCTGAACATAATTATCTGAATCAGATTCTTTATGTGAGGAAAGTTTATTTTCAGAGACTGAGCATGTGCTGCCTGCTGAAGGTTAAAGTTTTATGTCATGTATACAAAGCTTTTTGTTTTACAGGTCGAGTTCAAATCCATTCAGTTACTTTTGTTCAGGATGATGACACGGTGGGTGGAAACTAGCTCGCTAATACAGAGCAACACACTCGTGTGCAAAAACCAGCCTGACAACTTACCAAAGTGATACATAGAGACATTCAGTGCACTGATATTATACAGTGCCTTTTCTGATTCACCCAGTAACACACACATCTATACAGTGCTTTCATCCAACACCTGATGGATGCACTGGGGGCACGTCGGGGGTGAGCTGCTTGCAGAGGAGGAGCCAGGCATCGAGGCACTGACCCTTAGTGAGTCATTTGGAGAAATCTGGTAATAAAAGTGTCAGAAATGTAAAGATTCTCAAGAACTAAACGCTTGTGTCACTTTTTTGAAATGATATGCAACGTACTAAAAGAAAGCTCCACATGTTCTTACAACACAGACCGTAACATGGTGAAGGAAATTCCTCCACAGAGGGAGGTCGTGAAAGCTTAACTAAGCTGTCCCACCCTTACTGCTGAGGTCAAAGGCAGACAGGTGTGCGTGTGAAACCCTGACTCGAAACAGTGATGTGCACGGCATGGACGCAATCCAGGGTTCGCCTGTTTGGATGAAGCACAGGGGCACCGTGTGGGCCAGTTTCAGAGTGAAGGGTGTTTGCTGACCTGCTCATGTCGGTAGTTTAAAGAAGAAAACTCACTATTACACACATAAATGTTATATAGATGGTGCATTAGTGGCTGCAAGAGGGAAAAAAGTTACACGTTAAGCTTGGCAATGTGCTGAAATACTACTGGTGCCATACACAGTGACGTATTGACCTATTAACAGTAACACTGAACCCCCAGGGCAGAGTGACAACAAGTGAAATATTTACCTTAGAGGTGCAGCTATAAACACAGTTATGTACAGTCAGGAACAACATGTGTCATTCACGTGCATGGACACAACATGACAAGGATTTATGCTTACTTAGTCCATAAAGCTATTTAACTTCCATGCAACGCCATCACTGTGAACACAGGAGCACGAATGGCACGGACAAAAGGAATCACATGATCACTGACATTCTTAAATTCCAGTCACCACTTAATTTAAACTCACATTCAAGAAAAAGCGCTTGGGGGTGCTGCAACGGGCTGATTTCCTTTAAAGATATCGATGAACACTGATTCAGCGAAGGACTGGAGCTGATGTAAAAGTGTCTGAATGAACATGCCTGTAAACACAAAGGTATGAAAACGAGAGCTGCAGGTCGTCTGCGCTGACGGAGCTCCCACACAGCTGTGCGTTTCTCAGGAGATGAAGTGGTCAGATGAGGATCTCCACCATATCTGTGTCTGCTTCTTGTTGGCTCGACTGTGCTGGAGGAGCTGACTGATGCTGTGGGTGGGCCTGGATGGGAAGTCTGCGCTCCAGCGTGCTGGTGTGAAACGCCTGAGCATCTACACAAATGTGACAGTGAAAGACTGATGAGAACATTTCTCCTCTGATCCTGTCTGCTGTGTACACCTCGAATCTTATAGATCCTTCACATGTTGACATTACATCACGTTACACAATATCACAACAAAACGTTACATTAACTGTGATAATGTTGCCAGGAGTGTGTGTTGCATACATACATACTTTTAAATGATTTCTAAACCGTGAGCCACTACCGGTATTTTTACCTTCATAAAGCACCTCGTAACAGGTTGTTGTATACTCTCAAAGAGATTACTTGCTTCATGTTCACACAATACAACATGATGCCAAAGTGGAAAAAACGCTTGCTTGGAATTAGTTAAAAATAAAGCCCCAAATATAACAGAAGTATTCACGCTCTTTGCTCAGTACTGTGCGCTACAGCCTCCAGTCTTTATGATTCTAAGCTTGGCAAATCTATTGTTGGGCACTAGGGCTGCCACAAACGATTATGTTGATAGTCGACCAGTCACCGATTATTTTTGCGATTAGTCGACTAATCAGATCATCATCCATTGGACGTAAAACTACAGCTTATTGCACCAGCAGCATCTGCTCTTATATAACTATCATTAGCTTACAGCTTTAAGTGTTTAAGGTGCTAACTAAAAATAAAGAAAAGATGATAGTTTATTAAATTTGAATGAAATTTGCAGATTGTTTCGGTGAAGTTTAATAAACTCCTTGCTATCTAAAATATAACAGGACACCGGAGTAAATTCTGGAGCATCTCACACTTCTGATAATCAGCTGTCTGCTTGACTTAATTCAGCTGTGTAAAAACTATAACTTTGATCTCAGCCAAACCGATTTACTCAGGAACAAATAAAATACAAAAAAAGCCAAACAATAACATTTTTAAGTTATCTAAGTGACTCATATATCATGTTTAACCTGAGTAGCGAAAGACGGCGGTGGGTTTGAAAACGATTTGCCGGGAGTCCGGTGCTCTCATGGCCCCCGGCTAGCTATCGAGCTAGTGGGTAACAGACGTCTCCGAAAACGTCGGAGCGCTTTTGAAAATATGCGGTGTCCTGATAAACTGAGCAGATATTTGAGGTTTACACAGCTACATTCTCGCCTGAAAATATGTTAAACGTTTATTTTGTGACCCATAAAGAATAATAAGAGTAATATTAAAACTAGCTAGCTGCCGCCATTGTTGGAAACTGAGGTGGGCTGCGCTATGAATTCTGGGACACAGCTTCTTCTTCTTTGGGGTTTAACGGCAGCTGACATCCTTGTACATGCAGTGCTGCCATCTTCTGTTTCAGTCCGTTATTACACTCTTAAATCCTGCTACTTATTCCTGCGTCTTTTGGGATCTTACAAAGTTTCAAACGACGCGTCGACTATTAAATCAGTCGTCGACTAATCGTAGCAGCCCTATTGGGCACTTTCCCCCCATTTTTCTTTGCAGAACCTTTATCAGGCTCAGTTCTGGGCTCTGGCTGGCCCACCTAAGGACATTCACTGAACAGCCCAGTGCTGCAGCTGAGAAATATCCCCACAGAACCACGCTTCATTGTAGGGATTTTATTGGCCAAGTGATGAACGGTGCGATTAGCTCTGCGATTTGACAAAATATATGCAAGGTAAAGACCCTACAATATCACAAAGAAAACAATCAAGTAACCCCCTCCGAGCAAGTGCTTTGGTGACAGTGAGAAGGGTGAGTGGACAAAGTGACCTGGTCCAGCCCTAACTATATGCTTTAGCAAAAAGGGAAGTTTTAAGCCTAATCTTAAAAGTAGAGATAGTGTCTGTCTCCAAAATCTAAACTATGTATCAGATGACGTCTGTTGGTTCATATGTTTGCTCTACTGTTTATTTTGTTTACTACAATAGCCCCGTTTCCATTAGTATGACTTGGATCGACTTGCCACAGTTTTCCTTTAGGTGATACCTGGTACCAGGTACTAAAAAAAGTGATCCGAGCAGGTACTAAAATGTGATGTCATCAGACTGCATGCCACTGATTGGCTGGTTAGTGGCATCACTCCATGAGTCATGAGAGTGTCTCGTTCATGAAAATCTAAACTTTTATTAGATGGGTAAAGAATTGTGCTTCTCGTGGTCTGAGAATCCTTTAGGTGCTTTCTGGGAAACTCCAGGTGAGCCGTCACCTTCTACTGAGGAGTGGGCTCAGTCTGATGACTCTACCATACAGGCCTGATTGGTGCTGCAGAAATGGTTGGACTTCTGGAAGGTTCTCTGTCCACAGAGCAACACTGGAGCTCTGTCAGAGTGACCATCAGGTTCTTGGACACCTCCAGCTCCAGGTAGAGTCCTGGTGGCTCCAAATGTCTCCCATCTATGGATAATGGAGTCCACTGTACTCATTGGGACCTTCAATGCTGCAGAATCTCTTCGTACCCTTCTGCAGACCTGTGCCTCGATACAATCCTGTCACTGAGGTCTACAGACAATTCTTTGGACTTCATGGCTTGGTTGGTGCTCTGACACCTGTCCATGGTTTGGACCTTACAGAGACAGGTGTGTACTTTCCAGATCAAGTCCAGTAAACTGAATTTACCACAGGTGGACTCCAGTCAAGTTGTAGACACATCTGACAGATGAACAGTGGAAACAGGAAGCACCTTAGCTCAGATCTGAATGTCACAACAAAGGCTGTGAGTGCATTTCTTTGGCCTGCAGGAGAAACCTGAAGAGAACCCATGAAGCCTCACAGAGAACATGCAAGCTTCACACAGAACGGCCCAGCCGACTGGTGGATACAAATCCAGGTCACCCTTGTCTTGAGGCGATGGTGCTAACTCTGCGTCACTGTGTTGTAGAAGAACAAGCAATATTTGCTCCTCAGCCCTTCTGAGATTATGATTTTTGTCAATTTTATAGTGCACTACGTAAAAACAATTAAAGGAACACTGACCAGAGTACAGCAACTGGTCAGGTAAACTTCTGTGACGTTGATCTGGTCAGTGGTTGTAAATCAGGGTCAGCTGCTTTGGTGTCAATGAAATTAACAACAGGTGCACACGTAGAAGGACAGGGATGGTTTTCCCTCCTCGTATTTATGCTGGTGCAGCAGGTTCTGGGTTCCTCCTGGTGCACAACAATCTCCAGCCTCAAGTGACAGTGTCATCACTTGAGGCTGGAGATTTCTTAATCCTCCAAATTGATGACCAATGACTGACTCACCTTACCTAAATCCAATAGAGATCTATATCTGTATCTATATGGATGTATTTTTGGCCTTTATTGAATGGGACAGTGAAGAATCGACAGGGAGGGAGAGAGCAAAGGGCAAAGGGCCGTCTGATGTGTTAATGTTTTTTTAATATGGAAGAATGAGACGTCTCAGAGGTCCAGTTGACCCTGAACCACAGGGGTGGCTTTGCAAAGCCAGCGAGCTCGTCCAGGCTGCATGTGGCGTTATCCTTGGACAGTCTTAGGTAATGTGTGGCAGATCTAAAGCATTTACAGGTATAGAATAAAGCGCTGTAAGCATGTGACTGTAAATGGGTGAGTGTGGCTTGTAGTAGAAAAAGCTCTTACATGCTCACTACGAGTAGAAACGCACTATGAAATACTCGTGTCTTTACTTTCCAGTGCACAAAAAGGAAGCATGTGGACTGACTTCTGTTGTGAAGGTAAAATATAGCTGGCTGTGAGTCTGTCACAAAGAGGCTGACCTGCTATGCGGTCAGGGATGTAGACGGGACTGGGACTGGACAGGCGAGCTGGCAGCGTCATGCTCTGCAGAGCCGGAGTGCTGGGCTTGCTGGTGTCCTGACTGTGGCCCTTGTCGGTCTGCGTGTAACTGTCTCTGCTGCCTGTCTTTGAGTGTCCTGCAGTCATCGGTGTAGAAGGAAGGACCGGGGAGGGAGACGACGACATCGACTCCGTCCTGAGAGACTCCATGCGAAACTCGGGACCGAGCAGAACCCCTGGAGGAACATGAGAACAAGTGCTCCTCAGAATGAAGTCATGTACATGAAATAGTCACATGGGCTAAAACCTCTGCACCGACTGCTGCTTCTTACCCAGACTGCCCTTCCAACTCGTGTCCTTACGTTCTTCAGTGATTGGAGAGCTACTCAGTCCCAAGTTGTGAGAGAGCAATCCAGAACCACCCGTGTTGGAGATGGACATCAAGGACTTGGAGGGCCTCATGGCAGATGGTGCATCAGACTTAACAGGCTCCTTCCTAGAGCGCTGGTGAAGCACCTTAATCATGGCGTCCTTCTCAATGATCTGGGCGTGCAGATTCTTTATCCTGGATCAGAGCAGACGCAGCCACAGTTAATGTCTGGCTGTGACTGAAACTAAATCATGGATTGATTTTTAAAATAAGAAATCATTTATCATAAAATTACACTAAAAACAACTTAGCTCGATAGAATAAACACAATATATTGAATTTATATAACGCTTCTCTAGTCTTACTGACCATTAACCCCCTGAGACCCAAACTCTTTCATGCATTTTTAATTTCTCTTTGCTATTTGGGCTGATTGGGGCCTGACGAATGTAAAACAAAGAATTATCTTTTTAACCGATTTTTGTTTCTTAGAAAAATTAGTTCCACCTATGAGGACATTTGATTGCTGTAGCTCAGGAGGCAGAGCAGGTCACCTACTGATCGGTGGTTCGATCCCTGGCTCCTCCAGTCTGCATGCCAAGTATCCCTGGGCAAGATACCAACCCCAAGCTGCTCTCTGATGCGTCCATCGGAGTGTGAATGTCGTTAGAAAAGCACTCAGTTTAGAGTCAGTGCTTGTGAGTATGGGTGTGATTGGGTGAATGTGGCGTGTTGTATAGAGCGCTGCGAGTACTCCGGGAGAGTAGAAAAGCGCTGCATGAGAATCAGTCCATTTACATTTGTTTTACACAGCAGTGGCAGGATAACGTCCTCGTAAGTGGATCTCAGGCCCTTGTAGAGCAAAATTTAGTATTGTGGTCTAGACAACCCAAACTGTGAAGTCCACATGTGGACGCAGGTCCAAGAGGGTAAAAGACACAAACCGCTGAGAAAGTTAACAAACAGCAGAATAAAGAATGAGCTTGATTACATACAAGATACAAAAACAAGTGCAGCCTGAATATAATACGATGGCTTCAATCTACGATGAAAGCAGGTACCGTGGTATGAAGTGGTAACACTTTTCTATACCCGAATGCTTTCACACCACAAACACAGCTCTGCACAGAAGCAGCCCATGACGCTCTCTCCATCTGTTTGCACACCCTGACATAATCAAACAGCCCTTTGCAGAGGAGCAGTTTACCTGCTTTCCATGTCCAGACAGCGCCGATTGGCCATCAGAATCTCCTCCTCTTCCTTCTGGATTCGAGCCTCCACTGATGTGTCGTAGCTGCTGCTAGGAGAGTGGCTGATCATCGTAGCAGACGTATCCCTGCACAAACAAGGACAGGAGTGGCTCACACCCATCCTGGGGTTTCTCTTAAACAGACTGTTGGTCCTTATTGTTCCGAGGATGACGACTGGATGATCGCATCAGGAAAACAATGACAGCCACCTCTCAGGTGAGCAGCAACCTTCTTTGGATAGGAGCTCCAGAACAGGTGTAGAGCTACAGTTTTAGGATGGGCCCTTGTTGGTAATGATGCACACTTTCTCTGTGCAATGGCTTTGGCCATATTGTACCTTCCTCCAACAGGTGCGTAATAGCATGAACTACAGCAGTGATTACACTTCTGACATTTTTAACATCTCAGGCAGATCATATTTAAACATTAAATATTTACTGTTATGTATTTGCTCTGGTTTAACAGCTGCCACAAAGCTACGAAACCAGAGTTTGTTGTTAAAAATGAAACAAAAAGTGAACTAGCAGCTTAAAGTGTGTAACTGCCCCATCAAGCCTGAGGCTCTTATTTCTCTGACAAGAAAACCTCATTTCTGCTGTTCGATACCAAAGAAATTTAAACTTTTACAAATTCTGCCAAAAGCTAAACGTGACTCTGCTCTGCTTCACTTCTGCAGCATCAGGTAATGTTCACGAGTCATGGTTTTCTTCAGTTTGTGATCTACTGCAGAGTATTTATTTATTTTATTTATACATAGATATAAAATATGGATATGTAGTGATAAATGATCATAATTATAGTATTTCTGACTGAGTCAAAATCGAATCAGATCAGACCTTGTGAATCAGAGTTGAATGGGATATAGAAATCACTGATTCCCAGTCACAGCTGATGTTTGGTGGCCACAGACTGAAGGGGCAGCACAGCTGCTGCGCCTCTTGCCCAGAGAAGCTCAGATGGCTGTGAGTTTTGCGGGGCAGCTTTCCTATGGTCCCAGAAAATTGAGAGAAATGTTTTGTCCAAGTGACGTCTTCAGTCTCCGCTAAATGCAGATTTCCCAACCTTATAGTACAGAAACTGACCTCACAGCCCACTGTTCATTCAGTCAGCTGGTTTCAGTCTTTGTGCAAATGTCCTGTTTGTAAGGTGGAAACCTGCAGTCAGCTGAGACTGAAGACGTCACCTGGATGAGCGAGGAAACGTTTCTCCCACTGAAAACGTCCAGATGAACAGAATCAGCCTTTTGGGATTTGCTTACCTGGATGACTGAGCATGCACCACGACACATCTCGTGTTTCAAGATCCTAACAACTAAGACAAGCAATAATGTTGCTGAGAGACCGTATGAAACTACGAAAACCTGAAACATGTACCTCTGAGTAGCAACAGACGCTGCAGCATCCAGGGCGAACTGCCTCATTACACTTTCCTCTAAATACTTCTGCTCCCACTTGGTCATGTCAGCCTCCAGAGCCAGGATCCGTTCCTCCTTCTCCCTCAGGTGTTCCATCAGAGCTGTGGTGTTGTATTCTGACGAGATCACACCGCTGGTTTGAGCACCACCTTGACGCTGGAAGAGATGTATTTGTTTTATTTACACACACACACACACACACACACACACACTCTCTCTCTCTCTCTGCCGGTCAAAGGTTTTAGAAAACCCCAATATTTCCAGTTTTTCATTGAAAATTACACAGTTTAATGTTCCATTGCACTCTGAAATGAAAGCATGGTACAATTCAATTCAATTTTATTTATATAGCGCCATATCACAACAAAAGTCGCCTCAAGACGCTTCATAGATACAGAGAAAAACCCAACAAATAAGCAACTGGAGTGAAAAAATAAATCATGGAATCAGTTTATAGACCAGAGCGTATTTTAAACTTTGACTCATCAGAGTCGCCTCCTTTGGCAGATATAACAGCTGAACACAGCCGTGGCTTCTGTCTGCAACAGAAATCAAATCTTCTCCCATGTCTGCTGCAGACGTTCCATAAACGTGGACCTTGTAGCTGCTTTGCTTTCACTCTTCTGTCCAGTTCATCCCAAACCAGCTCGATGGGGTTTGAGTCTGGAGACTGTGCTGGACACTCCGTGTTTCCAAGCTTGGCACAGTTGGACTGTTTGGGTGATTATCCTGCTGTAGGATGAACCTCTGACTGAGCAGAGGCTCCTGCATGGAGCTGCAGAGGCTCCTGCATGGAGCTGCAGAGGCTCCTGCATGGAGCTGCAGAGGCTCCTGCATGGAGCTGCAGAGGCTCCTGCATGGAGCTGCAGAGGCTCCTGCATGGAGCTGCAGAGGCTCCTGCATGGAGCTGCAGAGGCTCCTGCATGGAGCTGCAGAGTGCTGTGAAGCTGTTCTGGTTCAGGGAGCCTCTCACTCTGTACGAGTCACAGACCCTGGATCAGCAAACAGCCCCAGACCGTCACACTTCCTCCTCCATGTTTGACAGTCGATGCCACACACTGTGGATCCATCCTTCCACCTACTCCACAGCAAAGATCCTGCATGATGAACCGAAGATTTCAAATGTTGATCCATCAGTCCATGAAACCTTCTTCCAGTCTTCAGCAGTCCAATGTTTCATGGCCCAGACGGGCCTCTGTCTTATTCTGATGTCTGGCTTTCTTGCTGCAGCTCGTCCTCTTAAACTTGCAGCTCGAAGTTTCTCCTCACAGCTGAAACTGAGACTTTCTCACTACGACCACTATGAAGCTGCTTGAAGCTGATGTCCTGTGAGCCGCCATCACACAGCTGTTAACTCCCAGGAACGTGTGTCTGAGTCAGTCGTGTCGTTGGGTCTGCAGACCTCTTCCTGTCACAGTTTGAAGGAAGCTGGACTCACTGACGCCTTGACTTTCTTTGCAGTTTCTCTGTAGGACAGACCTACATTTATAAGTGTTACGATGGTCTGTCTTCTACTGTTAATCGCCTTTTTGGAACAGCTGTAGGACTTAGCAGCACCAGCTTTCACGGCTGGATCAACCTCCACTGTTGCAGAGCAGCTTTAAATTGTTAACCTGTTTTTGTTCCCTGAAAAAGGCCATTTTCTGAAATGTGCATTATTTTTCAGTTTTGGGTAACCTTACCTTTTTTTAAACCTCTGGGAGGTCCCCACTTACCTTTTTACCATTTCGAGCTGTTCATTGGATTTGAACAACTTGAACAGAAATAAATAACTGGAAAAACTGGGTTGTTCTAAATCTTTTGACTGCGGGCGGTTTATCCTTCAAGCTCGGGTCCTCTACCAGAGGCCTGGGAGCTTGAGGGTCCTGCGCAGTATCTTAGCTGTTCCCAGGACTGCGCTCTTCTGGACAGAGATCTCCGATGTTGTTCCCGGGATCTGCTGGAGCCACTCGCCTAGCTTGGGAGTCACCGCACCTAGTGCTCCGATTACCACGGGGACCACCGTTACCTTCACCCTCCACATCCTCTCGAGCTCTTCTCTGAGCCCTTGGTATTTCTCCAGCTTCTCGTGTTCCTTCTTCCTGATATTGCTGTCATTGGGAACCGCTACATCGATCACTACGGCCGTCTTCTTCTGTTTGTCTACCACCACTATGTCCGGTTGGTTAGCCAACCAAGATCCTGTGGGTTGGAAGTCCAATCTCGCTCATACTGTATGTGAGGTATGTGTAGATTTAGTATTTAACAGACTTGCTGAAATAAATATATATATATATATATATATATATATATATATATATATATATATATCCTGCACAAAAGCCACCATTGCTCATGACAGCTTCAAGATGTCTCGAGCAAACTTTAAATGCGCCTGTGTGGTATGGGTTACATTTTATTTTAGAAAACTGTACCTGCTGATTCCAGGACCACTTGTAGCTCTTCACAAGCGGTCCTCGGCTCTCGACTAAATATTTTCACTCTTCTTAAGTATTTGTTCTGTATTACAGCGGATAACCAAATAGCATAGTTCACCATTAAACAATTGCTCAATAAGATCTTCATCTTCCAGTCATAAAGGCCATAATAAAGTGGTGACAAATTACCAAGAACTCAGCAGGTGGGATGGTGAGTCAGCACATGTGCTGTGTTACCTGTTGCATACGGAGTGACTCCAGCTCTCTCTCCAGTCTTGTACGAAGTCGGTGTTCAAGCTGTTCTCGCTTCTCACAGGCTGCCTGGAGCTGAGCCAGAGCCTGCTGCATCCTCTCCACCTTCTCCACGTAAACCTGCTTTTTCTTCAGCTGTGCACACACACGCACACACACACACACATTATGTTCCACCACTATTACAACCCTGTAATATTTTAGATTCTCATTCCCTGCATCATTATGCTCACTGCACATTCTGGTCCTCTCAGTGATTTACATGAAACAATTATTCCAATCATATGACATCACTGAATCTCCAAACAAATGTAAATCTGATCGATACACAGCCCATAGCAACAGCAGCTCCTGATCCATCACAGTTTACAGGTTTGTTTGTTGTGTGTGAAGCACAGAAACACAGTGATACGTGTTCTTGCTGCTGGTTGGCTGTAGTGCACAAACCAATGAGAACTAAAATCCAGTCACACTGTGGACATCATCATCATCATCATCAGTATCCAATGTCATAAAAAGCAGAAAAATAGGTGAATGCATGAGCATGTCATAGCAGTGGCTGTGACACTCGTGCTCATGTTAGTATAATGCTAACATGAGTGCAGCTGGCCCCCCTGGAAGCCCACAGTAATAAATTTAAAATTATGAGTTTGCTAAGTTACATATTTATAGAAATGTATTTATTAGGGGTGCAACGATACACAAAATTCACGGTTCGGTTCGATACTTTGGTGTCACGGTTCGATATTTTTTCGATACAAAAAAATGTTCATGCCTTTTTAATTTGTCATTTATTAAAATTATAAATATATATTTTAACACAAAAGTACAGTTTTTGAATTTAACCCTAACCCTTGTGCGTGTTTTTTATTTTGACAGCGAATGCGCACCTGCGGACCACTTATGTGCAGCCCTGGTTATTTAGCTCGTCATATCGCAGCCACAGAAATTCTTTTGTCCATGAAACCATAAAGCTGCACTTTCTTTTTGCCTTATAGTCTGATTTGTCATAACTTCTCCGTTTTGTGGTAAGCTTTTCTTTGGCTGTCACTTCTTCACCCTGACCTGTCTTATTTGGCTCAGCAGAACTGAAATGCTTTTACACACACTCACATAAGCTCAGCGATTCTCTGCGATCAACCTCTCACATGTTTAAGCTGTGGGAGATTTCACTTGTCATGTTTGCATAGTAAGCTAACGATTGATAAGACGATGTCAGAGGAATTGGTGCGCAAATTATCATCACTCACAGATCAGTGCTGTCGCTCTCTATACACAGTTCGCACGATTGCAAAGTGAAAGCAAAAAAACAAGCGCAAATTCAAACGCGACTTCAATATGTCACATATTGACAGTGGCTCACCGATGCCAATGACATAATTACCCAGCTACATTTCTGAAAGAATGCAAAAGCATTGACATATATTTTTCCTACAATAGCCCGACGGGCAGGGAAGAGATAGATTTTGGTAGCTCGACTGAAAAGATCGCTAGCTCCGGGACGTCGGGCTAGCGATTTTGCAAGCCTTGTATCTGATTGAGGAATCACTCATCTTTGGAAAAGAGAGTTTATTACAGAGAAATGTCTCTTTCCAAAATAAAAGCTATACTATCCGCTTCTTCTGGGCTATATTCTCAGCAGCATAAGGAGAATCATGTGCTAACAGCTGTCTAAATGACTCGGCTAAAGTTAGTAGCATGCTTGTTGTTTTTGTCTTTGCACTAGGATGATGTCGGTGTAAATGTGCAGTCATATTCGTTGTGTTCCCACTAGTGCTTTCAGGTTAATCTCGTTGAAATGACCTTAACGCCACAACACGGCAAATCTCCGTTAACGAGCTACCGCCGATCGCCCCGTGCATGGGGCTAGACGGCCAACACGTTAACGAGCTAACTGCGCTAACACACTAGTTCACATCAATGTAATTAAGCATTGCATGGCACATCCAACATACTGTTTTACCTTAGTCCATGACTCGCTTACCTTCAGGGTCATACGTCACATGAAAACCAAAATAATTCCAAACGCCAGATCTGAATGAGGGTGGGGGAGGTGCCCTGCGCTCTTCCTCCTGACGATGCTGTCTGTGTTGAGCGCTCAGTGGATCTGCGCTCGACAGTGCAGCCTAGGCGGAGTAGTCGAACGCAGATTCACTGAGCGCTCAACACAGACAGCATCGTCAGAAGGAAAGTTGATAAAATAAATTACAAATGTTGTATTGTTCGATACATATGCGTACCGAACCGAAAGCACTGTATCGAACGGTTCAATATCGATACGAATATCGTTGCACCCCTAGTATTTATATAAAAAGTGAATTAAAACTGGTAATTGGAGCTGGTTAGTTAGTGAGATCGCTCATTACTCTGACCTGAAGTCACTGCTCTCGTAGGGACGTTTGTGCCCCAGTGGCTGGTGGCTCACACACTGGCCTGGTAGCCATTGATAGTCAACAGCCTGTGATGGGTATGTTTTCTGAATAAAACGTTTAGTGGTGGGCAGACACTCTGCGATTTTTGGCCCATTGTGAGCCGATTTTTCAGTCGTGCGACCGTTTTGGTGATCGGTGAGTTTGGCCTTCATCGTGCGTCGTGTAGTATACGCCGGGTAACGAGAAGCGATTAACACCTCACGACCAGCTCCCGATCATCAATCGCTTGGTCGTGAGGATTTCAAACCGTCGTGAGGGTGTCACCGCAACTGCTCACACTGCGCACGTGCAAAGACATAAACGTCGCCTTTGTAACAGGGACTCAGCCAGCAGAGCCACTCCCTCCACGGTCAGGACCAATAAGATCATGAGCAGCTCCTGACAGGATACAAGATTTATCATTTTGTGCCTGCAAAACTTCTCCTGTTTGAGGTGAATATTTCTCTGTAATGAGGAGCAAACGTTCTGTGGAATTTGTGTGTGAATGTGTGAAAATGGAAAGCGTGCTCCTAAAACGTGTCCAGGGTCAAATGTGAACCTTGTTACTCATTAGATGAGCTCTGAATATTACCAGGCTGTGCTCAGAGTGTGACCTTAACCTGCCACGTTCTCAGAAACTCTTTCGTTTAGCTACACAAGCTTTATAGCTTTTTATGCACCGTGTTTAAGCTACAATTCAATTCAATTCAATTCAATTTTATTTATATAGCGCCAAATCACAACAAAAGTCGCCTCAAGGCGCTTCATAGATACAGAGAAAAACCCAACAATCATATGACCCCCTATGAGCAAGCACTTTGGCGACAGTGGGAAGGAAAAACTCCCTTTTAACAGGAAGAAACCTCCGGCAGAACCAGGCTCAGGGAGGGGCGGCCATCTGCTGCGACCGGTTGGGGTGAGAGAAGGAAGACAGGATAAAGACATGCTGTGGAAGAGAGACAGAGGTTAATAACAGATATGATTCAATGCAGAGAGGTCTATTAATACATAGTGAGTGAGAAAGGTGACTGGAAAGGAAAAACTCAATGCATCATGGGAATCCCCCGGCAGCCTACATCTATTGCAGCATAACAAAGGGAGGATTCAGGGTCACCTGGTCCAGCCCTAACTATATGCTTTAGAAAAAAGGAAAGTTTTAAGCCTAATCTTAAAAGTAGAGATAGTGTCTGTCTCCCGAATCCAAACTGGAAGCTGGTTCCACAGAAGAGGGGCCTGAAAACTGAAGGCTCTCCCTCCCATTCTACTTTTAAATACTCTAGGAACAACAAGTAGGCCTGCAGAGCGAGAGCGGAGCGCTCTAATAGGGTGATATGGTACTACAAGGTCATTAAGATAAGATGGGGCCTGATTATTTAAGACCTTGTATGTGAGGAGCAGGATTTTGAATTCAATTCTGGATTTAACAGGAAGCCAATGAAGGGAAGCCAAAACAGGAGAAATATGCTCTCTCTTTCTAGTCCCTGTCAGGACTCTTGCTGCAGCATTTTGGATTAGCTGAAGGCTTTTCAGTGAGTTTTTTGGACATCCTGATAATAATGAATTACAGTAGTCCAGCCTGGAAGTAATAAATGCATGAACTAGTTTTTCAGCGTCACTCTGAGACAGGATATTTCTAATTTTAGAGATGTTGCGCAAATGGAAGAAAGCAGTCTTACATATTTGTTTAATATGTGCGTTGAAGGACATGTCCTGGTCAAAAATGACTCCAAGGTTCCTCACCGCGTTACTGGAGGCCAAGGTAATGCCATCCAGAGTAAGAATCTGATTAGATACCATATTTCTAAGATTTTCAGGGCCGAGTACAATAACCTCCGTTTTATCTGAATTAAGAAGCAGAAAGTTAGCGGCCATCCAGGTCTTTATGTCTTTAAGACATTCCTGCAGTTTAACTAATTGGTGTGTGTTATCTGGCTTCATGGACAGATAGAGCTGGGTGTCATCTGCATAGCAGTGAAAATGTATGCTATGTCTTCTAATGATACTGCCTAAGGGAAGCATGTATAATGTAAACAGAATTGGTCCTAGCACTGAACCCTGTGGAACTCCATAATTAACCTCAGTGTGTGAAGAGGACTCTCCATTTACATGCACGAATTGGAGTCTATTAGATAGATATGATACAAACCACTGCAGCGCAGTACTTGTAATACCTACAGCATGTTCTAATCGCTCTAATAGGATATTATGATCAACAGTATCGAACGCTGCACTGAGGTCTAGCAGGACAAGCACAGAGATGAGTCCACTGTCAGAGGCCATAAGAAGATCATTTGTAACCTTCACTAAAGCTGTTTCTGTGCTGTGCTGAGCTCTGAAACCTGACTGAAACTCTTCAAATAAACCTCTGCAGATGATCTGTTAGCTGTTTGACAACTACTCTTTCAAGGATTTTTGATATGAAAGGAAGGTTGGAGATTGGCCTATAATTAGCTAAGACTGCTGGGTCTAGAGATGGCTTTTTGAGTAAAGGTTTAACTACAGCCAGCTTGAAGGCCTGTGGTACATAGCCGATTATTAGAGATAGGTTGATCATATTTAAGATCGAAGAATTAATTAATGGCAGGACTTCTTTGAGCAGTTTTGTAGGAATGGGGTCTAAAAGACACGTTGATGGTTTGGAGGAAGTAATTATTGAAGTTAACTCAGAAAGATCAATTGGAGAAAAAGAGTCTAACTTAATATCAATGGTACTAAGAGTAGCTGTAGATAATATTACATCTGTGGGATGATTATTGGTAATTTTTTCTCTAATGATAAAAATTTTATTTGTGAAGAAGTTCATGAAGTCATTACTAGTTAACGTTAAAGGGATGGTTGGCTCAAAAGAGCTCTGACTTTTTGTCAGCCTGGCTACAGTGCTGAAGAGAAACCTAGGGTTGTTCTTATTTTCTTCAATCAGTGATGAATAGTAAGATGTTCTGGCTTTGCGGAGGGCTTTCTTATAAAGCAGCAAACTATTTCTCCAGGCTAAATGATGATCCTCTAGATTTGTGACACGCCATTTCCTCTCCAGATTACGAGTCATCTGCTTTAGGGTACGTGTTTCAGAATTATACCACGGAGTCAGGTACTTCTGATTTGAGGCCTTAGTTTTCACAGGAGCTACAGTATCCAGAGTCGTACGTAGTGAGGAGGTGAAATTATTAACAAGATAATCGACCTCTGTTGGGGTAGCGTTCAGATAGCTGCTTTGCTCTGTGTTGGTACAGGGCATTGGAGATGATAACAGTGGGTGGATTATATTCTTAAACTTAGTTACAGTGCTTTCAGAAAGACATCTACTTTGATAAAGTCTACTCTTCACCGCTGTGTAATCAATTATTGTAAAAGTAAATGTTATCAGGAAATGATCAGACAGGAGAGGGTTTTCAGGAAACACTGTTAAATGTTCAGGTTCGATGCCATATGTTAAAACAAGATCTAGAGTGTGATTAAAGTGGTGGGTGGGTTCTTTTACATTTTGAGAGAAACCAATTGAGTCTAATAACAGATTAAATGCCATGTTGAGGCTGTCATTTTTAGCATCTACATGGATGTTAAAATCACCCACAATAATTATTTTATCTGAGCTCAGAACTAAATTAGATATAAAGTCTGAGAAATCAGACAGAAACTCTGTGTAAGGCCCAGGTGGACGATAGATGATAACAAGTAAGACTGGTTTCTGAGTTTCACAGCTGGGGTGGACAATGTTAAGCATCAGGCTTTCAAATGAATTAAAAGTCTGTCTTGGTCTTTCATTAATTAATAGGCTGGTGTGAAAAATTGCTCCCACACCGCCCCCTCGGCCTGTGCTTCGAGATTTCTGGTAGTTAGAATGGCTCGGGGGTGTTGATTCATTTAAACTAACATAATCATCCTGCTGCAACCAGGTTTCTGTAAGGCAGAGTAAATCAATTTGTTGATCAATTATTAAGTCATGTACTAACAGAGACTTGGAGGAGAGAGACCTAATATTTAATAATCCACATTTCACTGTTTTACTCTTTGGTTCAGATGTGGATACTGTATTGTTCTTTCTTTGTGATTGTTTATGTTTAAGTTGTTTGTTGCTGGTTTTTAGTTTGTTTTTTGTCTTTTTGGAAGCTGACACAGTCTCTATGGAGATGGGTTTTTGGGGGGGTAGCAGGAGGAGAGAAGCTGCAGAGAAGCGTGTAAGACTGCAACTCTGCTTCCTGGTCCCAACTCTGGATAGTCATATTTTGGGGGGTTTAATAAATTTGTCCATATTTCTAGAAATGAGAGCTGCTCCATCCAAAGTGGGATGGATGCCGTCTCTCCTAACAAGACCAGGTTTCCTCCAGAAGGTTTGCCAATTATCTATGAAGCCCACATCGTTTCTGGGACACCACTCAGACAGCCAGCAATTTAAGGAGAACATGCGGCTAAACATGTCACTCCTGGTCTGATTGGGGAGGGGACCAGAGAAAACTACAGAGTCCGACATTGTTTTGGCAAAGTTGCACACCGATTCAATATTGATTTTAGTGACCTCCGATTGGCGTAACCGGGTGTCATTACTGCCGACGTGAATTATGATTTTACTGAATTTACGTTTACCCTTAGCCAGCAGTTTTAAATTTCCTTCAATGTCGCCTGCTCTGGCCCCTGGAAGACAATTGACTATGGTTGCCGGTGTCTCTAGCTTCACATGTCTGAGAACAGAATCGCCAATTACCAGAGTTTGACCCCCGGCGGGTGTGTCGCCGAGTGGGGAAAAACGGTTAGACACATGAACGGGTTGGTGGTGTACCTGGGGCTTCTGTTTAGGACTATGCTTCCTCCTCACCGTGACCCAGCCGCCCTGATTCCCCAGCTGCTTGGGGTCTGCCGGGGAACAGCTAGCGGGGCCTACGCTATTTTCGGCTGCACCAGCTACAGGGGCCTGGCTAGCTACGGGTGAATGAAGGGTGCGAAGCCGAGTCTCCAATTCAGTAATCCTGGCCTCCAGCGCTGCAAATATGCTACATTTGTTACAGATATCATTACTGCTAAAGGAGGCCGAGGAGTAACTAAACATCTGACACAATGAGCAAGAAAGTGCAGGAGGGACAGGTGAAGTAGCCATGGTGCTAATGAGTCGGCTACGAGCTAAGCTAAGCTAGCGAGACAGTACAGAGACAGTGAGTGAATACTTTGGCTATAAATTAGGTAGTGAGTACACAGAAAGTGTGCTTCGGAGGAAGCACGTGAAGATTATACTATGAAAGAAGAATGTATTTAAAAGTTGTTAATTAAATCGCTAAGCAAATAAGCTACTCAGAAACACCACCGTGTTTGAGCAGGAACAGGAAGTGATACTCTACCACAGAGCGAGCGAACACCAAGTGACAGCGCCACCAGCTTAGTAAACCTATCAGGAACAGATCAGTTACATCTGTAGGCTGATCCATTTCATCAATAGAAATAATTCCACTCTGATCGGCATAGAAACTCATTCCCAGAGGACAATCCTAACGTTTACATTTATAAATGACAAACTGCGTCTGCCACATCAGAAGCAAACAGGAACATCAGTCTGTACATTTATTTATCTCCTCGCACTGATCTAATGGCAACGTGAAGGATTTCCTGTAGAAGCTGTGCCTCATTGTACTCTTGGAGTTGTTTTTCTCAGAAAGTAATTAAAGGCTGATCTGCACCACTAAACTTACATGTCATATGTGTGTGTTGTTAAGTGTGTAATCTTCATACACAGCCCTAGAAAAGTGTTTACTCAACATCTATAAATGTAATGCGTCTAAGTCAATGAAAGCAGCGTAGTCAAAAAGGCCACACCTCCTCCTCCAACTTGACGACTTTGGCCTGGGCGTTGTTCAGCGCCTGGTCTCTGATCTCGATGTGCCTTCTCTGGTCCTCCGTGGTCGAGCGCAGTGCGTTCAGCTCCATCTCCAGCTTCTCCTTCTCACGCAGCGTCTCTTTGTCTGAGCGCACAGAAGGACATGAAACACTGAACACTGTCCTCACCACAGCAGACCTCAGATACACACTCAATGACACATAAATGACTGACAGTTAACATTTGATGCCACACTAAACACAATTATGTCAAACATGGATCAGCCCAACATCTTATGTACATTTTATATTTGTATAATCTTATATAAAATGATAACTCGTTGTAATTATCACTTTCTTTCTTTGTTATGACAAGAAAACCATCCAGCTTAAGATAAACTCCTGACATGATACGACTGGTTAGAGCGTGCACTGTCCTCTGATCAGCTGAACTCTGTTTCACAGCTTCACCAAGTGAGGCGACAGCACTGAAGTTTCCAGAAGCTTCCTTATGAGTGATCGTTGGTGTTGTTGCTATGATGATCACACGAACTTTAAGGATGCACCGTCAAGCACTGAGAAAACGCAACATGTGAGTCAAACGCAACATGTGAGTCTAACGAACACGTTCAAGCGTCCACTAGAAACGTAGTCAGTGAGCGCCAGGCTCCAAGCGCACATCTGTCAGCTGACAGTGTTTGCTGGCTCGTCCACAGAGAAACCCAACAAACCCGAGTAAAGTGAACAGGAGTCACTACTTTTGCACGTCCGTCGTTGTCTCTGTGTTCGGATACGCCCCAACCGAGGCAGGCACAGCAATAGCAAGCCCCTCCCACAGATAAGGGGCTGATTCAGTACAGCATGAAAGGGACGGTTTCACAACAAAACAGGAACAACACACATTTCTCAACTTCACACAAAGGAGTGATGTCAGTGTATTTGTCAGAAAGAAAGGCTCGACACACTTTGATATGAACCCTGTCAGCGCGAAACCTGACAGGTCTCAGACAAACGCGCTTTAAATGAAGTCCACATAACGTCCCAAACAAGAATAATAACACTTTACACACAAACTGCTTCCTGACAGTTAGACAACCGATAAAATGAGGAAGGTTCACAGAATTTGTGAGGCTGTCTCTGATGTGCCAGGTTGAATTTCACAGTTTGTATCATGTTCTTAATTATTTTGAAGTTAATTGTGAGTCCAGAAACCCCAAAAGTAAAAAACAAAATAAAAACTTAGCAGGTCGAGTTTCTGCCCCGAATAATCACCTCGCTCTACTTTTTAATATCCAAACAGGGAACGCCGGGAATGCTGTAACAGTTCTGAGACTTTCAGCACTGTGTGCTGTGATTCTTGTGCTGCCTGTTAATCATCTCAGCTGGAGTAGACTGGACCTCTTTTATTTAATGCGAGTCCTTTATGAGATGATTGAAGGTGGCTGCCATTAAAACCTGGTGACTTGCAGCATTGCCGTGTGAGCTCCATGGACTGCTAAAGATAATGTCGAATGAGTGAAAGCTGAGTGTGTTTGTGGCACCGATGAAGTGTAAAACACTGCTTTCACATCGGGGACATGCTGATGGTTTGACCACCAGCGAGTAGGGATGGGTATCGTTTAGGTTTTATCCGATACCGGTGCCAAATCGGTACTTTTGAAACGGTGCCGGTGCTCAAACGGTGCTCAAACCGGTGCTTAAAGAATGGAGAACACAAAATTGGTCCAAAAACCTCTCATGTTCAGCTGTTTTTTGTAAAAAGATAACAATGTTAGCCTTTTCTGCAGCTATGGGGCATATATGGTATCACTGTTGGCTGGAAGCAGTGCTTAAACAATGGAAAAAACACCAACTTTGTCCTAAACCTCTCATGTTTAACTGTTTTCCACTTTTTCTTTGGTCATTTTAGCCTTTTTGTCCAGGGTGAAGGGAGTATCTGCCATCAAACAAGAAGACAGCCGCATGTAGCTATGATGATGTTTGCTAGTTCACCTTACATGCATTAATGTAATAACGTGGTTAGCCTACTCAACGTAAATTAGCTACTCACGCAGAGAAGAACGGCTGCTGCTGCATCATCATCCTCATCATTTCTGCTACACTGGCAGGGCTAGGGGCCAGGACTCTCCTCTTCATGTTTTTGGGGGATGTTGCATAACAGGCAACCCACCCGCAGTAGATGTGCTCGGTGTGAGGTCTCGCAGCAAGCTATCAAATACGGCGCATTTCTGGGCTTTTAAAAAAAACGCTATGCGTCGCCAGGTGTTTCATCGGATTCTTGGTGTTACCTCCTTTGACAGTATCACAGTATCAGCTTAAAGCACTTGTTGCTGCTGAGTTTGCATCTTTTGCTGTGAAGTACAGCCAGACTTTTGACCGCTTCGCCTTGGACATTTTTAATCTGTAGCTCTGCTCTAACAGAACGTACGTACCTGGCCCCGCCTACTATCCTTGGAAACGTAAAATGATTGGCTAGAATCTAAAGTGTATCACAGCTCAGGAAAAAAAAGCACCGAAATAAAGCACCGAAATGTGCGCTGCTTTTCGGTCTGGTTACTACCGTTTATGTCAGAACACCGGTACCCATCCCTACCAGCGAGGGTCCGCAGGTTACGGCCCTTCATTTGGACTGTTTAATGAAAAAACTTACTGATACAGGTTGATGACAGAAAATAATCTGAGAGGCTCACCTACATAGAACAGCTGAGTGTCAGACACAGTCTGTCCAGCTCAACAAGCAAGTCGTCCCGACATAAAAGAGTTGACAAAACTATTGTCTGCTTAGTTTCCATGTGGACACCAACAGGCAACAGTGATGTGCATCATCCTCTAATAGCCTGCATTCTGCTGACAGGTGTTATATTAGAAAATAATAATAATAACTCGTCATTATTCCTCAGGAAGGTTGTTGGTTTGATGCTGTCTATGTGTGGCACTTACTCTGTGTCAGGAGCTGGGAGATGGTTTTGCGGTTGTCCTCCGAGCCGTCACACTCCTTAGCAGCGAGCTGCTTATTAGCGGTTTCCATGCGCTCTTAAAAACAACAGCACATAACACAAAATCTTGGTGCCTGGGTATACACACATACAGCACAATGCATTTCAATGACACTGGTATGGCGTTATCATTGTGCCTCTATTCTGAGCGCATGTAAAAAACCAAAAGAAAAAAACCAACAACACGCAAAAAATTATTTGGAGGGAAGAAAAGTTTAATGTCTCAATGCAAGAAATGTATTCCAGTTAGGGCTGGGCCATATCATACCGTCCACGGTAATACCGGTGTAATGTTGGGCAACGATAAGAAAATGAAATATGGCGATAGAGTATGGGTAAAACGCACATGCGCAGTGCCTTTGTTTACCTACGCACATGGAAGGAAAAAGCATGGCGGCGACGGAGAATAAGAAGGGCGAAAGTGGATCGTTGAATGAAACGATGAACCTGAACTGGTTTGTAAAAATGCTGCAGCTTCACTGGTGGAACTGGTTTAGCTTTGGTCCGTCAGATACACAACAAAGCACTATTTTTGGTAGCGCATGCTAGCGGGCCGTCGTTATTACCGTGTTGTTTGGAAAATACGGCGCACTTAAAATCAATCCTTTGATTTCTCTGAAAGTCGACAGAGCCCCTTATAATCCCGTGTGCCTTATGTATGAACTCTGGTCGTGTTTACTGACCTCGAAACGATTTTATGTGCACGGCGCTCGAAAATCTGTCAAATGTTTCAGTACGACTTTGCTGAGCTACGAAGCCGCACCGCTCGATGGATTGTGGGAGCATTACGGCTATCGTAGGCGGAGCCTCGCGGAGTGATACGTACTGTGCTTCAACATAATGTTACCGTATTGTGTGTGTATAACCTCTTTTTAAGTTGTGTGGATGTTATACATGGTTATGCTGAGGATATGTCGGCCAGTTTCCACTGGAAATGCCTTTTGGTTAAACTGTCAATGCACTGTTACATTTTTACATAACTTTAATGCACATAAAAAACAGCTGCTTGTTTAAGTGAAAATATATTAGTATAGTGTCAATTATATCGTCAGTTATATCGTTATCGCAAATTTTCAAATGTATATCGTGATAAATATTTTTGGTCATGTCACCCTGCCCTAATTCCAGTGTTTGCTATTATCCACACACACAATAACAGCCGCTCTCGCTCAGTTGTTGGTATTTGCGCTTGCTCAGATCTCTGCTCCCTGCACGCTCAACTCTCCGTACACCGTCATAAGTGTGCCACAAAACCAACCAATTACAGACTTGGATGCAAATATTCTGATTGGCTGTAACGGTCTCCAATCAGCTCGCTAGCTACTGCATTCTGGAAACACTGTCCAGAATGTAGCTAAATCCATTTTCGGTTAGGATGTTTCATTATTTAATTTTAAAATATATAAGGTTACATGGAGATATAAAAATTTGTTTATAGGCAATTCTTCTAGAGTTAAATAGTGGGGAAGGAAATGCAGGAGACTGACAAAACACAAATATGCCCAAAACACCAAATTCGCCCGAGACATAAACAACTCATCAGCAAAAGCTAGCAATGTTGCAACGCAAGCTAACACGAACCCTGGAGCCCCGAATGATTTGGTGAGCGCTACAGAATCACTCAGGTCGGAACTGAAAGAGGATCACGACAGTCTACAAAAGGATATTAATTCTCTACACCAAGAAATGGGCAACAAACTGGACAAAACAACTGAAGAAATGAAAGGAGTATCAGAGAGAGTGGCCACAGGTGGGGAAATGAGGGCGCGACTGTGGAGCTGAGCGGAGCGCTCACCGTATTCAAAACAAGCTGATCGAGGAGGGACAGTACCTGACTTTTTGGAGTTGGGGAAGAAGAGGAAGGGACGTTTTCAAACACCCTACACAAGAATATGAATCCACTGAGAGGACCAGGCCGTGTATACAGCACCGCACATGAAGCCAGCCTCAAGCTGCACAGTTTTGATTACTTCTCCACTCGGTGAGCGCTTCGCTCAGCTCCACAGTCGGCATTTTTGCCACCATTGCTATACAACACGCAATGTCACAGCCGCTTCAATTCATTAGAAGAGAGAAGCGGCACCAACAGCAGGAGTAAAGGCAGTGGACAATTAGGATCCTCTCCTTATGGAAGAGACAGGACACAGGTGATATTTCTACATGAAACATGTCAAAAAGGTTTGGATATACAAATTCCATCTTCAGCTCACATAAGAATAGCAGGAGAGGAGGTGCAACTACCCTGATATCAAGCAATGTTAATGTTGAAAAGATTGAGGAAGATGAGGATCAAGAAGGCAGATATGCAACTGCGAAAGGAAAGAGTGTCACAGTAGCTCGTGTGTATGCACCTCCAGAGGGGGACACACATTTGACAAGATTACCACCAAGTGTGACGGAAATTCCTGATGTGGACTGGAATACGACTTTAACAATATCGAGGACACAACAAGCTTTAAACAAAATAGAGAAATAATAAATCATTCTTATAAAAGAGACGGGGCTCTGCAGAGGGACGCACACCCACCAAAGCATGGTGGTGGCAGTAAAATGGGAACAGCAGACATATCTGACCATAATGCTATTTATTTAACTATGCATCAAAATAAACAGACGAACATTATGGAAAATGGCGTGTTTAACAAAAAAAAAGAAATCCAGGACTGCAGAGAGAACAGACAATAACATAGGACACAGTTAAGGTAGCAAAATGTCAAAATTTCTACACTGCTTTAAAACTCAGCATGACCCGTCTGAACTGGTGGATGAAAAAGAAATTGTAGATTATTTTGCTGGATTAGACGTCCCCTCTGTAGGAACCTTTCCAGTGACACCTTAACCTCACTGATCACTAAAGCAAAGCGTTATAAGGCTGTACCATTCGTTTGGCTACCCCAGTGAATGGTACAGCTAGCCCCCCTTTACTGGATTCATCTGTCCTTTTGGGGACAGATCCAAGTCCATCCAACCGATCCCGTATTTCTGTAAACGCTGGGAGCTGAGACGGGGTACAGCTGTTACAGGTCATCATTACATTTGAAGTCATTTGAGGAATGTTGGTCATGTTCTTCACTGTTTCTCACCTCTGAGGTCTCTGTTGAAGTCGTGCAGCCGGCGCACCTCCAGCTCCAACTTGTTCCTCATAGTTTTCTCCAGGGCCTCCCTCTTGGAGGAAGACTTTGCCAGGTTTTCATAGGCCTCTGAGACCAGCTGGATCTCCATTTCCAGCTGTTCACAGATACAGAAAGAGTGAAACTGTATACCAGTTACTGGTCCAAACTGGCCTTACCAACAACACCACTGTTCTATTGTCTGTTAGCGCTTTGAAACACATTTCAACCAAACTGTTCAGGAACGCATGAAGAAAACAGATTATAACCAAAAACATCTTCTTCTTCACACAGTGCTGCACTTGTCTTGCTGTTAGGCTGAACGTGTCAGCATCAGGTTTGAAGGAGTACTCTGGTTTCAAACAGGTCAAAGGTCATGTTGAACACTAACATCTGAAACTTAGTGGGCAACACTGTCTGCACATGTATCTAAACAGATGACTGCTAAACTTCTTACCTTGTGTAATTTAGTGACTTTCTCGCGACAGGACTCCATTTCCTGCCTCAACATCCTGTTTTCGTCTGTCAGTGTATCTACCATCTGCTGGGCACGGGCCATCATTGCAAAGGGCTCCCCCTGCAGGTGAGTGTAGGACTGTGAAAGGGGGAAAGGTCCAGAATGGACCGACAGCTGCGGTTGGGAAGGTCCTTGGAATGGCGGCTGCTGCTGCTGATGATGATGATGCTGCTGCTGCTGCTGCTGATGATGATGATGATGATACAGATGGGGAGGCTGCTGCTGCTGATGATGATGGTGCATCCTTGGTGTGGAGCCATAGGGATCTGGACAAAAACCATGACTCCTCTGTGGTGGGTGAAGCGACCCTGAGGTAAAAGACTCTGCCAACTGGTGGGAGCCGGTACTATGTGGACTACGAGGGACCGCCGTGAGTAAGGGCTCTCCCTGGTTCTGGGGTTGCTGATGAGGGAAGGAAGGATGAGAGGAGTGGGAGGCACTAAGGATGTTGCTAAGGATTGAGGACTGAGTGCGCGATAAAGAGCCCACTGAGGTGACAGAGGAGGTGGGACTGTGCTGTTGAAGGGGTCGCTGGGTGTGAACTAAGCCTTCCTTACTGGACCTGCAGAAAGCATGGTTACACATCTGTAAGTCAGTTGTTTTTGCACACTGTTGAACATTTATTAGCATACAGTTCGCTGAAACAGACACAGCATGTGTCCACAGCTATTTTATTGACCTTTTTTTCATTTTCATTTGAGCCCAAATGATTTGCTCCAATCACATTTTAACAGTAAACAAACAGTAAACAAACAGCGCCTTTCTAGTCTAGCTGACCACACAAAAGCTCACATTTAACCTGTGTCACTCACACACACACACACACACACACACACACACACACACACACACACACACACACCTGCCATGTTTGCAGCAGCAGAAAGTCCCCACAGTCACACACAGAGGTAGAAACATGTTGCTGTTTAAGGCTACAGGACGAATTCACTGCATTGAGATTTGTGGTTGAGACCGTTTCTTCTTTGTAAGTGAGCAAACTTCAAATTTCAGCAGGAGGTCAAATAATAATTTCCCCCAGCATGCACACTAGTTGCATTTACATACAGACTAAGGCTTTTTATCACGTGTCCTGTCTGATTCATTGGTTTGTCTGCTTGGGTGATGTGTGACTTGTTTCTGAGTAACATGGGAACACACCAGCTTCAGCTGAGTTTGTTCAGAAAATATCTTTTGTCTTCAAAGGAATGACATCAGACCACAGCAGGTCATGTCGTAGCACGTCCTGCCCTGACAATTAAAATCTGGTTGTATTCATGACTGTTTAAATCCAGTTTGCTCTGAGGTAAGTGCTAAACAGGCCCAACAGGATCCGTCTTTGCATCCAAGAAACCAGGGTCGGTTTTTGTTTTTCTACCTTCTGCTTGGAGAATTTTTACCCCGATGAAAACTAAAATCTTGTTTTTTACCGGCTGATAATTGTTTATTTGACTTTAGTTTAGCCGTGGAATTGAAAGCACAGCTGCATGGTTAGCATAGGAGTGCTGAATAATCCCAAACTAGAGGTTTCTGATCCATTTAACAGCTGAGTAGAGTGTTGTGCTAAAGGAAGGAAGGAAGGAAGGACTCGGATAGAGGTAGAGACAAAGTGTATGAATGCACACATACAAACACACACAGGCTCAGAGGATTGGGACGCTCATCTGTAACCGGAAGGTTGCCGGTTCAATCCCCAGCTCTCTCTGTCCTGCTTGTTGTGTCCTTGGGCAAGACTCTTCACCTACCGCCTGCTGGTGTTGGCCAGAGGGGCCGATGGCACAATATGGCAGCCTGGCTTCTGTCAGTCTGCCCCAGGGCAGCTGTGGCTACAACTGTAGCTGCCTCCACCAGTGTGTGAATGTGAGAGTGGAATTGTAAAGCGCTTTGGGTGCCTTATTATTTTTACTTCTAATTTATTTGTTGAACACACTAAGTGATAACTCAGTGTAAGCTGAGAAAAGTAAATCAGTCTCAGCTCATCAATATTTCTGGGACGTCTTGATCAACGGACGCCGCAGCTCCACGCTTTGAAGCTGCCATTCCCAAACCTAAAACGGATCTTTCTCCAATCATTCTGGTGCTGACTGACATGGGAGTCCTAGGCCACGGTCCTCGTGGACTGCTGCCTTCGCATGCTTCTGTAAAAACTCCCTCCACCATGCTACACAATTGGGTTGTGTAAACGGCCTGTATTTATATAGCGCTTTACTAGTCCCTAAGGACCCCAAAGCGCTTTACATATCCAGTCACACACACATTCACACACTGGTGATGGCAGCTACATTGTAGCCACAGCCACCCTGGGGCACTGACAGAGGCGAGGCTGCCGGACACTGGCGCCACCGGGCCCTCTGACCACCAGTAGGCAACGGGTGAAGCGTCTTGCCCAAGGACACAACGACCGAGACTGTCCGAGCCGGGGCTCGAACCGGCAACCTTCCGATTACAAGGCGAACTCCCAACTCTTGAGCCACGAGTATAAGGTAGTATTAGGATATTTTGGTGTACTTTTATTTTTTCTCTAGTTGTTTGCCGAAAGATTAAACTTGTGTTTGAGCTGTAAACAGCACAGAGTCACAGCAGAGCTGGAGAACACCGAGGTTTTTGATGAACAAGGAAAAGACCACTTGTCACTTTTTAAGATCCGGGAATGGTTCAACAACCAATACTTTAACCAATACTACACCTTTATTGGAATAGTAACTACTGTAGAAGTCTGTTTTCCAGCCTACTGAACACAAGTGTGCTGAAAGTTGTAGCTCATTCGTATTTTCCTATAACTGCGTGAGGGCGTGCTCCTTACCTGAACGAGCCGTACTCTGGTGGGGGTTGGTATCGGACATGAGGCACTTCCCTCGAGTGTTCCCTTCCTCTTTGCTCCTGGTAAAAATGGCCTCCCGACTCCTGCTGCTTGGTAGGAGAACCCATACCTTTGAATGGGTAGTCAGGAGGTGGGCCACGATGCTGCGTCTTGTATAAGTCACCAGCTGGCCCTGGAGG
Source organism: Mchenga conophoros (assembly GCF_057382185.1). Classification (NCBI taxonomy): domain Eukaryota; kingdom Metazoa; phylum Chordata; class Actinopteri; order Cichliformes; family Cichlidae; genus Mchenga; species Mchenga conophoros. The sequence continues at coordinate 1,051,307 of NC_140535.1, read as the reverse complement.
GGGCAGCTGGGGAGAAAGTGGGGCGCTAGTGACAGGAGCGTGAGCTTTCACGCCACTGGTGGCCAATGAGAGCTGCATAAGTCGCTCACTAAGCGACCGAACGTGTCCTTGCTTCAGGTCCTTCAGCCCATCGTCCTGGTGGACCTTCCCCATGCCGCTAACTCGCTGCACCGTGGGGCGCCCCTCAGTGCGCACCTTGGCGCTGTTCACCCCTGTGACATAGAAGGCGGCGCCCACAGACGCTTGTAGAGGAGGCTGCTGGGCCTGGTTATTCTGCTGTTGAGGTTGAGGAGGGGGGCCGTGGCCCCGAAAATATTGCGACTGCACTTTGGCCTCTTCATATGTAGGGAGGTCTTCAGAGTTTGGACACTGTCCTTGGCTGCTCCCTCCTCCGCTACTACCTCCTCCCCCTCCCCCTCCACTACTCCCACCTCCTCCTCCGGTTCTGGAGGAGCCCAGCTTCTCCAGGCCGCTGTCTGTCTGCAACTCCTGTCCCTGTGGCTCCTGCCGGGCAATGTGGGGGCTCATGGAATGATCATCAGATGGCCCAACCTGTCCCTGCACCGAGTATCCTCCTCCCCCTCCTGTTCCACCACTTCCTCCTCCACCTTGTTGTTGCTGGAGCACATAATTCCGGTTCATTTGTTCCTGTAAGAGACGCTGCAGGACTGTGCTGCCGCCGCCTCCTACACTACTGCTGCTGTTGGAGGACTCCTCGGCTGCGGCCCTCATCTCCACCTCGCGCTGGCCACAAACCTCGTGGAAGGATAAGCTTCGCCCACGGTCGATATTCCCTGAGAGGAGAAGGGAAAGTGCCACAGTGAGTACAGACAGGAATGAGTTTAGTGGGTCAAGAGATCGACAGTCAAAGAAAGAGAAAGTAAAGTTGATACGAGAGGAAAGAAATAACGTTCAGGTCAGACAGGAACAGGAAGCATCCATCACCACCACTGCCCCGCGCAAACAACAGAACACAAGTGGAGGAGGAACAATTCCTGAAAAACATTAGAAACCATTCACCCAAGCCCTCAACCCCCGATCACACGCTCAACTAAGGAGTTAAAACCACAGAAAGAAGACGGCGGCGGCCGTTGGGCATTTAACTGTAAACACTGTAAGAGTAACACTGTTACTGTTCACGTGCCCGTCTCAATAAGACACACAGGTCATTCTCCAATCAACGAGGGCTTTCTGCTCAAACTTATTTGCATTACAATTTCATGGTGCAAACGTTGAACAACAAGCTGTGAATGATTTGCTTTCAGATTTCATGCTGGATTGAGCAAATATGACAAATCTTCACACAAAAACAAAAATATCAGTAGACAGACCCGTTCAAATACAACACAATTCTAGAAACACTAGTTATAACTTGGAAAATAATCATTATGTGGATATTTTTTATATTTTCAAACCCTGGGTCACGTCCAAAGTCTTCAATTTGCCTGAAGGTGATATGATCCAAAGTTTGGATGATTCCTATGAAAAACTTCTATACGTTTTTTTATTCATTTATTTTTAAGTTTAAAAAATGCCATTAAAAATGCAACAATTGCAGATATAAAGTGATATAAAAGGGTTTAAACTGCAAATGGCACAGGGTATTTGCTACCTTTCCTTGTCATTGTAAAGATTCTGAAAACAGTTTCTGAGATTCATTTGCAAATCCTGCAGGACATCCATGAAGGATCGCTGTTACCAGAGCAGTCCGTTTCATCTGCAAGTAGTGTCCCAACACGAAAAGATCAGTCCTAACGGGACAGTGTTCACTGCATGATTCACAATCATGTGGTCCTGTACAATATGTTACCAAGGCACCTACTCATTATGATATATTTACTGACTCTCAATATTTGGAAGCCTGCTATCCATCTCAGGAAAGACACCAGGGGTCTCCTCCTTTCTCTAGAAATTCGTGGATAAAAGAGGTCCAACACACTCGAGATATGCCCTCCACAGGAAAGCATGAATAATCAGTGTAAAGAAGTAAACATGAGCAGAAAAAAAACCATGATCCATAGGTACAAAAAGGTAACAGCACGCCATGATTCATGAAAATCACAGAGCAGGGTCAGAAGATGCTTGAATGCACAGTGTGCAACTTTCTCAGAGTCAGTCACTATAGACATTTCAGATGAGCTCAAGAACAGCGTGTTAGAGTTAAACAGGACTTGGGCTCAGCCTCTTAGCTGCAGTCAAACTCCTAATACTTCACCATACCGACAAATTTTGGGCAATTTCACACCGCTAACAAACCTGACAGTTCCAACAGGACTGCACAACAGTGCACAAAGTCTAAAAACACACTGATGTGGAAGAACCTGATTGGCCAGGACAGAGTCCTGACCTCAACCCAAAAGAACATGTTTGGGATGAATTTGAGTGGAGAGTGCGAGCCAGGTCGGGTCAGTGTCAGTGCCTGACCTTTGGGAAGAACGGTCAAAATTCCCACATCATATTAAACACTATGAATTAAGAATGGGACATCACTCAATTTCATGTGTGTGAGGGCAGACGAGCTAATACTTTTGACAATATAGTGTAGCAGGATAGGCACAAGTACCTGGGTATCCCACACTCCAGTGATGTCCATGATGATGCATCATCTGTGGGGCAAAATACCTGAAGAGGCTAAGACCAGCGCTGAGAAGCCAGACACTGTGCTGGTTGGCAAGGAGCAGAAAACTGCTTTGATAGAAGTGGCAATCACAGATAACAACTCCACCAAGGAGCAGCACAAGAGCCTTGAGAAGTACTAGTTGAGAAAACAACCTAAGCAGGTGTGGAAAGTCTAGACGAGTGCCGTTACCTCCCAACTGGGAAAAGTGGCTTTTCCCAGTTGGGAGTTTTCTTTTTTGAATACAATCATCTAATCTCAATATTGCTCACAGTATTTATAACTGGTAAAGCATGGAAACTGGTAGTGTCTCTTCTACTTTCTTCTTTGAAAGTAATGGTGGTAGGCAGGGAGCTTCCTGGTGCACGGTCACCACTTTCAGGCACAAGTTCTACAAAGCAGCAATAAACTGAGGGAAAGTATATCAAAGGATTTGCAGCAAAACATACACAGTTTTTCTGTTGCATTCAAATTAGTATGGTTTCACTGACAACACTGAATGTGATCCCTGTTCGATAGAGTAGAGAAAAGAAAATCATTACATCTAGTTTCTGTTATCCTTCTCATTCTCAAGGAGGAAGATGCTTTTTTCCGAAACATCTGTTGGCAAATAAAATATGAGACAAAAGGAGAAATAAGTTAGTGTTGGTGATATGCCTGCACTTCAGCAAAATACATATACAACAAAACAAAAGAGTCAAAGTTAGAAACATTTGTATTCAACATATTAACGTTCCTGAGTCTGACAGCCTTCCTAAGCTATAACAGTGGCTCAATCCAATCTAATGTTATTTATATAGCACCAAATCACAACAACAGTCGCCTCAAGGTGCTTTATATTGTAAGGCAGACCCTACATACAGAGGCAAACCCAACAATCATATGACCCCCTATGAGCAAGCACTTTGGCGACAGTGGGAAGGAAAAACTCCATTTTAACAGGAAGAAACCTCCGGCTTCCTCAGACTGTGGTGCTGTCGTTTCGATTCATTTTACAGAGAATTTTTTGGGAACAAAACTCAAAAAGTACTTCTTATAAAGATGTATGTTCAGTAGCTACTTTTTCTATTATTCTAGAATTTAACAGTCAATGTCATTAACGAATATTAAAGCAACACAGAGGCAGCTTCCAATATCACGTACCACCTGGTTGCACTTTGGCATATCTACTTAATATCGAATGGCTGTTTTTCATGGTTCATTCACACAAGTGTGGATTCTGACATTTAATTTGAAAGCCTATCAGCGAATTGCTAATGTAACATAAATGAAGTTGTAAAAGTCATTTTTCACCCACATGTCACCTTGTAGTCTGAAGCTTGTGGCAGCTCTGACGTGACTTTTCACATAAACATGTTTATACTTGAACGAACTAGACTGCATGTTTGTCAGTGTATGTTCTGTCATCCAGGTTATACTAGTTTAAGGAACATGGAAGTGACTGGATTTCTCTCATCCCAGAGGAACTGAAGAAGCCTCTTGGATGAGAGATGAAATGTTGTCAGGAAACTTAAAGACATCCAGTCAGTTTCTTTCAAAGCTCTTTAGACTAGACTGCGTTTAAACACGACAGAGAATTGCAGCTGTTAGCTGAATAACTTGCTTTGTTCACAGACACAGAAGGGCAATGTCAGCTTTCTATTGGAGGAGAGACTCTCCCCTCTTCATTAAATCCAAATTCCAGTTGATCATTCATTTCGTGCCAGATTATACCTTAGTCTAGTGTATTAGTATGAGATCAACTCTCAAAGGTTTCTAGAGCTATCAAAAGCAGAATGGGGAACAGGACGTCTGGTTGCACTGAACTACCACCCGTCTGTTTTCAAGAAATCTGACAGCAATAATAATCTAAATCTCAGATTTGGTTAGAGCTGAATCAGGTGACCTTGAATCCTCCTTTATTATAGTGCTATAGGTGGTGGGCAGCTCCTCATAATGGAATGAGTCCTCTGAGCACCACGTTCCACGTAACCGTTTTTCTCTACTTTCTCTTTGCCCCTCACCTCCCACGTGGCCCTGTAGACGGCTGCTTCTCCCAAGCCTGGCTCTGTCAGAGGGCCTTCCTGTTAGAAGGAACATGGTCAAAATGGTGACTTTATGCGGACTCAAAATCAGTGCAGCAGACACCAAGATTCAAGGTAGACTTGTTACATATGCGTGTTATTTTTGTCATATTCATTTCAATGGATCTTCCTGTTGCAATCTGCATTTTAGTTCGTTTGAAACGTTTGACAACACAAGAAGAAAACATTGGTGTACACATACTGAATGACAGCCAAATCTGTTTCCTGTTTAAATACACACAAAGGATCTGGACAATGAACAAATATTGGATGACAAATCTAGAAACTGCTTATCTCTGGCATTGAAATCTTTTCAGGTTTTGGGAAAATATGTTTTAGGCACCAGAAATAAGCATGCATAGTAATTTAACTGCTCTTATTCTTACATGAAATACGCGCACCCATACTCCACTGCAGCACAGACATGTATAGTTCGAGCATACTTCAATATTGCCATTTCCTGCAATTGCAAACATGTTTTAAGAGGCAAACTGGCCGTTTCCTCATCAGCAGCAAGTGGTTAGGGTCTGTTGGGTCATCCGTTACTGGAGTCAGATGCCATTTAGACAAGAATCAGTGTTTATTGTGTGCACATTAAAATTGTGCACATTGTACGACAGGTAAGCAGCACACCATATCTTTTCACAGTGCTGCGGCCTAGCTTCAAATCAGCAATCCAAAGCGATCCACTCCCACATTAGTAACGGGGAGTTCATCGGGTGGAAGTCTGTCTTCTTGGCCAGTTTGTTCCAATGGTTTGCCTTTAGTGTTCCAGCAGATTATGCATCCTGACAGAAAGTTCCTCAGCGCCGAGTTAGCAGAAGGAATCCAATATTTCTGTTGCAGCTCTGAGAGCATATACAGTCTTCCACAGTGTCCAATCTTCTCGTGTGTGTCCTGCAGTGTGGTCATACGCACGTCCTTTGGGATAATGATTGGATGCTTCATATGTTCTGGCATCGCAGCAGCAGCGAGGCCACCTCCAACTCTCAATACTCCATCCAGAACCAAGCTGGAATTATAACTATAACAACTTTAATTTGTATAGTTTCAAATATTAATTTAATGTTGAATCTGCCAAATTTGACAAGAAGACGTCAAATTCACAAAAATGGGAAAAAAGCTGAAAACACAAAAAACAGCATACTGTAAGTGTCTAGAGTCGCCTTCAGCTTGTTATCATAATCCTGGGTTTGCCCATGGATCTCCTCTCAGTGTAACTCACCAAGAGATGTCCAGCTGAACCATTTCAGCTGACCCTGTTCTATAAAAATGTTCAACAGTCTTATGGCGGTTTGCAAGAAGCTTCCACAGCCCCGCACAGCGTTGTACCTCAGGCCATGGTACCGTCTGCCGGAGGGCAGGAGTCTGAACAGGCTGTGGTTGGGGTGTCCCCAAGTGGAAGCCCATCACTTGACTACGCCGAGAAATTCTGTCCATTAAAATAATAAAGAGGATGTGGGCCAAAGGGCAGCCCTGACGGAGTCCAACGCATTGGGAACAAGTCCGACTTGTTCCTGGTAATGCAAACCAAGTTCTTGAAACAGCTGTACAAGAACCAACAACAAGGGTCCAGACACTCCACGCAGCACGTTCCATAGAACATGACAAACGTAACAAAATTTTGCTAACGCCAAGATCAGAGTTTATGTGGAAAAATGAATAAAATCTTATTCAGGACAGGATTTTTGAGGATTTGTTTCTGTAAACAACTTTGACACCAGTGTCTGGGGATATAACCAAAATAACAGTTGTCTCAAGATGTTTATTTTGCAAGGCGAATAAAGAAAACCCAACAATCACATGACCCCTCATGAACAAGCACTATGGCGATAGTGGGAAGGAAAAACTCCCTTTTAACAGGAAGAAACCTCCAGCAGAACCAGGCTCAGGGACAGGGGGGCAGCCACCTACCACGTGTAGTTGGGGTGGGGAGACAGGGCAAAGACACGCTGTGGAAGAGAGCTGGAGATTAATAATAACTAATGATTAAACGCAGAGCGGCGTATAAACACACAGTGAGTGAAGAAGAAACACTTTGTGCATCATGTGACGACCCCAGCAGCTTAGATTTACTGCACTGTTCCAGACATAACTAAATGCTTGGTCCAAAAAGGAACGTTTAAGTCCTTAAAGTAGAGTGTGTATCGGTCACCCTGAATTCAAACTGTGAGCTGGTTCCACAGAAGAGAGGCCCTGAAGCTGAAGGCTGCCTCCCATACTGTAGTCAGCAGCCTCCCGTACTGTTCCCATAAAAGCCCTAGGAACCACTAGTAAGCCCATAGTCTGAGAGCAAAGTGCTCCAATGGAGTAAAAGAGTACTACGAGGTTTTTCAGATAAGATGGGGCCTGATCATTCAAGACCTTGTGTCTCATCACTAAATATTGTAGCAGCCAGCAACCATTGGTGCTTCAAGGCACCAATTTGAGGACACCTTGTATATACCTCTGCGATGCACTGGAAATTTTCATGTCCACTGAAGCACTGTAGACTCAATAACTACCAATCACCTGGCATTATCTAAAATATCAGGAATTTAATAGTCCAGTCATTACTTGGCTCGACAGAAAAAAAGAGGAAGAAATCCCTAAAACAGTAAACCAGTGGGTGAAAGTGCTCAATGAGTACAAACTCCAAATTATTAAGGTGGCATGCCTGTGACCCTGACTTTAAGTCACCATTACAAGACAGAAGATATGTACAGTGGGCTCACTCTAGTATTACATCTACTTGTTCAATGACCAAAACATTAAGGGTCTCTGTCCGATTGAAGTTCCTCATGTTATCCAGATATTCATGGATGCTTATAGTTTCGGGAACAGCAATGGTCTAGTAAGTAAGCTGTACCAGAGTAAGGTTATAATGAATAAGGACTCTACAAACCATGTTAATGGGAAAAAGAAGCAACTCTCAAACCTGGAGGGACTTTTGTTGGAAAAAGCAGATCCACTTCTTTATCACTCCCAAGGAAAAGTCAAAGCAGAACTCAGCTGGCTCTTCATGCTCATCATATCCACCAGCCACATATCCCATATGGAAGGATGTTGCTGCAATTATTTCCCAAACCCTGGGTATCTTGGTTTATACAAGCTTTGGGTCTCCAGATCTCAGGTATATCCCGGAAAATATGGGTAAATATGCCTACCTTCTGAAAGTAAATGGACTGATTCTTATCTACTCTCCTGGGGTACTCAAAGTATTAAAATAATAGAAGAAAGTGAATGTTGTATTAAGTACTCACTAACATTCCCACTTGGATGGACGCGTCGGAGAGCAACTTGGGGTCAATATCTTGCCCAAGGATATTTGGCATGCGAGGGATCAAACCACCAACCTTCCAGTCAGCAGATGACCTGCTCTACCTCCTGATGTACAGACACCCTGTCATGTTTGCAGCAAAATTACAAAATGTTGGCTTCAGAAGCACCCCCCACAAATTTTATTAACATAATTAAACACCTTCATTTATTAGACCAAATGACTCCATCTGTTTACAAAAGGATTTGGGAGAAAAGCGATGGAAAAAAATTCCTATCTTGCCGGCACAACCGACCATTAACAACACCTGTTGACATACATGAGAGCAAAGACATAATCCAACTGATGCTACTGTAACACCCATGACCTCTTGTTTTGTTGGTTCTTATATCCTTTGTTCATGCAATGAAAGTGGAAACATGAACTTAAATCAAAAGTTAAAATACACTTATGTTTAAAATAATGTTGAAAAATAAGGAATCCATGTTTATTTAGTAAGCCTCCATTCTCCTGATGTTCTCTGACTGTTTACATCGTGCTAAATTATATTACAGAGTCCAGCGTATGCATTCAGTTTAGCACATTTGATACATGTACTGGCTAAAAGTGTTAATAGTTTCAGATGTAATGCTTCAGAGATCCCTGCTAGAGTGAAGCCTTCAGAAAAAATACATGCAACATTTTTCTTCCCACCTGTTGGTCTCTGCTGCATGGCAGTAAAGCGCTGATTTTATCTCTACAGCTCAAACCTGAATTCAGCTTCTGTCCAGACCTTTTCTTTGTTTTTAAAATGATATCATACCTGTGTGGCTCAAAGAATCCTTCCTTATAAAGCAATCCCAGTGAAAAAATGTCTGTTCCACTCACAGCGATGTGTACCTGGGTTTTGAAGGTTTGAAACAACGCACCTCTTTTCCCGTTTCTTCCCACACTCTGACAGGTGGAGCTCGGAGGTGGACCTGGCAACTATTCAGCTCCAAGCCACACCTTCATACCTGTGCACTAGTGTAATTGCTTAACCAGCATTGACTGTCAACCGTCTCTGTGATAAGTGTTTCAAACCATGACATTGTGACTCTATGAACAACAGGATGGACTGTGGGATCACATTTTTCCTCCTGTTGTCTTTAAAACTATAGAAAGACAAAATAGTGGGAGTGCTTTCATACTGCAGATGCCTTTCCTGGTTAAATGTACGCACTGCACTTTATTGCACATGTATTTACTCGGTCTAAGATAAAGCATGAAAATATTCAGGACTTGAAAAATAAAACCCATGATGATTCTAATAAAATAAATAAGAGTCAAGAACAATGTGTAGACTTGTCCTCGAGACGGCTCATGCAAACATGGAAACCACATTTCATGCTTCTGTCACCTGAGCTCAGCACAGTATAACATGCAACACTTCTTTAAAGATCTGTGGAGCACCAACATCCACTCACACATCTGATATTAAGTGAAGACCACCAAGATGTTTATGTGGAACTGTCTGAAGGCAGACGTCCTTATTCTGGACTTTCTATATCAGTATAACAGAAGAGTGCTGACTCAGTGTCCGTCGTTCATGTTGCAGATGTTTCTTAAGATCAGTGCAGATTGTTCACGACACATAAAATGAAAGAAGCAAGCAGAATGATGCTGAAGCAACCGCAGATATTTAAACTGTCAGATACAATATTCAAGAATCAGGTACAACACACGGGTGCAGTACGTGCTGGGGTATGTGGCTGGTGAAAACAAGATATAGCACATTAAAGGTTGGAGCCAGCCTTTTCTGATCTTGGAAGCTAAGCAGGGTGAGGCCTGGTTAGCACGAGGATAACAGAGGATAACGGGGGTAAACGGTATGTTGGGGGTGTAACCAGCTGTAAGTCGGACTGTGATCCCAGTCAATCAGCAAACTGTTGACATGTTAGCAAACTGGCTGCTACGGCTGATAAAACAACAGCAGCAGTGAAAATAAACGTCACAGTTTAACACGGAGTTTGTCTACACACAAATGATCAGGAGCAAAAGGTCGTAACCACGAGAACGAGCTCTGGTGCAGGGAAAACATTTTTCTAGCAGTGCTTCTTACTGTCATAACCATTCAGACCTTTACAGGGAAACGCTAGCTCGGTGCTCCATCAAACCACTGATCAGCAAACCTGTGAGCTTCTCCCATCCTCCACTGTTTGGTTTACTCAAGTCTACAGTAAAGATACAGGAGTTACATTACAATGTGACCTCTGACCTCACTTCCTTTAGGTTCTGTTTAGTTAAACTATGCAGAACTCTGACATTTCTAGCATGAAAACCAATGAGGAGTTTATTTTAAAGGACCTGTATTTTTCTACTGCTGATTATTAAAACAAAACGATGTCTCATCCAATTACTCGAAAAAGAAATGGAATACTTGTTTACTAAAATAATCAAAAGCTGCCGCTCGCGTCCAAACCGTCTCAGCCTCTGTCCTGTGCATCCTGCTCACTCGCAGTGAAAACTTGAACATCTCCTGTCTTTTTGATCTAAACACCATTTTGTAAATCTTCCCATTTTCTGAGCTGCGATCCTTCAGTCACAAATCCACCCGGCTGCTGGTCTCTACCTCTGCCGACCTCTCAACCCCAGGGATTAAAGTCATCTACCTTCACTACTTCTGCTAGTTGCCGGTTCAGTGTCACACTTGGGAACAATGCTTGTGTGACTGCGCTGTGCCAAGTGTACAGTTTGGTGGAGCGAGGATCATGGTGCGGGGCTGTTTCACAGGAGCTGAGCCCGGCCCCTTCAGTTAAAGAAACTCTTACCCCAACATTAGACATTAGCATGGACTGCCCCTTTCACCTCAAGCTGAACTCCAAATTTTGGAGCAGCAAATGTCTTTCGTTGAAGAGTGCTGTTAACAAATATCTTCAAATCAAAAGAAAGGCCCAGTGACTGTACAGCTACACCTTCTATTCCAGGGATGTCCAACTCCAGCTGTAGGCCAGGAACGCCGGTGTCCTGCAGGTTTTAGATCTCACCCTGGGTCAACACACCTGAATCAAATGATTAGCTCATTACCAGGTCTCTGGAGAACTTCAAAACATGGTCAGGAGGTCACTTAGCAATTTAAATCAGCTGTGTTGGATCAAGGACACATGTAAAACCTGCAGGACACCGGCCCTCGAGGCCTGCAGTTGGAGTCTTTGTGTTTAATGGCAATTCAAGCTTATTTAAAAGCTACAATTTCAAATATTTTACAAATACAAGTTAATCTAAATCATTAAACTCAATCTTGTTTAGTCTTAAATTAAATGAGAATTATCAGAATTTAGTCTGCGTGTGTCAACAGAGAAACTAAAGCCATGATGCTGTGTGGAAATGCCGAACCCCCTGTAAGGGTTGGGGCAGGCTCGTGGGACACGGCTCGTGCCCAATTTGGATAAACAGTTGGGAAAATGAATGGATGGATTTCCCAATTAAAATCACTCTATGGCTTTTTGCATAGAGTGAGTTTTCTTGTTTATCTGGTCAGTTAAAGATTTCCAGTTTAGTTTCTGTTACTCACTCTGAGGTCCAAACGTCACATACGCAGATTACTGTGCGCCTGTGATAACTGACAGTACACCGCTGTGAATGCAAAACAACTGTTGAGTCATCCACTTCAGACTGACCCACTCCAAGGACCCCACGTTCACATTCAAATGTCACACAGAGCTAACTGGAGTCCTACTGATAAGGCCAGGATGCAGTAAAGGCTACACCCACCTACGCGTCACGCTGTCAGTGAATTGGCACTGATTATTGAAGTTAATTCAAAGCACACATGACTGAGTCCGAAGCCAAACCAAGCTTCACGAACGACGCGCTGAAAGTCTGGTTTTTCTCAGCCGTTTAGTTTGGTGCCGTAAAATGACAACAGCAGGACTGAAACAGTGTGACAAAGATAAGCGGAGCATCCGGTTGATGTGCGCGCACACACGTAAATGATTTACCTGAAGAACCTGGTTTACTTTCCGAGCCCGTGAGTTCAGTGAAACATCCTTTTGTTCGCTCCCTGCTGCTCTGTCGTCTCCTCGGCACCAACTCTCCTGAAGTTACGAAACGCGCTGCTGCAGCCGCTCCATCTTGGACGTCACCGAGGGCTTTTTATTCTTTCACCGGGGAAAAGAGTTTGTTAGAGGCCAAGGAATCTTTTTCCATGTTGGGAGTAAAGAAAGAAGCGGTACATGAGAAGTGGCAGGAAGCACCCCCTCCCCCCCACACCGCCTGGCCTCAGTATGAGAGGAATGTCCATCCTCCCTCCCCCTCCTTAATGGAAACTGGATGAAAAAGTTTTTGGAACAGGGAAATCCCTCCTTCTCTCTCCTGCGCTCCAGACTGGGCTCTAACAAAGGTCTAACCAGCAGGAAAAAGTTACAAAGCACAACTCTGCGCCCGAAGTGTGTCATCAGACATGATCAGTGGTCGTTTATTAACCTCGCTCACGTGAAAAAGCTGAAGAAGGGGAAGAAGTGACAAAGAGGGCTTTGTTTCCCGGCAGAGCTCTGCTACATTTAAGTGCTGTCGGAATTTCGTGAGAAGGTGCCCATATGTTGGTTTTGCTTCACGTCAGTCGGCCCAAATCCACATGCAGTCATTTAGCACCATCAGTTTCAAGCCCTGCCTCGACCCTGTGCCGATAATAATGCGTTACTATCAATCTCCTGTATACAGAGGACCAGGACCCCTGTTGCTGTGAGCTAACAGTGCTAACCTCTGCTCCACAGGTCTATGGTGGGCTTCAGGGCTGCTTCATCATGTGATTTTCATCACTTCTTTTCACTTACTGGCGTTTTAGCTTTGCCATCTGCCATTCAGCTTCCAGCTCATTTCTGTGAAGTCAGTGAACGGGTGCAGGACTTGTGACCAGAGTGGGCTCTGTGACATCTGCACTGTATTCTTATATAGGTCAGTACATGTAGGCCATCTTCACCAGAAGGTGGCGCTGCTTTATTCAACTCTATTACATTTGAATTAGAGCCCTGGCAGATCTTTTCTTGGACCCATATCACTGTGTTGTAATGGGACAAATGCAACAACACATTCTCTCCTTGCGTCTTGGCTAACACACACACACGTTCACCAACCACAGTCAACATCAGGAGGAATGAACATATTTAGTCAAGTTGATGCTATAAGCCAGGCTACCACAGATTTAGCTTAGCTAGAGGGATTAAAAAGAAGCTGGTTAACCAGGGCTCCTCACAGGCTGACCGGATCACACTCATTCAACAGTTATTTCCAATAAACCAGCTTCTGTATATCATACACATATTATATTGAATATTTTCCTACTTATCTTATGAGGAACACTTTTTTTGGTTTACTTTGCTAAACATTTTAAAATGCCCCATACCATGTTATGGAAATTAGACATAAATGAATCTGCACAAACAGGTTGTCAATGTGAGGTTTAATTTGTCTTTGCAAAGGGGTCAGACAACAACAGTGCATCAGCAGACTGCAATGATTCACAGAAACAAGTTACAGTGCATCCAGAAAGGATTCACGGCGCTTCCTCATATTTTCATGTTACAGCTTAATTCAAAAATTTAATTCATTTCTCACTTCAAAATTCTACACACAAAATGACAAGTGAAAACAAGACTTTGATGTTCTTGCAAATTTATTAAAAATAGCGAACAAAAACATTACGTGACATTCAGATCTGAGCTAAGGTGCTTCCTGTTTCCACTGTTCATCTGTCAGATGTGTCTACAACTTGACTGGAGTCCACCTGTGGTAAATTCAGTTTACTGGACTTGATCTGGAAAGTACACACCTGTCTCTGTAAGGTCCAAACCATGGACAGGTGTCAGAGCACCAACCAAGCCATGAAGTCCAAAGAATTGTCTGTAGACCTCAGTGACAGGATTGTATCGAGGCACAGGTCTGCAGAAGGGTACGAAGAGATTCTGCAGCATTGAAGGTCCCAATGAGTACAGTGGACTCCATTATCCATAGATGGGAGACATTTGGAGCCACCAGGACTCTACCTGGAGCTGGAGGTGTCCAAGAACCTGATGGTCACTCTGACAGAGCTCCAGTGTTGCTCTGTGGACAGAGAACCTTCCAGAAGTCCAACCATTTCTGCAGCACCAATCAGGCCTGTATGGTAGAGTCATCAGACTGAGCCCACTCCTCAGTAGAAGGTGACGGCTCACCTGGAGTTTCCCAGAAAGCACCTAAAGGATTCTCAGACCACGAGAAGCACAATTCTCTGGTCTGATGAGACAAGGGTTGAACTCTTTGGCCTGAATGCCAAGCGTCATGGCACCACTCCTTGTCTGCCAATAAAATCGTTACAGTGAAGCACAGTGGTGGAAGCATCATGCTGTGGGGATGTTTTTCAGCAGAGGGAACTGGGAAACTGATAGAGTAGTCAGGGTCGAGGGAAAGATGAATGCAGTTATGTGTCCAGAGCTCTATGGATCGCAAACTGGGACAAAAGTCCATCTTCTAACAGGACAACATTCCTAACCACACAGCCAAGACAACAAATGAGTGTGCTGATGCATGCTCAATCATCCAGGTAAGCAAAAAGTTGATTCTGTTCATCTGGATGTTTTCAGTGGGAGAAACATTTCATCACTCATTCAGGTGACTTCTTCAGGCTCAGCTGACGGCAGGTTTCCCCAACCTTATAAACAGTACAATGCTGTGATTGCAACCACTGCCCAACTCTCTGTGAATGGTACTCATGGCCTTTGATCAATGGTTGTCGATCATGGTCATGACAATTTGCATATTAATGATCCAGAATCTCAGCTGCTGACGATAATTTTCACAAACTATCCAAAAGATAATACACAATCACAGACATGCAGAATTATAAAGTCTCTGGCCCCAACTCTGGAACCTTTTGAGAATCTCTTAAAAAGATTCAAATTAAATTGGCCCTACTACTACACTCAGTCTGCTTCTATTCTCCCAACTGGAGCTTACTCCAAAATGAAGCAGGTCTTCCAAACATGGGACAACCTCCCAATGTCATTAATAGGCAGAATCCACGCTGTGAACAACATTGTTTCTAAATTCATTTTCTTGTTCCAGAGACTGTCCCTGTTTCTACCAAATATCTTTTAAGAGAAAGTTTTTAAGCAAAGCATTACTTCCTTCCTACGGCATGGTAACATCTCAACAATAAGTAGAGCAGTACTTCAGCAGTGTGTCAATCTGAAGGAAACGGTACCCCAATCCAAGAAGTCTGGATTGGCTCTCTGTTTAAAAGTCCCAACCTCTGATGCTATGGGTCTTTGTGGCAGTACAGAGCTTAGATGGAGCCTGATAGGTGAGGGGATTAGCCCAGTACTGACTGCCTCTGTTATCCAGGTGTCTTCCCTGCCTCCTCTGATAAGAAAAAACGGAGACCTGGGCAGCCTTGCAAGCCTGGTCCTACCAGTCACACCTGTCCTGGCAACTCCCCTCTAGATTGGTGCACTTGATAACTGATTTGGTTACATTTAGTCGCCTGGAAATAACTCTCAAGGGTCTGTTACTATAAAAGGGCTGGAGCAACCTGTAAGAGCCATTTATACTCATGTAAATTTAACCTAATATCCAAGTGTTTCTTTGAACTCAGTCCACTAAGAAATTAGTCACCGGGAACATCCCTAATTATATATACCAGTCAAAAGTTTGGACACAGCCTCTTATTTAATGCTTTTCTTTAATTTTACTGCATCTACATTATATATACATGTTAAAGACATCTAATATATGAAGCAAGATTTATGGAATAATGTAGCAAACAAAAAAGTGATAAATAACTCAGCTGACAGGCCTATTTGACGAAATTTGATGAAAACTATATCACATGAGGATCGGCCCAGGAAAGGAAGACCAAGAGTCTCCTCTGCTGCTGAGGATACATTCACCCGAGTCACCAGCCTCAGAAATTACAAGTTAGCAGCAGCTCAGATCAGAGCTCCAGCAGCAGACACATCTCTACATGTTCAGAGGAGTCTGTGTGAATCAGGCCTTTATGGTCAAACAGCTGCTAAGAAATGGTAAATGGCCTGTATCTGTATAGCGCTTTACACATTCAGTCATCCACCCATTCACACACACATTCACACACTGGTGAAAGAAAGAAACCACGACTAAGGAAAAGCATCATTGAAAGCAAACTGAACCAGCATGGCTACCACAGCATCCTGCAGCCACAGGACAGGACAATGAGCCCAAACACACCTCCAGGCTGTGTGAGGGCTGTTTGACCATGAAGGAGAGTGATGTCTGTGCCAGATGGCCTGGCCTCCACAGTCACCTGACCTAAACCCAGTGGAGATGGTTTGGGATGAGATGGAGCGCAGTGTGAAGGCAAAAAGGCCAACAGGTGCTCAGCATCTCTGGGAACTCCTTCAATTCCATGTGTTCATTCATAGTTTGGATGCCTTCAGTGAGACTCTAAAACAGTCATGAAACTAAAGAAAAAACATTAAATGTGTCCAAAGTTTTGGTAGTGTACCAGCTGGAGAAGATGTGGAGGGTGACGGTGGTCCCCGTGGTAATCGGAGCACTCGGTGTGGGGACTCCCAAACTAGGCGAACGGCTCCAGCAGATCCCGGGAACAACATCGGAGATCTCTGTCCAGAAGAGCGCAGTCCTGGGAACAGCTAAGATACTGCGCAGGACCCTCAAGCTCCCAGGCCTCTGGTAGTCCCGAGCTTGGAGGATAGACCGCCCACAACGGCGAGAGCAGAGTTTTTCACACACACACACACACACACACACACACACACACACACACACAGATATATACATATACATATATATACACATATATACATATACATATATATACACATATACATATATACACATATATACATATACACATATATACACATACATACGTATATATACATACATACGTATATATATATATATACACACATACGTATATATATATATACACACATACGTATATATATATATACACACATACGTATATATATATATACACACATACATACGTATATATATATATACACACATACATACGTATATATACATATATACACACATACATACGTATGTATACATATATACATACATACGTATGTATACATATATACATACATACGTATATATACATATATACATACATACGTATATATACATATATACATACATACATACGTATATATATATATACACACATACATACGTATATATACACATATACACACATACATACGTATATATACACATATATACATACATACGTATATATACACATATATACATACATACGTATATATACATACATACGTATATATACATACATACGTATATATACATACATACGTATATATATATATATATATATACATACATACATACATACATACATATGTATGTATGTATATATACATACATACATATATATATATATATATACATACATATATATATATATATACATACATACATATATACATATATATACATACATACATACA